>NC_041390.1:329302169-329341072 GCF_002162155.2 Triticum dicoccoides | reverse complement strand
CCGGCGACCACCGCCGGCGACCACCGCCCCCATCCTGAACCCTAAGATAGATAGTGGGGTACCTCTCCGGCGAGCCCCCCTCCCCGCTGCGGCTGGTTCTTCCTTCACCCCGGCGGCATCGGAGTGAAGTGTAGCCAAATCGGAGCAGCATCGCAAGGAAGAGCAAGAGCAAGAGCAGCATCGCGAGCAAGAGCTATAGCAAGAGCAGACCAGGCAGGGGACCGAGAGCAAGAGCAGAGCAGCAGCGCGAGCGAGAGCTAAAGCAGCAACATGTCCTACTAATGTGGACATCACCGACGAGGGAGTGACGCCATGGAGGAAGTGGTCGGCGACGCCGCCGTGGATGGAGCCGCGCCATGTCGGCTCGGGACCGAGCGCCGGCAGCACCATGAGATTGAATCAAGAAGAAAATGCAGCGATTAGTGTACAACCTCTTTGGTGGCGCCGATTAGGCTGCAGCTTCATCCGAGGAAACGGTGATGATGATGCTCTTCCAGTGGTGCAGGTGAAGATGGCGGTGTGGGAATGGAGGTGGCGCGAAAGATGAGGGGAACGTTGGGGCAGCTCCTTGGAGGTGGAGGACAGGGTGGCTGAACCGGCGGGACGATGAGATCGACGACGGATCCTCATCTGGTACGGTGGATGAGGGACGTCGAGGTGTTGCTGTGGACGACATCGTCGGGGAAGAGGCTCCGGCTGGGTCGCGGACGGAGCAGGGTGTGGGGTTTCGTCGCGGGTTTTCGCGGCCTCGGTGTACTAATGGGTGGGCAGATGGGATGGCAGTGGGGAACCATGGCTTAGACACGCGCTTGTCCGAAATGTGGGGTAAGTTACGAAAGTACCTCCACCGATTTGAGGCGGTTCTTTCGGTTCAGGGGTACCACGGGCATTTCACGTGTCGGGATTTCACAGGAGGTGGGAGTTTTCGCGCACATTGTAATTTCGGAATAGCAAGGCGCGGGTTTAGATGGAGTGAGTTGTCGGAGCACAACGAGACAAAGATATATCTTAAATATTTTGGGCTAACAAGGCGCGGGTTGATGAGGCGGGAGTTTCGCAGCATGATAGACAGAGACGCTAGATTGAATTTTCGGCATAACAAGGCGCGGCTTGAAATTTCGAAAGAACAAGCTTAACGTGTACCCAAAAAAAAAGACAATTTGCACCTCAACACACACAACACACACACACAAACACCATTTAGACTAGAGTAAGGTACACGTGCATTGCACACATGAGATTTGGCAACCAAATTATGAATAAATACCACATTATAGCATGCAAGCTTTGAGTCATATATGCATGATGTAGATGTTCGTTTAATTCTTATAGTTCATTTCATTCAAAATCATCTAGTTTTTATAAGAAAGCTAATCTATTGTAAGATTCATGGAATTGTGCGTCGTAAGACATAAAGTAAAAACAAATAATGGCAAATCATGTAGAAAAACATTTGGGCAATTCTGATACAGAAGATTCTAGAACAAATAAGAAGTGCTTGTGTTTTGATGTTTGTGCATTATGCTTAAGTTCAACCATGGAGACTTCTAGATTATACATGTGGCGAAATCTGGTGGAATCTAGATGATATCCAACGGCCAGTAGTGCTCGAATTTTCCATCTTTGGACCATCGGATTTGCCTCATCCAACGACCATCTTTCAAAGTTAAAGTTACCCGCACACAATATATAAAAATATAAAATATAATATATATAGGGGTATAGATATAGATATGTGATGCAAAAGCCGCCCATCATCTCCAATTAGAATAGTGTGTCCATGCACGGATGCGACGTGGCCAAATGATGTCTGCCATCGGTATCTCAAATTCAAATCATTCTGACCTTGTTCAACGTGTATACATTACAACATGCCCGTTTCCAAACCACACCGCGTAGATCTCCGTTATATTCATGCATGCATGGGTTTCAAACATCAGGATCTCTTATTCAAATATTTGAATTCAACTTTACATTGATTGTGACCTCACCTATTCAGCTATTATTTTACACCCACATAGTAGTCTTCTCTTTATAATTGTACCACTAACTTTCTCTCGTGCATGCATGCACACACATTACCAGTCGACATTATCCATCGCACGCATGCAATCTTTTTCTTCAGGTCGGTCTCCCATGAAGGCGCACACCAACACACATCCCCCTCTCGATCATATTGGGCATTCTTTATCTCCCACGCGTGCATGCGCAATGATCGATGTTCCTCTAGGTATGTGTGTATATAGCTAGGTCTTTCATAGTTTTCCACACAAACCGATCAATCGATATATCCAGTGAGGTCTCACCCTCTTTCCCACGTCCACATCGATCAATCTATGCCTCTCTATATAGGATTAACATATATAGCTAATACACCCACATTAATTATGTATCCAACGTCCCCCTCTCATCATCCATGCCTTCCGCTTCATCTCTCAAACGCGTGCACAATGGCGAAGACAGGGGGCAGTAAGGGCCCTGCCCCCTCCCCCCCTAACATCACTATATATCAAGGGTAATATGAATGTGATCATTAGACAATTGCTGCTAAAATGGTTTAAGTTCATGAATTGACCCTCCTCATAAAGGATTAGCAATGCTTAGCCCCCTAGCTCATTTATTTTTCATGGCTCCGCCACTACGCGCATCAGCGCACGTGTTCGCCCCCTCTCTCTAAATATCGATCTCGCACTTGTGCATTCCTTCATAGTCTCCCTCCACTCGGCCCCTCGCACCATCTTCTAGCCCCCCACCGGATTTTGCCACATGTACAATCTAGCAGACTCCATGGTTGAACTTAAGCATAATGCACAAACCTCAAAACAACAGTGGTTCTCTTTTGTTCTAGAATCTTCCGTATCATAACTTCCCAAACTTTTTTCTAGTTGAATTGCCATTATTTGTTTTTACTTTATGCTTTACAATGCACAATTCCATGAATCATAAAATAGATTAAGGGCTTCTTTGATTCAAAGGATTCTCAAAGGAATTTTGGAGGATTCTAATCATTAGGAATTTTTCCTATCTTGGTTGTTTGATTCGTAGGATTGTAAACCATAGGAATTTTTCCATATGATTCATTTGCACTAGATTTCGTAGGAAACATCCCATCCACTCAAACCTCTTTGAAAGAATTCTATGTTTTTTCTATGCACAATCAAACACTCGTACAGTCCTGTAGGATTCAAGACGACATTCCACTATAATCCCATGTTTTTCCTATTCCCACGTTCTTAGCTTTTTTATAAAAAATAATTGATTTTGAATGAGATGAACTATAAGAATTAAACGAAGGGCTACATCAGGCATATATGACTCAGAGCTTACATGCTATAGTGTGGTATTTATTCATAATTTGGTTGCAAAATCTGATGCGTGCAATGCACGTGTACCTTACTAGTACTTCGAGTATGTGCAAAACACGTAAATTAGAATACCAATGGCACGCTACACAGTGTCTCTCTTACAGTTCATGAAGCCATGTGGCACATGTGTAGGCGTTGTCGCGACCTCCTTGCGTGGATTGATCACAGTGACGTGCTGTTGGTTCCAGAAGAATGTACTCGTCCTCCCTGAGCCATACTGGCGGTACATGCACGAAGCGAAGATGTGCACGCACACCATGCACGCACTCATTCCTCGCACACACACGCGGGTACACGGGCGGACACAATTTTGTACCAAGATCCACCCCATGTGATAATTTGATGCGTGTAAAGTCGTTCACTTCATTGATGGTCAATTAATACAACACATGAAAATTGAGTGGACGTGAGGGCGGAAGAAAGACATTATTACTCCACTGCGCGCATGCGAGTAGTTAAATCGTGGGTTGCTAGTAGTACTTCCATTGGTCTCCTTCGTATTTTGTGCCAATTTTTGGCGGTAACATAATATTTACGCATTGTAGTACTTGAAATTTATGTTCCACTAAACTCATCGGGAGCCGTTTCGGGCCTCGAAACCAAAACCATCAATTAATCTTTACCTTCTTCCCATCACATTCAAAAGCCTGCTCACACCTACTAGTAGTACGTACCAAACCTGAACGTGTTCCCACTATGCAGGTATTAGTGTCTTATATGGGCCTAAGCCCATCCATAATCCAACAAGTACTAGTGCTAGTACTTAGGTTATAAAAAGGGGAACTACCTAACCAAAAATCACTCTACCTTTCCTCCTCATAAGTGCTTCTTCTTCGTCCGTCGTTGCCATGGCCGGTGAGCAGAGCTCTAGGTCGAGAACTACTCGTAACAAGGGAGTGGCAACCAAGGCTACGGAAAAAAAGAGAGGGCTCGCCGCCACGCAGAGACCTCGAAAGATCTCTCACGGGCAGGCGATGGCTCCCAGGAGCGCCCTAGCCGCAGAGGCGAACATGTCGAGCCAGCGGAGCTGGAGTCGTTTTCCCTCGACGACATGCCCGATCAGCTCAATAAGCAGAAGGAGTTCATCCAAGGCTTGATGGAGTTGCTGAAGGAGAGCCTCGACGACATGCCCGTTGAGCTCAATCAGCTGGGGGAGTTGACCACCAGCTTGGTGATGCCGCTGAAGAAGAGCATTGCCTCGGAGAAGAAGGCGACCGGTGAAATCCTACGACTTCGGGAGGACAATGCGAAGCTCTGCCACGAGATCGACCTGTTAAAGGAGAAGAACGCCGGATGGAAGAAGCTGCATGAGAATAGTAGTTCCTCGATGAAGATGTTGCAGGCCCTCGCCATGGAACAGAAGGAAGAGTTGGCAAAGCTCCGCATCGAGCACCTGGCTGTTGTCAAGGTACGTAATATGGCCGTGGAACAGATGATGAAGGCTCACGTCGAGAAATGTCGCGTCATGGACCCAATGATGAAGATGGCGGAGGAGAAGCGCAAGGAGATGGAGGTCGTGGAGGCGATGAAGAAGCAGTTACAACTCCGTGGCGAATTAGATCATTTGGGGTGATAATCTTGCTTCTTCTTTTGCTCTTGTGTTTCATCTTTTGCTTCGGGTGTTTTGCCGCACGTGGCACGTTCTCTGCGAGGCATGAATAGAACAATGTTTTTTAGGGAATGAATAGAACAATGCTAACAATGAGATGACTAGCAAATTAGATCATTTTTATCGCCATATGGCACTGAGCTGCCGTGTTTCGTGCTCCTCCGCCGCAGTACTACTCCAGTGGAAAACTTGAGTATACCGCACGGTTCTTTGCTCCTCCTCGATCACGTCGTCGGTGCATTTATATGAGCAGTCAAATCACAAGGCCCCGCCTTCTAGCAGTAATGAGCCGTCAAATCACAAAGGCCCTCGCTTCTCGTGAAACCGACCAAGCTAGATTGCCCCGCCCTCTAGCCTTTTAAAAAATGTATACTTTTGTACAGCAGTAATATCGACGGATTGCGCATTGGAGCAAAACTTGAAGTTAAAAAAGGTGGTACATATAGAGAGCGCTCGTCGCCAAACTATGCATATAGTACTATTAAAAAGGCTAGTCACAATAATGGTGTCCAGCACAACCCACCCCTCAAATAAAACTAAGAGGGCGCTTGGATACGTTTTAGTCCCATGACTAAAAGTAGTGGGACTAAAACATGCTAGCCTCACCCATGCTTGGATCCAAATACTAAAAAGGCTAAAATCATGTTAATGAGCATTTATTATCCTCCAAACCCTCCAATCCAGAACTCGCCTGTGTTAAAGGAGAGGAGTTAAATGAGTAGAGAGAGGACTAATCCACATTTTAGTAGGGGTACCCCTGACTAAAAAAATTTAGTCTCAAGACTAGTTTTAGCCCCTCTTTAGTCAGGGGTCCTTGTAACTTTAGCCTCTTAAAGTGACTATTTTTAGTCAGAAAAAATAAGTCCCTTGGATCCAAGCACCCTCTAAGCATCCTGGAATTCTTTGACAAAACTAAGCACCCTGAAATTCTTTGACAACTAAACTGCTGGCTATATGATGTTGGCCATATATATTGTACATATATAATGTGAAGAAACGAGTGGTAGTACTATACCAACTAAAAGATGAAATGTAAGAAATACTAGTATGTACGTACTGAAGAGTTAAAGTAACAAGAAGAAACATAACATAGTTCTACTGGGGGCTCAACACAACACACCCCTCAAATTAAATTAAGCACACCTGAAATTAAACTTTGCAACTATTCCGGTAGACACTGCATTAGAACCACCATGAGCAATGACACTGCCACCTTACTCGGAGTCCTCGTCTACGTCCTCGACTTCGTCCTTGTCCCTCTTCCTCTTGGCCGATACTTCTTTCCTTGAACCGCACACTTGGTTGTTGCTCTTCATCCAGCCGTTGTAAATATTGAAACAAAGGTAGCCATCCATTGTAGCGTAGTGGATGTGGTCTATATCTAGAACATTCCGCTGCCATGCATGACGATGAAACGTGTAATGATGTTTCTCTAGTTTACCGTATGAAGTATGAACCATGGCTCCTGCCAGGGTCAGCATTGAAGGCTGACGAGAGGACACCAGCCGATTCTTCTGGAGGTCGAAGGTTTTGCCTACAACGAGGCCTATCCAACGTAGGAATTCTTTGTCGTTACCAAAGTCTATAGTAACAAATTTCACTGTTTTGTCCTTGAGGAAGTTCTTAAAATCCTGGCACTCAACGTTGGCATGGCATATGTGGTAGACCAAGAAAATGTTATGTACGCAAACCTAGATCACGGCGGGCTTCTTCCTCTCTTCGTCCTTTAGATCCTTCTCTCGTCCCAGGACTGTGGTGTACTCAACATCTAGCCCAGCAACCCACTCATCATCTGAGTTTTCGAACATGCCGCTGAAGCGAGAAAGGCATCCTTTCACCGTCGTGGAAGAATAGTGTAGATGACGTCGAACTCATCGCCGGTGATGGTTCTAACCTTGTACTCACCACCGATCGTGGAGATTTGGGATGCCATGGATTTAGGAGGAGGGTTAGGATTAGTGGAACTGCCGTAATGTGAATGGACGGGACGACTAGGAGCGAACCGCCGTAGTATTGAAGGACGTGCAGGGACGAGTAGGAGCGAACTACTAGTGTGCGAATGGCAGGGTAGTGGCTTTCCATTCTCCCATGATACGGGCTTTCGAGAGCCCTTGGATCTGAGATCGAACGGTTGCATGGCGTGATTCTAGACCTATGGGTGAATATCCTATCCTGGAGGGTTATTCTGCAAATTTTCAGCAACTTAGCATGCGACCGTTTGATCTCAGATCCAAGGGCTGCCAGCAGCCCGTATCATGGTCACGCCTACCACGACCGTCCCGTCGCTCGTGTGGTCGCGCCCTTGGAGATTTAACATGGTGCGTTAGGCTATCTGATGTTGGCATCTCATACATAGTCATCACTTAGTCACTCATACTACAACAAGGTTGGCTATAAGTGTATTTTTTACTCCTCTCTATCTCTTTTTTTGTACTCAAGGGAGAAACGGTGCTAAGCGCGTGTATTTATTGCATTTGCCAAGGAGTGACCTCTTCCAATGAAATGGTGTTGCTAAGTTGGCTTCATTTAATTAGCTATAGACTCAAAATTGTCTTTTCACCTAGGTACACGCGCTTAGCACTGTTTCTTCCTTGGGTCACCAAACTAGTCTCTCTCTTCTTGATTAACTTGCCACATCAGACTTTATGCCTATGTGGCAAGCTTAAGCACCTGTAGGAGCAGGAAAAAGTAAGTACAATAGTGCGCTTTACATGGCATTTTTGCATATGTGGAGGAAGAGAGGCAAGGAAAAAGTGGAGAAGTGGGCTCTCATGCAAGAGCCAGCCTCTACTACATGGTGGAGCATTGGGAGAGGCACCTGTATGGATGTGGTCAGGAATCTGGGAGACTCACGCCGGTCGTAGCGCCGCAGTTAAAATGATAATGGCAAGTCAAATCACGGGGCCCCACCTGTCCAGCAGTAACTCAGTGTCAAATCACACAACCCTACATTTGCAGCAGCCTACTGCCTTGTCTTCTCGCGTCTCTGTCGAACCGACTAGGCGGAACTGCCCCGGCGCCTGCCGCGCAGGAAAAGCCCCGCCCTCGACTTTTAAATAGTATACAATATACTAATTTTGTATCCATGGATTGCGCCCGCGCCATGGAGCAAAGCGTCTAGAAAACGGAGGAGAGACGGTGGTCTTGCAATAGAGAAGAGGGAGAGGCGAGACGGTGGTTTTGGAATGGAGATGATGGAGAGGAGAGGAGGTGGTTTTGCAATGGAGAATAGGGAGAGGAGCGTGCGGCAGCGATTTAGGATTGGACGAGAGGGCCGGCGCGCTCTGACTGGATCAAAATCAAAATCAATTTACCCTTCAATTAAGAAAGCGACCCCACATTAACTAGTCTCCCTTTTATTCTGGGTCATAATTGACCATGATTTTCGCACATAAAATATATGTTATACGTTGTATACCAGGACACTATCAAAATTACAATTTGCAACTATACAAGGCCACTAACATTAATCGAGGCAAAATTGATGGTGTTTGCCTCATACTAGCACCCGAGGACATTAATATCCCTTGTGTGCATGCGGGGGTGAGAAGGTTAGCTTGCATTCCCAACATTAATCAACCAATGAGGAGTAAGAGGGTTGGCTTGTTGTGCTTGGGAGAGAAAAACCACATTAATTAACACGACAATCAAGGTGACAAGATAGCTTGCAACATTGACTTAAACATAGCATTGGTTTTTACCTTGGTACCTGTAATATGAGTTTGTGGCCTTGTATACAAAAATGGAGGGAGTATAATTTGAAAGTACATTCAGATACGAACCAAACGATACAATTTTTGGTGACATGCATTCACATTTTGCTTGTCAAATACAGTACGTGGTCAAACTTTGACCCAAAATACGCAAAACAACAAAAAATACTTCCAAGACCAGCGCCGCTCTTCCGCTCTTCTCCTCTTAAACCACCACCGCCGCTCCTCTCCTGTTCCAGTCCAAAACCAGTGTCGCTCCTCTCCCGTTCTAATCCAAAACTAGCACTGCTCCTCTCCTCTTCCATTAAAAAACCACCGCCGGTGAGTGAAGGTGCTGTGGAGAAGTAGATCGATGGAGGAGTACAACCGATACGTGAGGATCGCAGACGGCGACCCTGTGAAGCTAGCTAGGATGTTGGAGATATAGTCTTGGTTTGACAACAAGGACCAACTAGCGGCGACGGCGACATCCATGGCCAAATATCTGCAACAGAGCGAAAAGGCGGCGATACTCCGGGAGGGAGTCGCACCGGAGTACATAGAGCTGCTCCTCTGGGCCACGGAGCAAACAGATTCACCGAATCCGATCGTGAGGGAGCGGTGGTGGGAGTATCGATCCCAGAAGGAGCATCCACCAGAGATTGAAGGATCGAGCATCTACAGGATGCCGTTTGTGAGGGTGTCCTGCCAGAGCGAGCCGGTGGAGTCTTCGTCGACCGAACCCAACTTCAAGAGGAGAAAAGTAGTTGGCCCGACGATGCTTCCCCGCCATCGTCTCCCTCGCCGTTCACATCGTCTCATGGGGCGGCTGTCTGCCACCGAGGAATAGGAGGGGGCTGCCCCCCAGCCCAATAGTCGGGCAGGTTGTGAATTGTCAGGAGGAGCTTAGGGTTGTCAGTATTTGCAGGTTGTGAATTGTGTTTTGTGTTGTGTATTTTGAGAGTACTTTCAGATATGAATGTCTTTTGAATTTCAGATTTGCAGTATTGAGCATATAAAGTATTTTATGAATTCTAGATATCAATTTTAGCACTTAAAAATGTAATTTCATAGGAGTATAAAAGTGCAGACAATGTGATTGTCAGAGAAGAAACTGCAAGTTTCAGTTTCAGATAAGAAACTGCAAGTTCAGTTTCAGATAAGAAACTGCAACTTTCAGAGGCAGAGCATTTATATTAACACGGCCTTTTCAAACAGGGTTAACATCATGTTGGAAGTTTTATTCATGGTCGAAAATGGAACTACCAGCCAGTTAACATCATGCTGATCAACATTCATGCATAGCACATCTTCATATGCTGCACAGTCAAAATGCCCACACAATGTCGAGTGTGTGAAACACAGAGAAAACGAGGGACGAAGTTTTGGCAAGTGTTGGACGTGGTTTAGGGCTGCCCCGTCTAGGCTTTCATTTTTAACATGCGCAGCCCATGACCTCGGATGGGAGGTCCATAGGCATGTTTATATTTTCTTAGGGTTGTCATGTATCGACCGGCCTATGGACCTCCCATCCGAGGTTTTATTTTTGGCAACCCAAATTATGTATTTTTTTTGAAGAAAACACAGAGGTCTATTCTATTTTTCTATATAAGAATAGGAACGCCAGGTCCAACTTATGTTTCCCTTCTAACTATATTATATATATTTAAATTATTTTATATGTTGACTGTTTAGTTCACATACTCCCTCCTTTTCGGTTTTTAGGGCTTATCTCAAAATTTTAGTTTTTCCATTTTATAAGGCTCAATTTGGTTGTTTTCCATCACATGTTCAGATTCCAAGGTGCATTAAATCATTGCATGCAAATATTAAGAGAAAATTGACCAATGCATGTACTTTATGCATGCATGCATTGCAATTTATGCATTGATAAACATAAATTTTTGAGGAAAACAAGTGCATTAATTAGGTGCTTTTGCAAACTACAAAAAGTATTCCACCATTAATCATCTACCTTGGTTGGTGAGATTTTTGAATTGAGCCCTATAAACCAAAAAGGAGGGAGTAATTGGCAAATAGATCTCGCTGCCACCCCCCGCCTCCTGACTCCAGGCGCGCCTGCCCCCCTCAGCAAGTCCGCTCGCGTGCCCCATGGAGTCGCCGGCCATATCCACGGGGAATGGCTGGAAGACAGGCAGATGTACAAGATGCATCTCCCACATGTCTACAAATCCTTCCCGCGGATGCTCCAGCCGCTCGACTCCATCGCGCTGGCGGTGCTGCGGGAGACTCGAGGGAGGAGATGGAGGGAGCGGGAGATGCGGATCCGCGACGACGCTCTCTCCTGGACCCAGTGCACGCGCGAATGGAGGGAAGCAGAGGAGGAAGCTGCAAGGGAGGAAGCCGAGGAGGGACCGAATCCGTTCTCTCACTCGTGCAGGTATGCTCGGATGTGCAAGGATCATGTGGATTGGGAGCTGCTGAATCTAGCCCTGCGGATCTACTTCGAAGGAGATTTCTCGGAGAAGCATAGGATGCCACACCCTAGTGAGCCGCCGATTGTGTTCGTTCGATGGGCGAAAGGAGAAGTGAATTCAGGAGATCCACGCCGTGCTGCGAGATGGGAATGCTTGAGTGGACTCCTGCCCACCAGCACACCACCGGAGCCAGAGCAAGTGGATCCCCTACCTTACCTCTCCCCCAAACCTGTAGAAGATTGAAATTAGGCTTGCAATCTACATCAATTGAGCTATCTGGTGGTTATTTCTGCTTCCTGAGAGACAACATCTGTCTGGAGGATGAGAAGGAACCAGGAACTCCAATGAATTTCCCCTATCACAATGGGGGGGAGTGCTGGTTGGGCAGTGGTACGGCCCACCTCCGCCCCAAATGGGGGCACAATCTGAGAAGGTCCTGTAATTGCCCAAGATCAATCTGCTGGTGGTTCTGACTTTTAGATCAGTGGGAAATCTCAAGGCAAGAATCAGCAAAAGAAGAGATAGGACATCCAGAAAACTGCTTCTGGCCCTGCTTCAGGCCTTATGGCATACTCTGAGGTGATCTGCTACAACTGTGGGGAACCAGGGCATCATTTGGATAAATGTGCCAAGCCCAAGAGTTGTTTTATCTGCAAAATGGTTACCCATAAAGTTGAGAATTGCCCTGTCAGAAGGAAAACCCACAGTTCTGCTAGATATGTTGGAAGTGCTGCTCCAGGATTATGTCCACCATTGACAGAATTTTCTGTGACACAGAATTAGATAGTTTCTTTCCCCTTTCTAGTTGTAGAGCTCTGCCCAGATTTGGTAGTGACCACACTTCTTTGCTCTGGGACTCTAGTCTTAACCAAACTCCAAAGAGCAATAGTTTTAAATTTGAAAAGTGGTGGTTGCTTAGAGAAGATTTTACTGAGCTAGTCAGGAAAATCTGGAATGAGCTTACTGGGAGCAGCTGCCCCCTAGAAAATTGGCAGATCAAAATCAGGTGATTTAGAAGAACTACCAAAGGGTGGAACTCCAATGAGGAAGCTAATCTTAGAAGATACAAAAGGGTTCTCCTCCTTGAGTTTGATTCTCTAGATATTAAGACAGAAACCACTGACCTCTCTGAGGCTGAGACTAATAGATTAAACTTTGTCCATGGAGAGCTCAAGAAAATTTGGCTTCAAGAAGAAAGCAAAGCCAAACAAAGGTCTAGAGATAGGAACATTAAGGAGGGTGATAGAACTACTGCTTACTTCCATGCAGTAGCTAACCAGAGGAGGAGGAAAACCCTCATTCACTCCCTTAATGGCCCTAATGGCCCTGTTACTGAGGTAGATGAGATGCTGAAAGTGGCTAGTGATTTCTACAAAGACCTATTTAAGAAAGAAAACCCTTCTAGGTTCTCTCTATAAAACAATTTTTTCTCTACTTCTGAAAAAGTCTCTCCTGCTGAAAATGAGCTGCTAGAAGCCCCTTTTTCAGAGACAGAGGTGAAGGAAGCCATTTTTAGCTCTTATCCTGATGGGGCTCCTGGTCCTGATGGGATTCCCTTCTTGTTTTACCAGCATTTTTGGGACTTGGTGAAAAATGATCTCTTAGATCTTTTACAAGCCTTTCATAGAGGAGAGTTGGATCCAGCAACTTACTCATGGGGGCTCTGTTGGGGTCAAGTTAAATAACTATGAAAGTGATTTTTTCCTTGCTGGTAAAGGCCTTAGGCAAGGTGACCCCATCTCCCCGTTTTTGTTTAATTTAGCAGTGGATGTTCTTACTAAAATGCTGAGCAGAGCTACTAATCATAGTCTGATTGCAGGGCTCTGTCCTGAGGTCTGCCCTGGTGGCATCATCTGCCTTCAATATGTAGATAATACCATCCTTTTCTTGGACAATGACTCCACACATGCTAGCAATCTGAAAACTGTTCTAACCTGGTTTGAACAAGTCTCAGGCATGAGAATCAACTACTCTAAAAGTGAACTCATCCCTATCAACATGGATGATCAGGAGTTAGCTGACTTCCTCTCTATTCTAGTCTGTAATAAAGGTAACTTCCCCATTAAGTACCTAGGTATCCCTCTCCACTATGATAAACTGAGGAGAGAGGATATCCAACCCTTCTGGATAAAATCATTAAAAGGATTGCTGGGTGGAGGGACAAACTTCTCTCTTACAAAGGTAGATTGATCCTCATACAAGATTGTTTGGCTAGCATTCCAGTGTATCTCCTCTCCTTCTTCAAGTTCCGTAAATGGGCAGTGAACCTCATCAATTCTCAGATGTCTCATTGCTTGTGGAATGATTTTGAGGGAAATAGGAAGCTACACCTTGCTAATTGGGCCCTAGTCTCTATGAAAAAAAGATTTTGGAGGCCTAGGCATACCTAACCTCCAAGAAATTAACATTTGTCTTCTAGGGTCTTGGATTAAAAGATTCTATGAGGAAGACCTGGAACCCTGGAAGCTTCTTATTGCCCATAAATACCTAGGAAATAAACCTAATATTTTTGTCCCTTCCTCCAACCCTAAGACCTCTAGATTCTGGAAAGGATTAAAATCTATTATGCATGCTATGAAATTTGGCTACAGATGGAACATAGGGGATGGGAGCAGAACCAGGTTCTGGGAAGATACTTGGTTTGGCACATCCCCCCTAGCAGTCCAATTTTGGCCTATTTACTCTGTCCGCAATGAGCTTAACAAAAGTGTCAATGAAGGTTGGGACGGTCAATGCCTAAAACTCTCTTTTAGAAGGAACTTTAGTGATAGTCTCATGGAACAATGGTTCCAGTTGGAGGAAATTGCCAAAAGCATTACCTTTACTGCCGAGCTGGATGCCCTGATTTGGCAGCTGGACAATAAGGGGAAGTATTCCTACAGCTTCCTCTATCATGTTATCAACTTTAGAGGGGTTCAACCCGTGTTTATCCCTGCTGTCTGGAAATTGAGAGTTCCCCCTAAAATTCATGTATTTCTCTGGCTTCTCTCCAAAAACAAATTGATGACTAGGGATAACCTTAGGAAGAGACACATCATCAAACCCCTTGATTGTGTTTACTGCTTGGAACAAGAGTCTTGTTCTCACCTATTTTTTGAATGTATAGTTGCTAAACATCTCTGGGCCCACATTGAGGAATATTTCTCTAGTCAGATTGGCTCATCCTTCGAATCTGTCGCCAAATTCTGGATTGCTACCAAAAAGTGCTCAGTTTTAAACACTGTTAGCTCAGCTGTCCTTTGGTGCCTCTGGA
Organism: Triticum dicoccoides; assembly: GCF_002162155.2. Classification (NCBI taxonomy): domain Eukaryota; kingdom Viridiplantae; phylum Streptophyta; class Magnoliopsida; order Poales; family Poaceae; genus Triticum; species Triticum dicoccoides. The sequence continues at coordinate 329,326,715 of NC_041390.1, read as the reverse complement.
AATATAGAAATGCTATGATTTTCAGTAACACCTCCTGGATTTCCATTCCGTAGGTCTTGAGGTTGATCAGGAACATGGTGAGGAACTGGGCGATTCTCTCCTCCGGATCGGACAAGGCCAAGTTGACGAGCTTCGTGGAAACCCTAACAAGATCCCTCCAGAAACTGTTGGCGATCACTTGTGGCCGTACAAGGCTCGACCTGCTCTGGGGCTGGACCCGTGGGCTCGTCTCAAGATCTCTGATGAAGATGATGGGCACCTGGCACCGAAAAAGAGGGACATCCACCATGCTACGCCTTCCATCCCAGTGTCTCCGCTTGCTTACTGGTCGCCGCAGGCTGACATGGCCCCTCGGCTGAAGACCATGAAGGCTTCGCTGGACCCTCCTTGTGTCATTTGAGTGCTCTATCCACTCTGCCTTTGGCACCGCTCGGGTGATTTGTGTTATTCAGAGAACTTGTTCATCCACCCCCCTAGTTTGTAGCTTTTCTACCTTTGCTTTCGAACTGCTCTTTGAGCTGCTGTATCAGAATATGTTGTGGTTTCGTTCTCAGCAATGGAACCGGGGAGATGCTCCCTGTTTTTCTAAAAAAATATTTTATATGTTATTATATATTATTTTTATTGTCATCATATATTTAACAGATACTTACATATGTAAGAAAACAATACCCCACATCTTATTAACTTATAAAAATAATTTCTTAACAAATAAAATCCTGGATTATTTTGGCACGAAAATCCTAGTTATTGTGTACAAAAGCTTGGTAAGATTTAAGGACGAATGTAATAATATCACTTATTATTTAAATATATTTATAACAAAATGCTAAGCCCCTTTTTATTTTTTGATAACATTACAGGCCCAACCCAACATTATAATTAGAATCAGCCTAGCAAAATCGTGTATTTTGAGAAAGTGCAAATGTCATGTAATTTTTTAGGAAATAAAATAAGCGGGCCGCATGGATGCTGCATTATTTGTTCACCCAGCCCAGCTAATGGCTGTAATTCAAAAAAAAGATCAAATTGACTGTAAATTCTACCACACAAAAAAAGACTATAATTCTGAAAAAATGGGTTGAATACGTGCCACATTTTTGGAGGCTGAAATGTGGGCCAATAGGTCGAAGCGAATGCAAGTCGTTGTCAATTTAGTCAACAAATGATTCTGACATGTTAGCCATTGGATTTACATCCAATGACCAGCATCCATCTTCAATCTCTCGTCTTCTTCCTCCAGCACCGCCGGGACCACCCCCCGCCTCCTGCTGCTAGCAGCTCTACTTAGCACGCTTCGCTATGAAGCGCTACTCCACCGTTGGCCAGGCCATCCCTCCACCCCTCCACACCTCCTGTTCTTCTCCACCGACTGCCGAACCACACCGCACTAGAACCAGTTAACGCTCGTACACCTCTTTGTCTGCGAATCTACTCCCGTGTCTTCCCATCTCTGGCTCGTTGCTGTCCGGGGCCTCGCCATCGTCCACCACCTTGGATGCGCTTGGCGCGGCGTGGTCAACGTGGTTAACGAATGACACCATCGGAAGTAGACTGTGCGTGGAGAGGCTGACAGCTGGGTCCACGGCTGCACACAAGGAAATGCCTCCTTATTACACGCAAAATAATGATTCCTCCACCTGACATCTAGGACCCACCGGAAGGGCCTCTGTATTTCGCGAAATAAAGTGCCCCCCGCTGACATGTCGGACCCACCAGCTATCTTTGCACGCAAGAAAGTGCCTCCTTATTACGCACAAAAAATGAATATTCCCCTGCCAGCTGGAACCCAGCATAGTGGGAGGCTTACTTGTGGGCCTACCAAGTTGACGGGGACGGAGGGCTTTGTCAAATTAGTCAATATGAACGATTCTAGCTCCTGTTACCGTACGATGTTCATCCAACAGCCATAGTGCTTCTTCAACCTCTGGTCTTCTTGCTCCAGCCGCCCAAACCAGCGCCGGTCGTGCCCCGTGCTCCTGCCTCCTGTGGCCGGCTGTGATGCCACGGAGGCCTCACCGCCCCCTACTACTCTCACCGTTGGCCAGGCCATCCCTCTACTCACCCACACCCCCTGTTATTCTGCGGCGACAGCAGCCTCACACCGCAGCCGAACCAGTGAACCATCGTACTCCTCTTCGCGTGGGCATCCACTACTGCGTCTTCCCCGGCTCCGAGTCGTCCCCTTCCTAGTCCTCGCCGTTGTCCACCGCCCTGGTGCTCTCGGCGCGGCGTGGTCAACGTGGTCAACGACCGACTTCCATCAGAAGAGTACTGTACGTGGAGAGGCTGACAGCTGGGTCCACGGCAGCCGCAAGGAAGTGCCTCCTTATTACGCGGAAAATAATTATTCCTCCACCTGACAGCAGGGACCCACCGGATGGGCCACCAGTATTTTGCAAAAAAAATTGTTTCCCCCTGACTGCTGGGACCCACCGGACGGGCCACCATATTTCACAAAAAAACGTTCCCCCGCTGTCAGCTCGGACCCACCGGAAGTGCCTCCTTATTACGCACAAAAAATGAATACTCCCCCGGCTAGCTGGGACCCACCTTGCTGGGAGGCTGACTTGTGGGCCTACTAAGTTGACGGGGACGAAGGGCTTTGTCAACTTAGTCAATATGAACGATTCTAGCTCCAGTGACCGTACGATGTCCATCCAACAGCCGTAGTGCTTCTTCAACCTCTGGTCTTCTTGCTCCAGCCGCCTAAAGCAGCGCCGGTCGTGCCGCATGCTCCTGCCTCCCGTGGCCGGCTGTGCTGCCGCAGAGGCCTCACCGCCCCCTACTATTCCCACCGCTGGCCAGGCCCTGCGGTGATGGCAGCCTCACACCGCAGCCGAACCAATGAACCCTCGTAGTCCTCTTCGCGCGGGCTTCCACTGCCGCGTCGTCCCCTTCCTAGGCCTCGCAGTCGTCCACCGCCGTGGTGCTCTCCGCGCGGCATGGTCACGTGGTCAAGGAACGACTTCCATCGAAAGAGTACTGTACATGGAGAGGCTGACAGCTGGGTCCACGGGCGCAGCCCAGTTTTTTTGTGATTTGCCAAGTAAGTCGCTTTGTCAGGCCTGTTGGGCTGCAAAATCTTTCAAGACGAGGAGAGCTTTCATTCGGCTGGCCGAGAAAATGGCCCATCAGTAATGAGAAATGAGTTGTACATTTTTAAAACACATCAAACCGCAATTAGTTTCAAATATCTTTTTTTTCATTTCAAGATTTTAAATTACATTAATTTTTATGCGTGGAGAATTTGTTGGATTTTATATTGATATACATTTATTTTTAAAATCAGTTTGAATGTGAGTCGAAATTTCGGGATTAAAAACAGTTCGGACCGCACCGAAATATGCAAAATTTCGTATAATTTTTTTACCGTTGCCACAATATGGGCTGTAATGCTAACAAAAAGAATATGGGCTCCAAAAAAACCTTAAGAATTAGCAAATGGGTTGTAAATTATTAGAAATAACGGCAGATGGGGTGTATGCTATTTTCCACATATTTGAGGCCTTCCTAAAAAAAGGTTGACGCACAAGCACTGACTGTTGGATGTCCATCCAACGGGCATCGTGCTTCTTTAATCTCTGCTCTTCCTGCTCTAGCCTCTCAAACAAGCGCCGGCGGGACTGCCTGCTCCCTCCTCGCGGCCGGCTGTGCTGCCGCGCAGGCCTCACCGCCCGACCGTACTCCCATCGCTGGCCTAGCCATCCCTCTACTCACCCACACCTGCTGTTATTCTCCGGCGACGGCAGACGAACCAGTAAACCCTCGTTTAGTCGTACTCCCCTCCGCATGGGAAACAACTGCCGAGTCTGCCCTGCCTCCATGTCATCCCCTTCCTAGGCCTCATCGTCGTCCACCGCCCTGGTGCTCTCGGCGCGGCGTGGTCAACGTGGTCAAGGAACGACTTCCATCGGACGTGGACTGTACGTGGAGAGGCTGACAATTGGGTCCATGGCCACAGCAAGGAAGTGACTCATTATGCGGAAAATAATGATTCCTCCACCTGACAGGTGGGACCCACCGGACGGGCCACTATATTTCGTGAAAAAAACGTTTCCCCCTTATTGCTGGGACCCACCAGCTACATCTTCGCACGCAAGGAAGTGCGTCCGGGCAAAAAAATGATTTGACCTTTGATTGCTAGGACCGACTAGCTACATCTTCGCAGGCAAGGAAGTGCCTGACAGTCGGGACCCACCTGGTCGAAGCGTATGTAGCGTTCTCATTCTGGTCGCGAACATGTACGTACATACTAGTCGATGTAGAGGCGCGCACGTATCGTAGTAGAGGCGGGCACGTAGCATTTACACGTACGTACAGCAGCCAGGGTGCAAGAAATAAAATACGGCCACGTATGTGTACATACGGGCGGGGTCTCGAACGCCTACTCGCGCATACGTACGACCACAGCTTGTGTACATGGCTGGGTCGGAACGGAGAAACAGCATCGCCGTCGTGTTCATGGGGAGGCAGCGGAATGCGTCGTGTTCATGGTGAGGCAACGGAATGCTCGTGTTCATGGGGAGGCAACGGAATGCATCGTGTTCATCGGGAGGGCTTGGACGGAACAGGCGATGGAAACGAGGCCTGGCGTACCGCAGAACGAAGGAAACGGCCTTGTGTTCGACCGGCCACGTTCGAAACGGGATCCTGTTCATCGGGAGGGGTCTGGCGTACCACAAAATGGAGGAAATGGACCTCCTACAGTCGAAACGGGGGTCTTGTTGATCGGGAGGGGTGTGGCATACCGGAAAACGGAGGAAACAGACTTCTGTTTGAGTGCTACGGTCGAAACGAGGGTCCTGTTCATCGGGAGGGGTGTGGCATACCGCAAAACAGGACTCCACGGGATACTGTTCATCTCCACCGTCGACCTGCTCCAGCCTCCACGGGCTCCTGTTCATCCAGCCTCCACCAGGCGCTACTCCACCGCCTACTGTTCAACCACCCCTCAACCGTCTACTGTTCATCCAGCCCTCCACACCACGGGGTCCTGTTCAACCACCCCTCCACGGGCACCCCTCCACCGTCTACTGTTCATCCAGCCCTCCACACCATGGGGTCTTGTTCAACCACCCCTCCACCGTCTACTGTTCATCCAGCCCTCCACATCACGGGGTCCTGTTCATCCACCCTTCCACGGGCACCCCTTCACCGTCTACAATTTATCCAACCCTCCACCACACCACGGGGTCCTGTTCATCCAGAGGCAATGCCACCGCTCAATGTTCATCCAAACCCCCCCCCCTCGCAACGCTCACTGTTCATCCCATCGATCGGCTTCAGTTAGCAGCAGTAGCGAAGGAATCGCTCGATCGGGTTTAGTTAACAACCATCGATCGATCACTCGGGTTCAGTAACGCATAGCCTGCAGTGCAATCGCTTGGGTTATGTTAGAGCCAATGCCTCGCACACACGCGCGTACATGTACGAGAGAAACGCGCATCACTCGGCCCCCGACCTCCCGCCGTAACCGGGAACTCCCCGAAATTTTCCTCCCCCTCGCTTCTACCACGGTTTTTTCCGTCATGGACGGCCCAAATAATGTCATGCAGCTGCGTCTCGGGCCCGCCCAGGACAAAAAGCCCATTTTCTTTCATGATTTTTTGTCATAGAAGTAGGAGCCCACCACATCTATGATGATACCGGGTTTTGTCACAATTATCATCATAGAAGTGTCATATGTATGACAAAAAAATTTCGTTCGGCCCAAAATGTCACGGATGTGTCTTTTTTTAGTGACATGCCCTGCAAAAACAAGTTAGATGCCCTCTACTTTATTGTTGCAAGTTTTATGTGGCTGCTACGGGATTCTAGTAAGAACCGTTCTTACCTACGCATCAAAACCACAATGGTGATTTATCAAGTTTGTTGTTTTAACCTTCAACAAGGACTGGCCGCAGTAAAATCCGATTCAACTAAAGTTGGAGAAACGGACACCCACCAGCCAGCTATATGCAAAACTACTTGCATGTCTGTCGGTGGAACCAGTTTCATGAACGTGGTCATGTAAGGTTGGACCGGGCCGCTTCATCCAACAATACCGCCGAATCAAAATAAGACATTGGTGGTAAGAAGTATGACGATCACCGACCACAACTCTTTGTGTTCTACTCGTGCATATCATCTACGTATAGAACTGGCTCGGATGCCATTGTCAGGAAATGTAGCATGCAATTCCAAAACATTTCCTACACTCACGCAAGATCTATCTAGGAGATGCATAGCAACGAGAGGGGGAGAGTGTGTCCATGTACCCTCATAGACCGAAAGCAGAAGCGTTTGATAACGCGGTTGATGTAGTCGAACTTCTTCTCGTTCTGACCGATCAAGCACCGAACGTATGGCACCTCCGAGTTCTGCACATGTTCAGCTGGATGACGTCCCACGAACTCTTGATCCAGCAAAGTGTTGAGGGAGAGTTTCGTCAGCACGACAGCACGGTGACGGTGATGGTGAAGTGATCCGCGCAGGGCTTTGCCTAAGCGCCACGACAAATATTACCGGAGGCGTAAATTATGGAGGGGCGCCGCACACGGCTAACAGATGTTTGTGTGTCCTCTAGGCACCCCCTCCCCACATATATATAGGTTGGTGGGGGAAGAGGCAGCCAGGGGGCACCCAAGTAGGCCGAATCCTACTTGGGGTGCCACCCCAATTCGGCCCCCCTTCCTTGTTTTGGCACTAGGAGAAGGAAGGAGGAGGTGGCGCCCCCCCTTTCCTTTCTCCCTTGAGAAGGGGAAGGAAAGAGGGGCTAGCCCTCTTCCCTTGCCTTCCCTAGGGCTGTCCGGCCTGGTGGAGGGGTGCACCAGCCCCCTTGTGCGCTGGCCTATACCTCCCTAGGCCCATTAAGCCCATATAGCTTGCCAGGGGTTGCCCGGAACCCCTTTGAGGGACCCGATACGTACCCGGTACCCCCGGAACACTTCCGATGTCCAAATACTATTGTCCTATATTTGAATCTTTACCTCTCGACCATTTTGAGACTCCTCGTCATGTCCATGATCTTATCCAGGACTCCGAACAACATTTGGTCACCAAATCACATAACTCATATAATACAAAATCGTCATCGAACGTTAAGCGTGCGGACCCTACGGGTTCAAGAACTATGTAGACATGACCGAGACACCTCTCCGGTCAATAATCAATAGCGGAACCTGGATGCTCATATTGGTTCCTACATATTCTACGAAGATCTTTATCGGTCAAATTGCAATGACACCATATGTTACTCCCTTTGTCATCGGTATGTTACTTGCCCGAGATTCGATCATCTGTATCTTCATACCTAGTTCAATCTCGTTACCAGCAAGTCTCTGTACTCGTTCCGTAATGCATCAGCCCACAACTACCTCATTAGTCACATTGCTTGCAAGGCTTATCATGATGTGCATTACCGAGAAGGCCCAGAGATACCTCACCGATACTTGGAGTGACAAATGCTAATCTTGATCTATTCCAACCCAACAAACACCTTGGGAGATACCTGTAGAGCATCTTTATAATCACCCTATTACGTTTTGACGTTTGATAGCACACAAGGTATTCCTCCGGTATTTGGGAGTTGCATAATCTCATAGTCGAAGGAATATGCATTTCACATGAAGAAAGCAATGGCAATAAAAGTAAATGATCAACATGCTAAGCTAACAGATGGGTCTTGTCCATCACATCATTCTCCTAATGATGTGATCCCATTCATCAAATGACAACTCACGTCTATGGCCAGGAAACATAACCATCTTTGATTAACAAGCTAGTCTAGTTGAGGCTTACTAGGGACACTGTGTTTTGTCTATGTATCCACACATGTATCAAGTTTCCGGTTAATACAATTCTAGCACTAATAATAAACATTTATCATGATATAAGGAAATATAAATAATAACTTTATTATTGCATCTAGGGCATATTTCCTTCAATAAACTCAAAGTTCATCGGATCCCATCAAACACACCGCAAAAAGAGTTACATCAAATAGATCTCCAAGAGACCAATCAATTGAGAAACAAAATAGAGAGAGAGAGAGGAAGCCATCTAGCTACTAACTACGGACCCGTATGTCTACAATGAACTACTCATGCATCATCGGAGAGGCACCACTGAGGGTGATGAACCCCTCCATGATGGTGTCTAGATTAGATATGTGGTTTCTGGAACTTGCGGCGGCCGGAGTTGATTTTCGTCGACTCCCCTAGGGTTTCTGGAATATTGGGGTATTTATAGAGTAAAGAGGCGGCGCGGGAGGCCACCGTGGTGGGCATAACCCACCTGGGCGTGCCTTGGTGGGTTGTGCCCCCCTCGTGGCACTCCTTTGGTACTTCTTCGACCCATCTTGTGTCTTCTGGTCCATAAAATATCTCCAAAAAGTTTCGCTGCGTTTGGACTCAGTTTGGTATTGATTTTCTACAAAGTAAAAAACAAGCAAAAATAGCAACTAGCACTGGGCACTATGTCAATAGGTTAGTCCCAAAAAATGATATAAAGTTGCTATAAACTGATTCTAAAACATCCAAGAATGATAGTATAATAGCATGGAACAAACAAAAATTATAGATACGTTGGAGACGTATCAGCATCCCCAAGCTTAATTCATGCTCGTCCTCGAGTAGGTAAATGATAAAAATGGAATTTTTGATGTGGAATGCTGCCTAACATGTTCGTTACATATTCTTTTCTTTGTAGCATGGACATTTGGATTTTATATGGTTCAAACCAATAGTCTAGTTTTGACATGAAGATTTCTATACTCAAGCATATCAACAAGCAACCATGTCTTCCAAAATATCAACACTAAAGCAAGTTATCCCTAGCCCATTATGCTCATCATTGATCCATTCATGAAACACACTCGCATATTAGCTACACCCAATGCTCAATTACGATCATAGTGCCCCTTAGTTGATGCTTTATAAGAGAAGATGGAGACTCAAGTAAAAATAAAAATTGCATAACGTAAAAGAAAGGCCCTTCATAGAAGGAATTAGGGATTTGTAGAGGTGCCAGGGCTCAAAGCGAAAAAGATAGAGATAAAAACATTTTGGGTGGCATGCTTTTCCTGTCAATGAAAATGATCGAGTAGTTCCCAATACTTTCCATGCTAGATATATCATAGGCGATTCCCAAATAGAAAATAAAGTTTATTCCTTTTTCCACCATACTTTCACTTTCCATGGCAAACTGTATCCAAGGGTGCCTTCCATACCAACACTTTCCAACGAATTTACTATTTGACAACATAAAGTAAATTCATTTTTCATTTCGGGACTGGGAATCTCTAATACATTTTCCGTACTCTCCTGCAATGACAAGTGAATAAACACTCATCTTGAGAATAACACATCTAGCATGGAAATATATCAGCCACCCCTACCATTTCATCAGCGGTACGAGCACACAAAAGAGAAATTTATTTTGAAAATTAGAGATGGCACATACAAATTTTCTTAGAACGGCAAAAGAATACCGCAAATAGGTAGGTATAGTGGACTCATGTGGCAAAACTAGTTTAAGGATATTGGATGCACAAGTAGTGATCATACTTAGTGCAAGTGAAGGATAGCAAAAGATTGAGAAGCATCCAACCAAGAAACAAAAACTCTCATAAGTGAGCATTAAGCATAACTAACACCGAATAATGCACCACAAGTAGGATATAATTTCATTGCATAACTATTGACTTTCCTGCTTGCATAGGGAATCACAGACCTTAACACCAATATTCTTACTAAAGCATAGTTACTCATCAACATGACTCACATATTATATCATCATATCTCAAAACTATTACAAGGAATCAAGTTTATTTTGTCCAATGATCTTCGTGAAAGTTTATATTATATCCTTCTCGAATATCTATCACTTTGGGACTAATTTCATATGTTGCTTTTGATAGCTCAAACAAATCTAAGTGAAGCACATGAGCAAAAAAAATTCTTCTCTCAAAATAATTTAAGTGAAGCATGAGAAAATTTCTTAATTTTTTACTAACTCTCAAATAAATCTAAGTGAAGCATGGGAGTATTTATTCAAAAATACTAATGCACACCGTGCTCAAAAAAATATAAGTGAAGCACTAGAGCAATTCCATAGCTCAAAAAGATTGAAGTGAAGCATAGAGAGCAATTCTATCAAATCATAAAATTGGCTCTCTCAAATAGGTGTGTTCAGCAAGGATAGATGACTTAAAATAAAAAGCAAAACAAGCAAAGACTCATATCATACAAGACACTCCAAGCAAAACTCATGATATGTGACAAATAAAAATATAGCTCCAAGTAAAATACCGATGGTCGTTAGAAGAAAGAGGGGATGCCACTCGGGCATCCCCAAGCTTAGTTGCTTGCGTCTCTTTTAGATAATAGTTTGTGATGCCATGTGCATCCCCAAGCTTAGGTTCTTCCTACTCCTTATTCCTTCATCCATCGTGATCTCACCCAAAACTTGAAATCTTCAATCACACAAGACTCAACAAAACCTCTGTGAGATCCGTTTGTATAAGAAAGCAAATCACTACTATAAGTATTGTTGCAGACCCATTAATATTTTATTTTTGCATTATATCTACTGTATTCCAACTTTGCTATAGCTTATACCCTCCAATACAAACCATATATTCATCAAAATAAGCACACAATGCAAAGAAAATAGAATCTGTCAAAAACAGAACAGTCTGTAGTAATCTGAAAACTTCGAATACTTATGTAACTACAAAAAATCTGAAAAATTAGGACAACGTGGGAAATTTGTATACCAATCTTATGAAAAAAGAATTAGTATTTCATCGTTCTTCTGTTAAAACTGAGAATTATTTTTGTGAGTGCAAAAAGTTTTTGTTTTTCAGCAAGATGAAATCAACTATCACCCAACATGATCCCAAAGGCTTTGCTTTGCACAAACACTAATTAAAACAAAAAAACACAATCATAACAGTAGCATAATTGTGAAACACTGAAGAACAGAAAGAAAAAGATAAAAAAATAAATTTTATTCATTGCGTTGCCTTCCAACAAGCACTGTCGTTTTATGCTCGTAGCTAGGCATAAGAATTTTAATGATGCTCACATGAAAGACAAAAAATTGAAGCACAAAGAGAGCATCATAGAGCATCTGAAAATAAATTTTAAGTCTAACATAATTCCTATGCATGGGAATTATATAGGAAAACAAATTACCAAGACAAGAAATATCTAGCATATGCATAGAAGAAGGAGGAAACAATAGCAATCTCAACATAATGAGAGGTAATTTAATAACATGAAAATTTCTACAACCATATTTTCCTCTCTCATAATAATTACATGTAGGATCATAATCAAATTCAACAATATAGCTATCACATAACATATTATCTACATGATCCACATGCATGCAAAGTTGACACTCCTCCAAAATAGTGGCATTATCATCAAATAAAGTCATGACCTCTCCAAGCCCACTTCTATAAAAAAACTCATAAGACTGAACACTCTCCAGATGTGTGGGGTTATTTTTAGCTAAAGTTGACACTCTTCCAAACCCACTTTTAATATTATCGCAAGCATATTCATCATGAGGTTTAAATAAATTTTCAAGATCATAAGAATCATCACCCCAATCATGATCATTGCAATAAGTAGTGGACATAGCAAAATTAGCATCCCTAAGCTTGGGGTTTTGCATGGTATTAACACAACATTAATAGAATTTATAATAACATCATTGCAATCATGCTTTTCATTCAAGGAGTTATCATGAATCACTTTATAAATTTCTTCGTTTAACACTTCATCACAATTTTCAGATTCATAAATCTCAAGCAAAACTTCATAAAGATAACCTAGTGAACTCAATTCACTAGCAATCGGTTCATCATAATTGGATTTTTAAAAAATATTAGCAAGTGGATGAGGATCCATATCAATAGATTTTTAGCAATCAAAGATGCAAGCAAATAGAAGGCACATGGCGACACAAGCAAACAAGAGATCTAACAAAAAAGGTGAACGGAAGAAAGGAAAATAAAAACAGCAAATTGTTGTGAAGTGGGGGAGATGAAAACGAGAGGCAAATGGCAAATAATGTAAATTGAAAGGAGATGAGATTTTTGATTAAGAACCTGGTAGATGTTGATGATGTCTCCCCGGCAATGGCGCCAGAAATTCCTTTTGATTGCGGCTTGGACTACGTCGGTATTTCCCCAAAAAGGAAGGGATGATGCAGCACAACTACGGTAGGTATTTCCCTCAGTGATGACACCAAGGTTATCGAACCAGTAGGAGAACCACGTAACACTACGTGAATGACACCTGCACACAAATAACAAATACTCGCAACCCGACGTAAAAGAGGGGTTGTCAATCCCTCCCGGGTAAAAGATAGGTAAAAATTGTAGTAGATTGGATAAATAGATCTCGTGGGAACACAAGATAAAATAAATAACAATAAATTGCAGAAAGGTATTTTTGTGTTTTTGGATTAATAGATCTAAAAATAAAAGCAAATACAAATAGATCTCGAAGGAAAATATAATAAAGAAGAGGCCTGGGGGCCGTAGATTTCACTAGTGGCTTCTTTCGAGAAAAAACATACAATGGGTAAACAAATTACTGTTGGGCAATTGATAGAACTTTAAATAATTATGACGATATCCAGGCAATGATTATTATATAGGCATCACATCCAATATTAGTAGACCGACACCTGCCTGCATCTACTACTATTACTCCACACATCAACCGCTATCCAGCATGCATCTAGTGTATTAAGTTCATGGAGAAACGGAGTAATGCAATAAGAGCGATGACATGATGTAGACAAGATCTATTTATGTAGAAATAGAGCTATCTTGTTATCCTTAATAGCAACGATACATACATGTCGGTTCCCCTTCTGTCACTGGGATCAAGCACCGTAAGATCGAACCCATCACAAAGCACCTCTTCCCATGGCAAGCAAAACTGATCTAGTTGGCCTAACTAAAGCAAAGATTCAAAGAAGAAATACGAGGCTATAAGTAATCATGCATATAAGAGATCAAAAGACTCAAATAACTTTCATGGATAAAAATATAGATCTGATCATAAACTCAAAGTTCATCGGATCCCAACAAACACACCGCAAAAAGAGTTACATCAAATAGATTGCCAAGAGACCATTGTATTGATAATCAAAAGAGAGAGAGGAAGCCATCTAGCTACTAACTACGGACCCGTAGGTCTACAATGAACTACTCACACATCATCGGAGAGGCACCAATGAGGATGATGAACCCCTCCGTGATGGTGTCTTGATTGGATCTATGGTTTCTGGAACTTGCGGCGGTTGGAATTGATTTTTGTCGACTCCTCTAGGGTTTCTGGAATATTGGGGTACTTATAGAGCAAATAGGCGGTGCGGGAGGCCGCCGAGGTGGGCATAACCCACCTGGGCGTGCCTGGGCCCCCAGGTGCGCCCCGGTGGGTTGTGCCCCCCTCGGGGCACCCCTCTGTTACTTCTTTGGCCCATCTTGTGTCTTCTGATCCAGAAAAAATCTCCAAAACGATTCACTGCGTTTAGATTCCATTTGGTATTGATTTTTTGCAAAATAAAAAACAAGCAAAAAACAACAACGGGCATTGGGCACTATGTCAATAGGTTAGTCCCAAAAAATGATATAAAGTCGGGATAAAATGATCGTAAAACATCCAAGAATGAAAATATAACAGCATGGAACAATAAAAAATTATAGATGCGTTGGAGACGTATCAGACCCCCTAATCCATGACTCCCTCAGTAGCCCCCAAACTAGCCTCCAACGTCGATGCCTCATCGCGTCTTGAGATCTTGATGTACCCGAGGTCCCCGGATTGCGGCGTGAGTTCCTCTCCTTCTTTATGTTCGACATAATATCCTTCAATCAGGTTCCAAGAGCTGCTCAGCTTGAGTTCAGCCATGTGCTAACCGGCCAACATTCAGAAACCGAATTGCAGATGTTACTTAGCCTCGAAGGCCAACCGTCCAAATGTGAACAGTGCCCTTGCCTGACAACTTTTCGGCAAAGGGTCGCACCCGGTCAAAAACATCGAACCATTGTGAAAGCTCGATTCATGGTTCGAGGCAACATCTCCATTGGCATGTCCCATCAAGGTGGAGATCGTGCCTGCTTTTAAGGGACGTGATCAATGATTTTGATTATCCCACTCGCGCATAACGTCACAAGTATATCGGGAAGTGGCGAGGCCTGCGGCATAGTAATAGGACCCTTGGTATTCAGAAGCTTATAAAAAGGGAGACAAACACCGCTATCGGTGTACGCCTTCTTCTTCCTCTCGCCATCTCTTTCCCAATCTACAAGGCCCCAACTCCCCGTTCCATTCTTCCGCAAGAAATCCCTTCAAACCATTCCCTAACTTTAGCCATGGATGGATCCGGTGCCAAGGGCAAGTGGGAGGTCTCCACTGTTGATAACCCACAAGTATAGGGGATCGCAACAGTTTTCGAGGGTAGAGTATTCAACCCAAATTTATTAATTCGACACAAGGGGAGCCAAAGAATATTCTCAAGTATTAGCAGCTAAGTTGTCAATTCAACCACACCTGGAAACTTAATATCTGCAGCAAGGTATTTAGTAGCAAAGTAATATGATAGTAGTGGTAACGGTAGCAAAAGTAATTTTTTTGGTTTTATAGTGATTGTAACAGTAGAAACGGAAAAGTAAATAAGCGAAGAGCAATATATGAAAAGCTCGTAGGCATTGGATCAGTGATGGATAATTATGTCCGATGCGATTGATCATGCAACAGTTATAACATAGGGTGACACAGAACTAGCTCCAGTTCATCAATGTAATGTAGGCATGTATTCCGAATATAGTCATACGTGCTTATGAAAAAGAACTTGCATGCCATCTTTTGTCCTACCCTCCCGTGGCAGTGGGGTCCTATTGGAAACTAAGGGATATTAAGGCCTCCTTTTAATAGAGTACCAGATCAAAGCATTAACACATAGTGAATACAAGAACTCCTCAAACTATGGTCATCACCGATAATGGTCCCGATTATTGTCACTTCGGGGTTAATGGATCATAACACATAATAGGTGACTATAGACTTGCAAGAGAGGATCAAGAACTCACATATATTCATGAAAACATAATAGGTTCAGATCTGAAATCATGGCACTCGGGCCCTAGTGACAAGCATTAAGCATAGCAAAGTCATAGCAACATCAATCTCAGAACATAGTGGATACTAGGGATCAAACGCTAACAAAACTAACTTGATTACATGATAAATCTCATCCAACCCATCACCGTCCAACAAGCCTACGATGGAATTACTCATGCATGGCGGTGAGCATCATGAAATTGGTGATGGGGGAAGGTTGATGATGACGATGGCGATGGATTCCCCTCTCCGGAGCCCCGAATGGACTCCAGACCAGCCCTCCCGAGAGAGTTTAGGGCTTGGCGGCGGCTCCATGTCGTAAAACTCTATGAATCCTTCTCTCTAATTTTTTTCTCCCCGAACACGAATATATGGAGTTGGAGTTGAGGTCGGTGGAGCGTTAGGGGGCCCATGAGGCAGGGGGCGCCCAGGGTGGGTAGGCGCGCCCCCACCCTCGTGGACTGGGTGTGGGCCCCCTGACATTGATTCTTCCTCCAGTATTTTCTATATATTCCAAAAATAATCTCCGTTGATTTTCAAGTCATTCCGAGAACTTTTATTTCTGCACAAAAATAACACCATGACAATTCTCCTGAAAACATCGTCAGTCCGGGTTAGTTCCATTCAAATCATGCAAGTTAGAGTCCAAAACAAGGTCAAAAGTGTTTGGAAAAGTAGATACGACGGAGACGTATCAACTCCCCCAAGCTTAAACCTTTGCTTGTCCTCAAGCAATTCAGTTGATAAACTGAAAGTGATAAAGAAAACTTTTACAAACTCTGTTTGCTCTTGTTGTTGTAAATATGTAAAGCCAGCTTTCAAGTTTTCAGCAAAGATTATGAACTAACTATATTCACTATAACATTTAGGTCTCATGTTTACTCATATCAATGGCATCATCAACTAGCAAGCAATAATAATAAATCTCGGATGACAACACTTTCTCAAAACAATCATAATATGATATAAAAAGATGGTATCTCGCTAGCCCTTTCTGAGACCGCAAAACATAAATTCAGAGCACCTTTAAAGATCAAGGACTGACTAGATATTGTAATTCATGGTAAAAGAGATCTAGTCAAGTCATACTTAATGTAAACTAACAATAATACATGCAAATGACAACGGTGCTCTCCAACTGGTGCTTTTTAATAAGAGGATGATGACTCAACATAAAAGTAAATAGATAGGCCCTTCGTAGAGGGAAGCAGGGATTTGTAGAGGTGCCAGAGCTCGATTTTAAAATAGAGATGAATAATATTTTCAGCGGTATACTTTCATTGTCAACATAACAACCGAGAGATCTCGATATCTTCCATGCTACGCACATTATAGGCAGTTCCCAAGCAGAATGGTAAAGTTTATACCCCCCCACCACCAACAAGCATCAATCCATGGCTTGCCCGAAAGAATGGGTGCCTTCAACTAACATCAATCTTGGGGGACTTTTTTTTGCAATTAGTTTGATTTGATTTGAACATGGGACCGGGCATCCCGATGACCAGCTATTTTCTCGTGAATGAGGAGCAGAGTCCACTCCTCTTGAGAATAACCCACCTAGCATGGGGGATACAGACATCCCTAGTTGATACATGAGCTCTTCGAGCATACAAAACAGAATGTTTATTTGAAGGTTTAGAGTTTGGCACATACAAATTATTTGGAATGGCAGGTAGATACCGTATATAGGTAGGTATGGTGGACTCATATGGCATAACTTTGGGGTTTATGGAATTGGATGCACAAGCAGTATTCTCGCTTAGTACAAGTGAAGGCTAGAAAGAGACTGGGAAGCGGCCAGCTAGAGAGCGACAACAGTCATGAACATGCATTAAAATTAATCAACACCGAATGCAAGCATGAGTAGGATATAATTCACCATGAACATGAATATCGTAGAGGCTATGTTGATTTTGTTTCAACTACATGCGTGAACATGTGCCAAGTCAAGCTACTCGAATCATTGAAAGGAGGATACCACCCTATCATACCACATAACAACCATTTTAATAACATGTTGGCACGCAAGGTAAACCATTATAAACTCCTAGCTAATTAAGCATGGCATAAGCAACTACAATCTCTAGTTGTCATTGCAAACATGTTTCTTTCATAATAGGCTGAATCAGGAATGATGAACTAATCATATTTACAAAAACAGGAGAGGTCGAGTTCATACCTGCTTTTCTCATCTCAATCAGTCCATCAAATAATCATCATTATGGCCTTTCACTTGCATGACCGAACGGTGTGGATAATAATAATAGTGCACGTGCATTGGACTAAGCTGGAATCTGCAAGCATTCAATTCATGGGAGAAGACAAGGTAATATGGGCTATTTGTTATATCAACAATAATGCATATAAGAGCCACTCAACATTTTCATTATGGTCTTCTCCTCTCGACCCCCAAAGGAAAGAAAAGAAATAAAACTATTTACACGGGAAAGCTCCCAACAAGCAAAAGAAGAATGAGAAATATTTTTGGGTTTTCTTTTAATTACTACTACTAAAGGCATGAAAAGTAAACTAACTAAAAGCTACAACTAATATTTTTGGTTTTTCGTAAGGCTTTTCAAACACACAAGAATAAAGCAACAAAATGAAAATAAACTAGAATGGATGATCCAATGAAAAAGTATGAGCACCGACAACTAGCATGAGTGTGTGAACATGAATGTAGTGTTGTGAGAGATACGTACTCCCCCAAGCTTAGGCTTTTGGCCTAAGTTGGTCTATGCCCATGGATCAAAGTTGTAGTTGGGGTCGTATTGAGAAGGGTTCTCAAATTGCCACTGGCTGGTGATCTCCTCCGGATTCCACTGATAAATGGACTGACGGTGAGGGTCGGATGGTGGCTCCGGCTCTACAGCTGACATCTGGCTCCGGTAGGCATGAATGGCCACCGGTGGAACAAGGTATATGCCTGAAAATATGTTAAACAAATAGGGCGCAGGCAAGGTAATAAACTCACAATAATTTTATTTAAATATCAATTTATATTTGAGTGTCTTATTTTTATCCTTAATAATAAACTCATGTTCTACCATACTCTTATAACCTAGAGCAATAGGAGGCAGCAACTTTTCCTCTTTCTCATAATGCCTGATAGGTATGTTAAAGTGTGCAGCAGGGTGTGAGGCAAAGATGCCTCCGAGGACGGGGCCCTTTGCACGGTTCAGATTTAACCGTCTAGCAACAATAGTGCCTAAGCTGAAAGTAGTATCATGAACACAAGGCATGGCGCAAAATAGCAATATCAGGAGCACTAAGGTTCCCACAGTTCCCGCTACCAATTAAGCATCTACTAGCAAATATTGCAAAGTAACGTAGAACAGGAAAATGTATGCTAGTGATTCTCGCATCGGAGACTTTCCTCGTTTCCCCTACAACAATCATATCAATAAATCCCTCCACATCATTACGATGTGGTTCCTCTATGCTGCCCTCAAATGGTATCAAACAGACTCGGAAAAAAATCATAAAGTGACATCTCCTTATGCTCATCATATAAATAAAATTCCACCGAAGGTGTTGATCTCTTAGCATGGAAATGAAAATTTTGCACAAAGATATTGGTGAGTAAGAGGTACTGTTCACGCTGGTCGTGGAGGAAGGCGGTGAGGCCTGCATTCTCAGCCAAATGATAAAAATCTTCATGAATCCCGGCCTCTTTCAAGAACTCATCACAAGGCCATTCACATGGCCGAACCTCCGCAGTACGAGGGAGATTATACTTGGGTTTCTTGTTCTCTTCACTTTGCTTATCCTTCAAGCTTTGGCTCGATGAGCCCCTCAAAAATCTCTTCATCTTTTTTAGAAAATTTCTGAAATTTTTAGTAACTTAAAATAAAAGTGAACCAAACTCAACAAGATTGATAACAACTACTCCTACAAATGCCTAGAGGCCATATCATGCATTAAAACTACTTCTGACCACATAAATTTGGCATGCAAGCTCAAGAACAGGGTCACCTAAGCAGCAAAAATTTGCAATAAATAAAGCACTAGATCAAAACCTAATTGGACCATTGGAGGAGTCACATACCAAAGAACAATCCCCCAAAGCAGTTTTGTGAGAGGAGCTTTGAGCGGGGAGATCGAAAATGGCAGCAAGATGAGCAAGAACTCGGGTTTGAGCAGGTGAGTGATTTTTTCTGGAGCAAGACGAAGTGTGTGGTTACAAGGATAAGTGGAGGGGACCCACGTGGGGTCCACAAGGCAGGGGGCGCGCCCAGGGGGGTAGGGCGCTCCCTCCACCCTTGTGGGCATGTGGTGGGTCCCCCTGGTGTGTTCTAAGTGCCAGATATTCTCAAATATTCTAGAAAAAAATCATATTTAATTTTCAGGGCATTTGGAGAACTTTCATTTTTGGGGTATTTTTTATTGCATGAATAATTCAGAAAACAGACAGAAAATACTATTTTTGCTTTATGTAATATAAATAACAAAAAGTAAAAGGAGGGTACAAAGAGTACAAAGAGTTGTGTTTTCTAAATTCATCCATCGCATGCTCATCAAAAGGAATCAACTAACAAGGTTGATCAGGTCTTGTTAACAAACTCATTTCGAATAACATGAAACCAGAGAAAATTTCAAATAACACTAGGTTACCTCAACGGGGATATGCACATCCCCAACAATAAGAATATCATATATTTTTCTTGATAGTAGGAAGAGGAAATTCAAAACCTCCAATAGTGATTGTTGAAAATATTCCAATATAATTGATACTGTCGACTTGAGGTTGTTTCCTCAGAAAGTGTACCGTATGCTCATTACCATTAACATGAAAAGTGACATTGCCGTTGCTGCAACCAATAACAGCCCCTGCAGTATTCAAAAAGGGTCTACCAAGGATAATCGACATACTATCGTCCTCGGGAATATCAAGAATAACAAAGTCCGTTAAAATAGTAACATTTGCAACCACAACCGGCACATCCTCACAAATACCGATAGGTATAGCAGTTGACTTATCAGCCATTTGCAAAGATATATCAGTAGGTGTCAACTTATTCAAATCAAGTCTACGATATAAAGAGAGAGGCATAACACTAACATCAGCTCCAAGATCACATAAAGCAGTTTTAACATAGTTTCTTTTAATGGAGCATGGTATAGTAGGTACTCCTGGATCTCCAAGTTTCTTTGGTATTCCACCCTTAAAGGTATAATTAGCAAGCATGGTGGAAATTTCAGCTTCCGGTATCTTTCTCTTATTAGTAACAATTTCCTTCATATACTTAGCATAAGGATTCATTTTAAGCATATCAGTCAAACACATACGCAAAAAGATAGGTCTAATCATTTCAACAAAGCGCTCAAAATTCTCATCATCCTTTTTCTTGGATGGTTTAGGAGGAAAAGGCATGGGTTTCTGAACCCATGCTTCTCTTTCTTTACCGTGCTTCCTAGCAACAAAGTCTCTCTTATCATAACATTGATTCTTTGATTGTGGGTTATCAAAATCAACAGTAGGTTCCATCTCTACATCATTATCATTGTTGAGTTGAGCATCAACATGAACATCATCATTAACATTATCACTAGGTTCATGTTCATTACCAGATTGTGTTTCAGCATCAGAAATAGAAATATCATTGGGATTCTCAAGTGTGTCAACAACTGTTCACTAGAAGCATGCAAAGTCTTATCATTTTTCTTTTTCATCCTTTTAGAAGGACTAGGTGCATCAACATTAGTTCTCTAAGAATCTTGCTCAATTCTCTTAGAATGGCCCTCAGAATACAAAGGTTCCCGAGTCATTTTACCACCTCTAGTCATAACTTTAACAACATTATCATTTTTCTTATTATTTAATTCATTGAGAAAACCATTATGAGCTTTAAGTACTTGTTCTACTTGAGTGGTAATCATAGAAGCATGTTTACTAATAAGTTTAAGTTCACCTTTAACACTAGCCATATAATCACTCAAGTGTTCAAGCATATCAGCATTGTGTTTCAATTGTCTACCAACATAAGCATTGAAGTTTTCTTGTTTAACCATAAAGTCATCAAACTCATGCAAGCATTGGCTAGCAAACTTAGTAAATGGGGTTTCACATTTATCAAATCTATAGAGAGAATTTACCTTTAATACCTGTGTCGGGTTATCAAGACCATGTATTTCTTCAATAGGTGGTAAATTCTTAACATCTTCAGCTTTAATACCTTTTTCTTTCATATATTTCTTTGCCTCTTGTATATCTTCACGACTGAGAAATAGAATACCCCTTTTCTTTGGAGTTGGCTTATGAGTTGGTTCAAGAAGTGTCCAATTGTTTTCATTAGTCAACATATTATTCAATAACAATTCAGCTTGATCAACAATTCTTTCCCTGAAAACACAACCAGCACAACTATCCAGGTAGTCTCTGGAAGCATCGGTTAGTCCATTATAAAAGATATCAAATATTTCATTTTTCCTGAGAGGATGATCAGGCAAAGTGATTTCTACTACACAACCTTCTTCTTGTAGACGTTGTTGGGCCTCCAATTGCAGAGGTTTGTAGGATAGTAGCAAATTTCCCTCAAGTGGATGACCTAAGGTTTATCAATCCGTAGGAGGCGTAGGATGAAGATGGTCTCTCTCAAGCAACCCTGCAACCAAATAACAAAGAGTCTCTTGTGTCCCCAACACACCCAATACAATGGTAAATTGTATAGGTGCACTAGTTCGGCGAAAATATGGTGATACAAGTGCAATATGGATAGTAGATAAAGGTTTTTGTAATCTGAAAATATAAAAACAGCAAGGTAACTAATGATAAAACTGAGCACATACGGTATTGCAATGCGTAGAAACAAGGCCTAGGGTTCATACTTTCACTAGTGCAAGTTCTCTCAACAATAATAACATAGTTGGATCATATAACTATCCCTCAACATGCAACAAATAGTCACTCCAAAGTCACTAATAGCGGGGAACAAATGAAGAGATTATGGTAGGGTACGAAACCACCTCAAAGTTATCCTTTCTGATCGATCTAATCAAGAGTCCGTAGTAAAATAACACGAAGCTATTCTTTCCGTTCAATCTATCCTAGAGTTCGTACTAGAATAACACCTTAAGACACAAATCAATCAAAACCCTAATGTCACCTAGATACTCCAATGTCACGTCAAGTATCCGTGGGTATGATTATACGATATGCATCACACAATCTCAGATTCATCTATTCAAACCAACACAAAAGTACTTCAAAGAGTGCCCCAAAGTTTCTACCGGAGAGTCAAGACGAAAACATGTGCCAACCCCTATGCATAGATTCCCAAGGTCACGGAACCCGCAAGTCGATCACCAAAACATTCATCAAGTGGATCAATAGAGTACCCCATTGTCACCATGGGTATCCCACGCAAGACATACATCAAGTGTTCTCAAATCCTTAAAGACTCAATCCGATAAGATAACTTCAAAGGGAAAACTCAATCCATTACAAGAGAGTAGAGGGGGAGAAAACATCATAAGATCCAACTATAATAGCAAAGCTCGCGATACATCAAGATCGTATCACCTCTAGAACACGAGAGAGAGAGAGAGAGAGAGAGATCAAACACATAGCTACTGGTACATACCCTCAGCCCCGAGGGAGAACTACTCCCTCCTCGTCATGGAGAGCGCCGGAATGATGAAGATGGTCACCGGAGAGGGATTCCCCCTCCGGCAGGGTGCCGGAACGGGTCTAGATTGGTTTTCAGTGGCTACGGAGGCTTCTGGCAGCGGAACTCCCGATCTATTGTGCCCCTCGATAGTTTTAGGGTATATGGATATATATAGGTGGAAGAAGTACATCAGGGGAGCCACGAGGGGCCCACGAGGGTGGAGGGCACGCCCCCTGCCTCGTGCTCTCCTCGTTGATCCCGTGACGTGCACTCCAAGTCTCATGTATTGCTTTCTTTCCAAAAATAACTTTTCCGAAGGTTTCATTCGGTTTGGACTCCGTTTGATATTCCTTTTCTGCGAAACACTGAAACAAGGGAAAAACTGAAACTGGCACTGGGCTCTGGGTTAATAGGTTAGTCCCAAAAATCCTATAAAATAGCATATAAATGCATATAAAACATCCAAGGTTGATAATATAATAGCATGGAACAATAAAAAATTATAGAAACGTTGGAGATGTATCAGCATCCCCAAGCTTAATTCCCGCTCGTCCTCGAGTAGGTAAATGATAAAAACAGAATTTTTTATGTGGAGTGCTACTTGGCATAATTTCAATGTAATTCTTCTTAATTGTGATATGAATATTCAGATCCGAAATATTCAAGATAAAAGTTCAATATTGACATAAAAATAATAATACTTCAAGCATACTAACTAAGCAATCATGTCTTCTCAAAATAACATGGCCAAAGAAAGTTCATCCCTACAAAATCATATTGTTTGGTCATGCTCCATTTTCTTCACACATGAATGCTCTCATCATGCACAACCTCAATGACAAGCCAAGCAATTGTTTCATACTTTAGTAATCTCAAACTTTTTTCAACTTTCACGCAATACATGAGCGTGAGCCATGGATATAACACTATGGATGGAATAGAATATAATGAGGGGTTTATGTGGAGAAGACAAAAAGGGAGAAAGTCTCACATCAACGAGGCTAATCAATTGTAACGCCCCAGATGTAACTTTCCCCATTTGTACTCCAACTCTTGCCGTTTCCGGTGTCAAGTTATATTTATTTCTCGGGTTCGGGTCCTTGTCTCCATGTGTTGTTTTCGTTTTCATGCATCTCATACCATGTCATCTCGTGCATTGCATTTGCATATATGTTCATCTCATGCATTCGAGCATTTTCCCCGTTGTCCGTTTTGCATTCCGGCGCTTCGTTCTCCTCCGGTGGTCATTTCTAGTCTTCTTTCATGTGTGGGGTTTAAACATTTCCGGATTGGACCGAGACTTGCCAAGCAGCCTTGGTTTACTACCGGTAGACCGCCTGTCAAGTTTCGGGTCATTTGGACTTCGTTTGATACTCCAACGGTTAACTGAGGGACCGAAAAGGCCTCGTGTGTGTTGCAGCCCAACACCCCCCAAATTTGGCCCAAAACCCACCAAACTCTGCTCCATGTCCTAGAGCGTTCGATCACGATCGTGTGGGCGAAAACCGCACCTCATTTGGACTCTCCTAGCTCCCTCTATGCCTATATATAGACCCCCCCTCCTCCAAATCCCGGATCCCCTCGTATCAAACCCTAGTTTAAAAAAAAACAGCTCCCAGCCACCGACGGACATGTCCGCCGCCTGACCGGACACGTCCGCCGGCGCCCTCGACCACTCCGGTGCCGCCACGTGGCAGGACCACATCGCCGCCGCCGTCCCGGCCCGGGAGGCCCAGGAGGGGCCCCCGCGAGCCCGCGCCCCCGCGCCTCTTCCTCCTCTCGGGCGCCGCCGCCTCCCCGACCTC
>NC_041390.1:329233400-329301610 GCF_002162155.2 Triticum dicoccoides | reverse complement strand
GGCGCCGTCGCCGCCACCGCACCGGCCGCCGCCGCGCCGGGCCCCGCCGCCCGTCCGCTCCACGCCGCGCGCCCGCGCCTCCGTGGCCGCGCCCTCGCCCGGGGTCGGCCTCGCCGGCCACCTCGCCGCCCCTCGACGCCGGCCACTGCCTCCCCCTACGCCGGCGGCCTCGGATCCGGCGCCGACGAACCTCGTCGCGCGCGCCCAGCTACAGTGCCCGATCCGGCTACAGTAAACCCTAGATCTAGGTTGACTTTCCCTCTTCCCCCTTATTTTTTTGCTAACTTTGACTGCTTGTATCTCCGCAACCGTAGCTCCGTCTTGGGCGTATGATATATCAAATCTTCGTCTCTACATGTACATCATTTCATTCCATTGCATCATTTGCATTTGAGGTCATCTTGATGCCCAAAATGCTGTTAGAAGGAGGCTTCGTGAGTTAAATTGCAGATCCGTTAGTTCATCATGCACTTTTGTCATTTTTGCCATGTTTAATTCGTGCATGATATGCCTGTTCCCCTTTGGGATGAATTGTTAAGCATTTTGTCTTCTTTCCAGAGGTGCCACCCATGTATTTTTAGGATGTGTGTGTTGTCTTGTGCAAGCTTGCGAAGAGAGGTACCTGAGATTGCAGATTTCAGGGACTTAGTGATTTTCACTAAGTCTGGGATATTTTAGTTCATGATGCTATATGTCCAGCTTGTTTCCTAGTGATCCGTGCCTCTTTTGAGGATGATCAGTAAGGGAGTTTTGATATATATGTTATGCTCTATCCATCATTGTCTTTGTTGGCATATGTGGAATGCTCTAGGTTGACTCAATCGAGCTCAACTTTTGCTTCGTTGTTAATCTGGGCAGATCGTCAACTTGTTTGCGATTTTGCCGATGCTACCGTTAGTGTTCCATGCATGCTATGCCTTCGTTCTTGCCATGTGTAGCTAGCACATTATGCCTTCTTGCTGGTTATAGGCTTTCCTTGTCATGACTTGCACCGTAGTGAGTGCATCGAGCTCGTTTACATGCCTTCGTGAGTTATATTTCAGCGTGTCTCAGTTTTCACTAAGTCTGAAAACTGATTGTGTTCGAGCTATGTTCGTGAGCTCGGTAGAGTACTTTGTGAACCCTTTTGGCCCCAGGTAACTTTGGGTGTTTTGTTAAGCTTGTTGAGTAGCTCCATGCCATGTTCTTACTTGTCATGTTCAGGTTTTCTATCATGTTGTTTTGCTGCTCCGAAGAGAGCATCGTGATCTGAAATTTCAGACTAGTGTTAATTTCACTAA
The DNA here is from genome assembly GCF_002162155.2 of Triticum dicoccoides. NCBI lineage: Eukaryota > Viridiplantae > Streptophyta > Magnoliopsida > Poales > Poaceae > Triticum > Triticum dicoccoides. The sequence continues at coordinate 329,300,330 of NC_041390.1, read as the reverse complement.
GTCTGGAATCTGTTTTGCATTTGCGTTTTAGCCATGCTTGTTTGAACCTCTTAATGGATGAATTGGCCGTGGCTCAGCGCTAGTGTTTTGTCAACCATCTTGTGTACATCACTGCCATGTATTTTGTTTTCATGTTTGGTTGCTGTAGCATGTTCATTTCGTTGCATTTAGATGCCTACTTGCTGTAAATCGCAGACCGGTGTCATATCTTAAAACGCTCGCCATTTCCAAACCGTAGCTCCGATTCCTATGATCTTTATATCGTTTTCAAGCGATTTCATCCCCTCTATCCAGTGGAGCACTTGGTTTTCCACGTTGATGCCAGGTTCATGCATTTCCTGTCATATCTTGCATTTTGCATCCCGCATCGCATCCCGCATAGCATATCGTCATTTCATCATATTGCTTGGTCTTGCCCGTGGTTGATTGTATCCTTGTTGCTTGTTTGTCTTGTTGGGTAGAGCCGGGAGACGAGTTCGCTACCGAGGAGCCCGTTGAGTTTGCTTGCGAGGATCCAGTCAACTCTGACAACTGTGCAGGCAAGATGATCATACCCTCGAAATCACTACTATCTTTGCTATGCTAGCTTGCTCGCTCTTTTGCTTTGCCACTGCTACGATGCCTACCTTTTGCTTGTCAGCCTCCCAATTGCCATGTTGATCCTCTAACCCACCATTGTCCTAGCAAACCGTTGATTGGCTATGTTACCGCTTTGCTCAGCCCTTCTTATAGCGTTGTTAGTTGCAGGTGAAGATTGGAGCCGTTCCTTGTTGGAACATTTATTTTCTTGTTGGGATATCATTATATTGCTATGTTGTCTTAATGCATCTATATACTTGGTAAAGGGTGGAAGGCTCGACCTCCCGCCTAGTGTTTTGTTCCACTCTTGCCGCCCTAGTTTCCGTCATATCGGTGTTATGTTCCCGGATTGTTGCGTCCCTTACGCGGTTGGGTTATAATGGGAACCCCTTAATAGTTCGCCTTGATTAAAGCTTTTCCAGCAATGCCCAACATTGGTTTTACCATTTGCCACCTAGCCTCTTTTTCCCTTGGGTTTCCGGAGCCCGAAGGTCATCTTATTTTAACCCCCCCGGGCCAGTGCTCCTCTGAGCGTTGGTCCAAACTAGAGTCCTGTGCAGCGCCCCCTCGGGGAAACTCGAGGTTTGGTTTTAGTTGTATGGAGCGCTCATCTGAGTGTGCCCTGAGAAAGAGATATGTGCAGCTCCTATCGGGATTTGTCGGCACATTCGGGCGGTGTTGCTGGTCTTGTTTTAACCTGTCGAATTGTCTTGTTGTACCGGGTTGCCGAGTCTGATCGGTGTGTCTCGGGTGGAGGTCTATTCCTTCGTTGACTGTGAGAGCTTGTCATGGGCTAAGTTGGGACCCCCCTGCAGGGATTGAACTTTCGAAAGCCGTGCCCGCGGTTATGGGCAGATGGGAATTTGTTAATGTCCAGTTGTAGATTACTTGAACTAAACTTAATTAAAATGAATCAACCGTGTGTGTTACCGTGATGGCCCCTTCTCGGCGGAGTCCGGGAAGTGGACACGGTGTTGGAGTTATGTTTGTGCAGGATGTTCCTTTAGCTTCTCGCTCGTGCTTCGCCTTCTCTTCTCGCTCTCTTTTGCGTATAAGTTAGCCACCACATATGCTAGTCGCTTGCTGCAGCTCCACATATTTTTGCCTTATCCATTCCTATGAGCTTAAATAGTCTTGATCGCGTGGGTGTGAGATTGCTGAGTCCCTGTGGCTCACAGATACTACAACTCCAGATGCAGGTCCAGGTGTTTCTGCTCCAGTTGACGATTACGAGCTCAAGTGGGAGTTTGACGAGGACTCTCAGCGATACTACGTGTCTTTTCCGGATGATCAGTAGTGGTGCCTAGTTGGGGTTATCGATTCAGGACCTTGTCGCATGTTGGGGGTCTTTTCTATTTTGGCACCGTAGTCGGGCCATGAGTGATTTGTTTGATGGATGTTATTTGTGTACTCTGATGTGACGTGGCGAGTGTAAGCCAACTATGTTATCTCCCCCTTTTATTATATATTACATGGGATGTTGTAATGATTGCCTGACTTGCGACATTGCTTTCAATGCGGTTATGCCTCTAAGTCGTGCCTCGACACGTGGGAGCTATAGCCGCATCGAGGGCGTTACAAGTTGGTAATCAGAGCCTTCCCCGACCTTAGGAGCCCCATTGCTTGATCGTTTTTAGCAGCCGAGTTGTGTCTAGAAAAATGTTTTGAGTCCTTAGGAATTATATATCGGAGAGCTTAGGAATTCTTTTTACTTCCCAGTCTCCTCATCGCTCTGGTAAGGCATCCTGGCGTAGAGTTTTGACTCTTCTCTTCTCAAATTTCACTAAAATTTTTTTAGGATCACGCGAGTATCTTGGTTTTGTTCCGATGGTTTTGTGACGAGAACATTGTTCTTGGTGCCTCCTGTCTTTAGGGGTTGTGGCAGTGTCCCGGGGAGTTGAGCTCCGAGGTGTTGTCGTCACAATTTTATCGTTGCAATTCTGGTATACTTGAGATATGTGCGCGACATCGGAAATCTCTTTTATACAGTTCGTTGGTGAGATAACCTCGACGCCACCCAGTACTGGGGCGGGAGTTCGGGAGTATCGCCATAACTTGTATAACGGATGCTTTTCGAAGGTTGAGGTAGATGGTTTCCGAAGTTTTCTTGGTTATGTGTTGAAGGATGGATACAGCTGGATGTAGGATTTGCTAGTTTGGGTGAGATATTGTGCTTCCCCTGTATCCCCAACACCTGATTGCATAACCGGAAAGGTTCGGGAGTTTCATAGGTGGGAATTCTAGTAGCTCTAGTTCTTCTTCCACGGATATTGGTTTGAGATTGGGATTTCTTACCGATTATTCGTTCTTGATCCGTACCTTGTTGAATTATTTCTCTTCCTTAATTCTACGTGGCTTCTCAATTTATGGATATGTGACCATTTGAAGAGGAATGCATTCGTTCATTTTGTTCGGATGTGAAGACTATTTGTTGCAATTTTCATTCCGTTGGATTCAGCTTCTATATTGTTGTCTATCAATGTGCTAATGGTGGTCAACCTGTTCAGGATGGCTCCTCCAACGCGCACGACTCCGAATCCTGATCCGCCTCCACCTCCGCCTCCTCCGGAAGCATGGCAAGCTGTGATGGCCGCTACTAATGCAAATACACAGTTGATCATGCAAATCCTCCAAGAGCGGAATCAAGGCAGTCAAGGGAATCAAGGCAACAATCAGCACCACTTTGCTACACTGAACCAGTTCCTTGCTAATGGCCCAAAGACGTTCAGCGGTTGTGTTGAGGCTACCGACGCTGACGATTGGCTAGTGGATCTGGGCAAGCATTTTGAATGTAGCAACGTCAGGCCTGAAGATTTCGTCAAGTTCGCTTCTTTCCAGCTCAAAGATCAGGCTGCAGAGTGGTTCCAGCAGTACAAGGATTCCAGAGGTGGACGTTTGATCACTTGGAATGATTTTCGTCAAGATTTCCGCGCTCAACACATTCCTCAAAGTGTGGTTGAGAGTAAGCGTCAGGAATTCCGCAATCTGAAGCAAGGCTCTTTGTCTGTCTATGACTACAACAAGTTGTTCCAGAAGCTCGCCCGTTTTGCCAAGCAGGATGTTCCTGATGAGAAGAGCATGATCTATCAGTTCAGGGGTGGTCTTCGTGAGGAAATTCAGCTCGCTCTTGTCCTCTTTGAGCCGTTGAGATACGATGAGTTCTACAACATGGCACTGAAGCAAGAGGCTGCTCAGATGAGGTGTGATGCTTCCAGGAAGCGTGCCAGAGATGTTACTCCTTCTTCCTCTACTCAAGTGGTCAAGCAGCAGAAGTATTGGCTTCCTCCTCCCCCGTTCCGTCAGCCGTATCAGCAGAAGAGCAAAGGTGGCAGTGGTTTCTCCCACCCACCCAACCCAGGCTTTTAGAACAAGTCTTCGTCTCAAGCGCCAAGATCGAGTGCTCCGTATCACCGTCCGCTTTCAGAGGTCACGTGCAACAAGTGCCAACAGAAGGGTCACTATGCCAACAAGTGTACCAACCAGAGGCGTCTTCCTCCTCCTCCTCCTGTCAGATCGGCAAGTACAGCTGTGGTCAAGCACAATCCCAAGCACGCCAAGGTCAATATGGTGAATGCAGCTCAGGCAGAGGACTCGTCAGATGTGATCATGGGTAACCTTCCTGTTAACGATGTTCCTGCAAAAGTTCTTTTTGACACAGGTGCATCGCATTGCTTCATTTCCAAACCTTTTGCATCAAAGTATGAGTGTGATTATCAGTATCTGCAAAGTTCCTTGCAAATTGTGTCACCGGGCAAGCAGATGACAGCTAACACCTGCGTCCCTGAGGTTACTATCACATTGGGTGACTACAAGTTCCTTTCTTCCCCAATTGTTCTCGGTAACTCGGCTATTGATCTTATTCTCGGAATGGATTGGCTTTCTAAGCACAAGGCACATCTTGACTGTGCTGCCAGGCAGATTCAATTGACTCATTCGTCTGAGGATGTCATTGTCTTTGCCGCTCGGGATAATACCATCCGGTTGTTTTCTCTCAATGAGAAGGGTGAATTGGATGCCATCTCTCAAATTCCTGTCGTTTGCGAATATCAAGACGTCTTTCCAGAAGAACTTCCAGGGATGCCTCCAAACCGGCCGGTTGAATTTGTTATTGAACTTGAGCCTGGCACGGAACCTATGTGCAAACGTCCTTACAAGCTCGGCCCCGAAGAGTTGAAGGAGCTGAAGAAACAACTCGATGAGCAAGAAAGATTGGGTCTCATTCGGCCTAGTACTTCTCCGTGGGGTTGTGGTGTTCTTTTTGTGAAGAAGAAGGATGGATCGAGTCGACTTTGTGTTGATTACCGTCCAGTAAACAAGAAGACACTCAAGAACAAATACCCACTTCCCAACATCAATGAGCTGTTCGAACAACTCAAGGGTGCTCAAGTATTCTCCAAGCTTGATCTCCGTATGGGTTATCATCAGATTCGTATTCGTGAGCAAGATATTCCCAAGACGGCGTTCAGAACAAGCTTTGGTTCATATGAATACACTGTCATGTCTTTTGGCCTCGCCAACGCTCCTCCGACGTTCTCTCGCATGATGAACTTCATCTTCAGCCCCTACACCAATGAATTCGTTTTGGTCTATCTCGACGACATTCTGGTTTTCTCGAAGAACAAGAAAGACCATGCCAAGCACTTGCGTTTGGTACTTGACAAGCTCAGAGAACATCAGTTCTACGCCAAGTTCTCCAAGTGTGAATTTTGGCTCGATGAGGTTCTTTATCTTGGTCATATCATCTCTGCCAAGGGCATTTCCGTGAATCCTGAGAAGGTGTCTGCAATTGTGAATTGGGAACCTCCTCAGAACATAAAGCAACTCCGCAGTTTTCTCGGTCTCGCAAGCTATTGCAGAAGATTCGTTGAAAACTTTTCTAAGATCGCCAAGCCTCTCTCAAATCTTCTTCAGAAGCACGTCAAATACGTTTGGTCTCCGGAGTGTGATATTGCTTTCAACACTTTGAAAGAGAAATTGATCACTGCTCCAGTTCTGACTCCGCCTGATGAAACCAAGCCGTACGAGGTCTTTTGTGATGCCTCTCTCCAAGGTCTCGGTGCTGTACTGATGCAAGAGAAGAAAGTTGTTGCTTATACCTCTCGCTAGTTGAAGCCTAATGAGAAGAACTACCCCACTCATGATCTCGAGTTGGCGGCAGTTGTGCACGCTTTGTTGACTTGGAGACATCTTCTATTGGGAAGGAAAGTGGATATTTTCACTGATCACAAGAGTCTCAAGTACATCTTCACTCAGCCTAATCTCAACCTCAGGCAGACTCGATGGGTCGAAATGATTCAAGAGTACAATCCGAGTATCGAGTATACTCCAGGCAAGGCTAATGTGATTGCTGACGCTTTGAGCAGGAAAGCATATTGCAACAGTCTGATTCTCAAGCCTTATCAACCCGAGCTTTGTGAAGCTTTCCGCAAACTTAATCTGCAAGTTGTTCCTCAAGGTTTCCTCGCCAACCTTCAAGTCTCTCCTACCTTAGAAGACCAGATTCGCCAAGCCCAACTTCTTGATGCTATGGTGAAAAAGGTGAAGATTGGTATTGCAAAGAGTCAGTCCAAGTACAAGTGCTACCGACTTGATGACAAGGACACTCTCTTCTTCGAGGATCGAATTGTTGTGCCCAAAGGTGAACTTCGTAAGGTGATCATGAATGAGGCTCACAACTCTCTCCTCTCCATCCACCCTGGGAGTACGAAGATGTATCAGGACCTCAAGCAAGCTTATTGGTGGACTCGAATGAAGCGCGAGATCGCTCAATTCGTGAATGAATGTGATGTCTGCAGAAGAGTGAAGGCGGAACACCAAAGGCCAGCTGGTCTCCTCCAACCTCTTGCCATTCCAGAATGGAAGTTTGACCAGATTGAAATGGACTTCGTGACTGGGTTTCCAAAGTCCAAGCGTGGCAATGATGCTATATTTGTTGTCATCGACAAGCTCACCAAAGTGGCTCACTTTCTGCCTATCAAAGAGTCGATCACTGCAGCTCAATTGGCGGAACTCTATACCTCTCGCATTGTCTCTCTGCACGGTATTCCTCAAGTGATATCTTCAGACCGTGGTAGCATCTTTACCTCCAAGTTTTGGGATTCTTTTCAGAAGGCCATGGGCACCAACATCCGCTTCAGCACAGCTTTCCATCCTCAAACGAGCGGTCAAGTCGAGCGTGTCAACCAGATTCTCGAAGATATGCTCAGGGCTTGTGTGATCTCCTTTGGCATGAAGTGGGAGGATTGTCTTCCTTATGCTGAATTCTCATACAACAACAGCTTTCAAGCAAGTTCGGGCAAGGCCCCTTTGAAATTCTATATGGCAGGAAGTGTCGTACCCCTCTCAACTGGTCTGAAACCGGTGAACGTCAGCTGCTGGGTAATGACTTAATCACAGAAGCAGAAGAAATGTGCAAAGTCATTCGTGATAACCTCAAAGCAGCTCAATCCTGCCAGAAGTGCTACTATGATAGTAAGCACCGTGATCTGGTTTTCGAGATCGGAGATCATGTTTACCTCCACGTCTCTCCCATGAAAGGTACTCGTCGCTTCGGTATCAAAGGGAAGCTTGCCCCTAGATACGTGGGACCTTTCAAGATTGTCAGCAAGAGAGGCGACCTCGCCTATCAACTCGAGCTTCCTTCAAACTTTGCAAATGTTCATGATGTGTTCCATGTCTCTCAGCTTCGAAAGTGCTTCAAGACTCCTGACCGCACCGTCAACTTCGAGGACATTGAGCTCCAAGAAGATCTCTCCTATCGTGAGCACCCAGTTGCTATTCTTCAAGAGACTGAACGCAAGACTCGCAACAAGTCAATCAAATTCCTCAAAGTTAAGTGGTCTCACCATTCCGACCGTGAAGCTACCTGGGAACGCGAGGATCACCTCTGTTCTGAGTACCCGGAGTTCTTTCAGTCCTAGATCTCGGGACGAGATCTTTTCGTAGTGGTGGAGTGTTGTAACGCCCTAGATGTAACTTTCCCCATTTGTACTCCAACTCTTGTCGTTTCCGGTGTCAAGTTATATTTATTTCTCGGGTTCGGGTCCTTGTCTCCATGTGTTGTTTTCGTTTTCATGCATCTCATACCATGTCATCTCGTGCATTGCATTTGCATATATGTTCATCTCATGCATTCGAGCATTTTCCCCGTTGTCCGTTTTGCATTCCGGCGCTTCGTTCTCCTCCGGTGGTCATTTCTAGTCTTCTTTCGTGTGTGGGGTTTAAACATTTCCGGATTGGACCGAGACTTGCCAAGCGGCCTTGGTTTACTACCGGTAGACCGCCTGTCAAGTTTCGGGTCATTTGGACTTCGTTTGATACTCCAACGGTTAACCGAGGGACCGAAAAGGCCTCGTGTGTGTTGCAGCCCAACACCCCCCAAATTTGGCCCAAAACCCACCAAACTCTGCTCCATGTCCTAGAGCGTTCGATCACGATCGTGTGGGCGAAAACCGCACCTCATTTGGACTCTCCTAGCTCCCTCTATGCCTATATATAGACCCCCCTCCTCCAAATCCCGGATCCCCTCGTCTCAAACCCTAGTTTAAAAAAAAAACAGCTCCCAGCCACCGACGGACATGTCCGCCGCCTGACCGGACACGTCCGCCGGCGCCCCCGACCACTCCGGTGCCGCCACGTGGCAGGACCACATCGCCGCCGCCGTCCCGGCCCGGGAGGCCCAGGAGGGGCCCCCGCGAGCCCGCGCCCCCGCGCCTCTTCCTCCTCTCGGGCGCCGCCGCCTCCCCGACCTCCGGCGACCGGCGCCGTCGCCGCCACCGCACCGGCCGCCGCCGCGCCGGGCCCCGCCGCCCGTCCGCTCCACGCCGCGCGCCCGCGCCTCCGTGGCCGCGCCCTCGCCCGCGGTCGGCCTCGCCGACCACCTCGCCGCCCCTCGACGCCGGCCACCGCCTCCCCCTACGCCGGCGGCCTCGGATCCGGTGCCGACGAACCTCGTCGCGCGCGCCCAACTACAGTGCCCGATCCGGCTACAGTAAACCCTAGATCTAGGTTGACTTTCCCTCTTCCCCCTTATTTTTTTGCTAACTTTGACTGCTTGTATCTCCGCAACCGTAGCTCCGTTTTGGGCGTATGATATATCAAATCTTCGTCTCGACATGTACATCATTTCATTCCATTGCATCATTTGCATTTGAGGTCATCTTGATGCCCAAAATGCTGTTAGAAGGAGGCTTCGTGAGTTAAATTGCAGATCCGTTAGTTCATCATGCACTTTTGTCATTTTTGCCATGTTTAATTCGTGCATGATATGCCTGTGCCCCTTTGGGATGAATTGTTAAGCATTTTGTCTTCTTTCCAGAGGTGCCACCCATGTATTTTTAGGATGTGTGTGTTGTCTTGTGCAAGCTTGCGAAGAGAGGTACCTGAGATTGCAGATTTCAGGGACTTAGTGATTTTCACTAAGTCTGGGATATTTTAGTTCATGATGCTATATGTCCAGCTTGTTTCCTAGTGATCCGTGCCTCTTTTGAGGATGATCAGTAAGGGAGTTTTGATATTTATGTTATTCTCTATCCATCCATGTCTTTGTTGGCATATGTGGAATGCTCTAGGTTGACTCAATCGAGCTCAACTTTTGCTTCGTTGTTAATCTGGGCAGATCGTCAACTTGTTTGCGATTTTGCCGATGCTACCGTTAGTGTTCCATGCATGCTATGCCTTTGTTATTGCCATGTGTAGCTAGCACATTATGCCTTCTTGCTGGTTATAGGCTTTCCTTGTCATGACTTGCACCGTAGTGAGTGCATCGAGCTCGTTTACATGCCTTCGTGAGTTATATTTCAGCGTGTCTCAGTTTTCACTAAGTCTGAAAACTGATTGTGTTCGAGCTATGTTCGTGAGCTCGGTAGAGTATTTTGTGAACCCTTTTGGCCCCAGGTCACTTTGGGTGTTTTGTTAAGCTTGTTGAGTAGCTCCATGCCATCTTCTTACTTGTCATGTTCAGGTTTTCTATCATGTTGTTTTGCTGCTCCGAAGAGAGCATCGTGATCTGAAATTTCAGACTAGTGTTAATTTCACCAAGTCTGGAATCTGTTTTGCATTTGCGTTTTAGCCATGCTTGTTTGAACCTATTAATGGATGAATTGGCCGTGGCTCAGTGCTAGTGTTTTCCAACCATCTTGTGTACATCACTTCCATGTATTTTGTTTTCATGTTTGGTGGCTGTAGCATGTTCATTTCGTTGCATTTAGATGCCTACTTGCTGTAAATCGCAGACCGGTGTCATATCTTAAAACGCTCGCCATTTCCAAACCGTAGCTCCGATTCCTATGATCTTTATATCGTTTTCAAGCGATTTCATCCCCTCTATCCAGTGGCACACTTGGTTTTCCATGTTGATGCCAGGTTCATGCATTTCCTGTCATATCTTGCATTTTGCATCCCGCATCGCATCCCGCATAGCATATCGTCATTTCATCATATTGCTTGGTCTTGCCCGTGGTTGATTGTATCCTTGTTGCTTGTTTGTCTTGTTGGGTAGAGCCGGGAGACGAGTTCGCTACCGAGGAGCCCGTTGAGTTTGCTTGCGAGGATCCAGTCAACTCTGACAACTGTGCAGGCAAGATGATCATACCCTCGAAATCACTACTATCTTTGCTATGCTAGCTTGCTCGCTCTTTTGCTTTGCCACTGCTACGATGCCTACCTTTTGCTTGTCAGCCTCCCAATTGCCATGTTGATCCTCTAACCCACCATTTTCCTAGCAAACCGTTGATTGGCTATGTTACCGCTTTGCTCAGCGCTTCTTATAGCGTTGTTAGTTGCAGGTGAAGATTGGAGCCGTTCCTTGTTGGAACATTTATTTTCTTGTTGGGATATCATTATATTGCTATGTTGTCTTAATGCATCTATATACTTGGTAAAGGGTGGAAGGCTCGGCCTCCCGCCTAGTGTTTTGTTCCACTCTTGCCGCCCTAGTTTCCGTCATATCGGTGTTATGTTCCCGGATTGTTGCGTCCCTTACGCGGTTGGGTTATAATGGGAACCCCTTGATAGTTCGCCTTGATTAAAGCTTTTCCAGCAATGCCCAACATTGGTTTTACCATTTGCCACCTAGCCTCTTTTTCCCTTGGGTTTCCGGAGCCCGAAGGTCATCTTATTTTAACCCCCCCGGGCCAGTGCTCCTCTGAGCGTTGGTCCAAACTAGAGTCCTGTGCAGCGCCCCCTCGGGGAAACTCGAGGTTTGGTTTTAGTTGTATGGAGCGCTCATCTGAGTGTGCCCTGAGAAAGAGATATGTGCAGCTCCTATCGGGATTTGTCGGCACATTCGGGCGGTGTTGCTGGTCTTGTTTTAACCTGTCGAATTGTCTTGTTGTACCAGGTTGCCGAGTCTGATCGGTGTGTCTCAGGTGGAGGTCTATTCCTTCGTTGACCGTGAGAGCTTGTCATGGGCTAAGTTGGGACCCCCCTGCAGGGATTGAACTTTCGAAAGCCGTGCCCGCGGTTATGGGCAGATGGGAATTTGTTAATGTCCGGTTGTAGATTACTTGAACTAAACTTAATTAAAATGAATCAACCGTGTGTGTTACCGTGATGGCCCCTTCTCGGCGGAGTCCGGGAAGTGGACACGGTGTTGGAGTTATGTTTGCGCAGGATGTTCCTTTAGCTTCTCGCTCGTGCTTCGCCTTCTCTTCTCGCTCTCTTTTGCGTATAAGTTAGCCACCACATATGCTAGTCGCTTGCTGCAGCTCCACATATTTTTGCCTTATCCATTCCTATGAGCTTAAATAGTCTTGATCGCGTGGGTGTGAGATTGCTGAGTCCCTGTGGCTCACAGATACTACAACTCCAGATGCAGGTCCAGGTGTTTCTGCTCCAGTTGACGATTACGAGCTCAAGTGGGAGTTCGACGAGGACTCTCAGCGATACTACGTGTCTTTTCCGGATGATCAGTAGTGGTGCCTAGTTGGGGTTATCGATTCAGGACCTTGTCGCATGTTGGGGGTCTTTTCTATTTTGGCACCGTAGTCGGGCCATGAGTGATTTGTTTGATGGATGTTATTTGTGTACTCTGATGTGACGTGGCGAGTGTAAGCCAACTATGTTATCTCCCCCTTTTATTATATATTACATGGGATGTTGTAATGATTGCCTGACTTGCGACATTGCTTTCAATGCGGTTATGCCTCTAAGTCGTGCCTCGACACGTGGGAGCTATAGCCGCATCGAGGGCGTTACATCAATGAGCTATGGAGATGCCCATCGATTGATGTTAATGCAAGGAGTAGGGATTGCCATGCAACAAAGCACTAGAGCTATAAATGTATGAAAGCTCAACAAAAGAACTAAGTGGGTGTGCATCCAACTTGCTTGCTCACGAAGACCTAGGGCACTTGAGGAGGCCCATTGTTGGAATATACAAGCCAAGTTCTATAATGAAAATTTCCCACTAGTATATGAAAGTGACAACATAAGAGACTCTCTATCATGAAGATCTTGGTGCTACTTTGAAGCACAAGTGTGGTAAAAGGATAGTAACATTGTCCCTTCTCTCTTTTTCTCTCATATTTTTTTTTTGTTTTTTGGGCCTTCTCTTTTTTCCCTCTTTTTTTGGCCTTTCTTTTTTTCGTCCGGAGTCTCATCCCGACTTGTGGGGGAATCATAGTCTCCATCATCCTTTCCTCACCGGGACAATGCTCTAATAATGATGATCATCACACTTTTATTTACTTACAACTCAAGAATTACAACTCGATACTTAGAACAAGATATGACTCTATATGAATGCCTCCAGCGGTGTACCGGGATTGCGATGAATCAAGTGTGACATGTATGAAAAATTATGAACGGTGTCTTTGCCACAAATACGATGTCAACTACATGATCATGCAAAGCAATATGACAATGATGATGCGTGTCATAATAAATGGAATGGTGGAAAGTTGCATGGCAATATATCTCAGAATGGCTATGGAAATGCCATAATAGGTAGGTATGGTGGCTGTTTTGAGGAATATATAAGGAGGTTTATGTGTGAAAGAGCGTATCATATCATGGGGTTTGGATGCACCGGAGAAGTTTGCACCAAATCTCAATGTGAGAAAGGGCAATGCACGGCACTGAAGAGGCTAGCAATGATGGAAGGGTAAGAGTGCGTATAATCCATGGACTCAACATTAGTCATAAAGAACTCACATACTTATTGAAAAAGTCTACAATTCATCAAAAAACTAGCACTACGCGCATGCTCCTAGGGGGATAGATTGGTAGGAAAAGACCATTGCTCGTCCCCGACCGCCACTCATGAGGACAATCAAAGAACACCTCATGTTTCAAATTTGTTACATAACGTTTACCATACGTGCATGCTACGCGACTTGCAAACTTCAACACAAGTATTTCTCGAATTCACAACTACTCAACTAGTAGAACTTTGATATCACTACCTCCATGTCTCAAAACAATCATCAAGCATCAAACTTCTCTTAGTATTCAACACACTCATAAGAAAGTTTTTTTACTAGTCTTGAATACCTAGCATAATAGGATTATTTAAGCAAATTACCATGTTGTTTAAGACTCTCAAAATAATCTAAGTGAAGAATGAGAGAATAATAGTTTCTATAAAACAAAACCACCACTGTGCTCTAAAAAGATATAAGTGAAGTACTAGAGCAAATGACAAACTACTCCAGAAGATATAAGTGAAGATCAATGAGTAGTCGAATAATTATGCAACTATGTGAAGACTCTCTAACATTTAAGAATTTCAGATCTTCGTATTTTATTCAAACAGCAAGCAAAACTAAAGTAAATGAAATGACGCACCAAGCAAAACACATATCATGTGGCGAATAAAAATATAGCTCCAACTAAAGTTACCGATGAACGAAGACGAAAGAGGGGATGCCTTCCGGGGCATCCCCAAGCTTAGGCTCTTGTTTGTCATTGAATATTACCTTGGGGTGCCTTGGGCATCCCCAAGCTTAGTCTCTTGCCACTCCTTATTCCATAGTCCATCGAATCTTCACCCAAAACATGAAAACTTCACAACACAAAACTTAACAGAAAACTCGTAAGCTCCGTTAGCGAAAGAAAATAAAACACCACATCAAGGTACTGTAATGAACTCATTCTTTATTTATATTGGTGTTAAACCTACTGTATTACAATTTCTCCGTTGTTTATAAACTTTTTTACTAGCCATAGATTCATCAAAATAAGCAAACAACACACGAAAAACAGAATCTGTCAGAAACAGAACAGTCTGTAGTAATCTGTAACTAACGCAAACTTATGGAACCCCAAAAATTCTAAAATAAATTTCTGGACGTGAGGCATTTATCTATTAATCATCTTCAAAAAGAATTAACTGCATATCACTCTCCAATAAAAAATGGCAGCAATTCTCGTGAGCGCTAAAGTTTCTGTTTTTTTTCAGCAAGATCAACAAGACTTTCCCCAAGTCTTCCCAATGGTTCTACTTGTCACAAACACTAATTAAAAGCATAAAACCACATCTAAACAGAGGCTAGATGAATTATTTATTACTAAACAGGAACAAAAATAAAATTGGGTTGCCTCCCAACAAGCGCTATCGTTTAACGCCCCTAGCTAGGCATGATGATTTCAATGATGCTCACATAAAAGATAAGAATTGAAACATAAAGAGAGCATCATGACGAATATGACTAGCACATTTAAGTCTAACATGCTTCCTATGCATAGGGATTTTGTGAGCAAACAACTTGTGGGAACAAGAATCAACTTGCATAGGAAGGTAAAACAAGCATAACTTCAAAAATTTAAGCACATAGAGAGGAAACTTGATATTATTGCAATTCCTACAAGCATATATTCCTCCCTCGTAATAATTTTAAGTAGCATCATGAATGAATTCAACAATATAACCATCACATAAAGCATTCTTTTCATGATCTACAAGCATAGAAATTTTATTACTCTCCACATAAGCAAAATTCTTCTTGTTCAGAATAGTGGGAGTAAACTCAACAAAATAATTATCATGTGAGGCATAATCCAATTGAAAACTGAAATCATGATGACAATTTTCATGGATATCATTATTCTTTATAGCATACAAGTCATCACAATAATCATCATAGATAGAAACTTTGTTCTCATAATCAATTGGAACCTTTTCCGAAATAGTGGATTCATCACAAAATAAAGTCATGACCTCTCCAATTCCAATTTCATCAATATAATCATCATAAATAGGAGGCATGCTTTCATCATAATAAATTTTCTCATCAAAACTTGGGGGACAAAAAATATCATCTTCATCAAACATAGTTTCCCCAAGCTTGTGGCTTTGCATATCATTAGCATCATGGATGTTCAAGGAATTCATACTAACAACATTGCAATCATGCTCATCATTCAAAGATTTAGTGCCAAACATTTTAATGCATTCTTCTTCTAACACTTTGGCACAATTTTCCTTTCCATCATATTAACGAAAGATCTTAAAAAGATGAAGCGTGTGAGGCAAACTCAATTCCATATTTTTTCTTTGTAGTTTTCTTTTATAAACTAAACTAGTGCTAAAACAAGAAACAAAAAGATTCGATTGCAAGATCTAAAGATATACCTTCAAGCGCTAACCTCCTCGGCAATGGCGCCAGAAAAGAGCTTGACGTCTACTACACAACCTTCTTCTTGTAGACGTTGTTGGGCCTCCAAGTGCATAGGTTTGTAGGACAGTAGCAAATTTCCCTCAAGTGGATGACTGCTACGTCTTGAGCTTGCGTTGGTTTCCCCAAAGAGGAAGGGATGATGCAGCAGAGTAGCGTAAGTATTTCCCTCAGTTTTTGAGAACCAAGGTATCAATCCAGTAGGAGCCCACGCTCAAGTCCCTTGTACCTGCACAAAGCGATAGCTACTCGCAACCAACGCGATTAGGGGTTGTCAAGCCCTTCACGGTCACTTACGAGAGTGAGATCTGATAGATAGAATATTTTTGGTATTTTTGATATAAAGATGCGAAGTAAAAAGTAAAAGAAAAGTAAATAGAAAAAAAAGATTAAAGTAATGGAGATTGATATGATGAGAATAGACCCGGGGGCCATAGGTTTCACTAGTGGCTTCTCTCAAGAGCATAAGTATTCTACGGTGGGCGAACAAATTACTGTTGAGCAATTGATAGAATTGAGCATAATTATGAGAATATCTAGGCATGATCATGTATATAGGCATCACGTCCGTGACAAGTAGATCGAAATGATTCCGTATCTACTACTATTACTCCACTCATCGACCGCTAAAAAGCATGCATCTAGAGTATTAAGTTAAAAATAGAGTAACGCCTTAAGCAAGATGACATGATGTAGAGAGATAAATTCATGCAATATGAAATAAACCCCATCTTGTTATCCTTGATGGCAACGATACAATACGTGCCTTGCTGCCCCTTTTGTCACTGGGTAAGGACACCGCAAGATCGAACCCAAAGCTAAGCACTTCTCCCATGGCAAGAACTACCAATCTAGTTGGGCAAACCAAACGGATAATTCGAAGAGACTTGCAAAGATAACCAATCATGCATAAAAGAATTCACAGAAGATTCAAATAGTATTCATAGATAGACTTGATCACAAACCCACAATTCATCGGTCTCAACAAACACACCACAAAAAGAAGATTACATCGAATAGATCTCCACGAGAGAGGGGAGAACTTTGTATTGAGATTCAAAGTAACAATAGATCGGGATTTCCACCGCCAAAAGCCTCCGTAGCCACCGAAAGCCAATCTAGACCCGTTCCGGCACCCTGCCGGAGGGGGGAATCCCACTCCGGTGGCCATCTTCATCATCCCGGTGCTCTCCATGACGAGGAGGGAGTAGTTCTCCCTTAGGGCTGAGGGTATGTTCCAGTAGCTATGTGTTTGATCTCTCTCTCTCTCTCTCTCTCTCTCTCTCTCTTGTGTTCTTGAGGTGATACGATCTTGATGTATCGCGAGCTTTGCTATTATATTTGGATCCTATGATGTTTCTTCCCCCCTCTACTCTCGTGTAATGGATTGAGTTTCCCCTTTGAAGTTATCTTATCGGATTGAGTCTTTAAAGATTTGAGAACACTTGATGTATGTCTTGCCGTGCGTATCTGTGGTGACAATGGGATATCACGTGATTCACTTGATGTATGTTTTGGTTATCAACTTGCGGGTTCTGCCCATGAACCTATGCATAGGGGTTGGCACATGTTTTCGTCGTGATTCTCCGGTAGAAACTTTGGGGAACTCTTTGAGGTTCTATGTGTTGGTTGAATAGATGAATCTGAGATTGTGTGATGCATATCGTATAATCATACCCACGGATACTTGAGGTGACATTGGAGTATCTAGGTGACATTAGGGTTTTGGTTGATTTGTGTCTTAAGGTGTTATTCTAGTACGAACTCTAGGGCTGTTTGTGACACTTATAGGAATAGCCCAACGGATTGATTGGAAAGAATAACTTTGAGGTGGTTTCGTACCCTACCATAATCTCTTTGTTCGTTCTCTGCTATTAGTGACTTTGGAGTGACTCTTTGTTGCATGTTGAGGGATAGTTATGTGATCCAATTATGTTATTTTTGTTGAGGGAAATTGCACTAGCGAAAGTTTGAACCCTAGGCCTTGTTTCAACACATTGCAACACCGTTTGTGCTCAATTTTATCATTAGTTGCCTTGCTGTTTTTATATTTTCAGATTACAAAAACCATTATCAACTATCCATATACCACTTGTATCATCATCTTTTCGCCGAACTAGTGCACCTATACAATTTACCATTGTATTGGGTGTGTTGGGGACACAAGAGACTCTTTGTTATTTGGTTGCAGGGTTGCTTGAGAGAGACCATCTTCATCCTACGCCTCCTACGGATTGATAAACCTTAGGTCATCCACTTGAGGGAAATTTGCTACTGTCCTACAAACCTCTGCACTTGGAGGCCCAACAACGTCTACAAGAAGAAGGTTGTGTAGTGGACATCAAGATCTTTTCTGGCGTCGTTGCCGGGGAGGTGATTCTTGAAGGTATATCTTTAGATCTTGCAATCGAGTCTTTAGTTTCTTGTTTTATCACTAGTTTAATTTATAAAAGAAAACTATAAAAAATGGAATTGAGTTTGCCTCATACGCTTCATCTTTTTAATATCTTTCGTGAGTATGATGGAAAGGAAAATTGTGCTCAAGTGCTAGAAGAATAATGTATTAAAATGTTTGGCACTAAATCTTTGAATGATGAGCATGATTGCAATGTTGTTAGTACGAACTCCTTGAATATCCATAGTACTAATGATGATTGCACTAGTTATGATGAAAATGTCTCCTATAAACATGTCAATTTTTGTGGAGTGCATTGGGTTTGTAAGTACACACCAAATAGGGAAGATACATATTGCAAGAGGCATAAGTACTTAGAAACTAAATTGTTGCAAGAAAGGCTAGATGTTTGTGCTGAAGATTTAAATTTTCTTGGCCATACTTGTGAGCTTTGTAATGAACGTGGTCATTTAACTATCCGATGCAAATTGTTTCATGATCTAATCGTGTCCAAAAATTGAGATGACTTGATTTCCCTTGCACATTATAATGAACTTAGTTTGCTTATGGGCTACGAAGAAATGAAACGTATAACTAAGGATATTCCAAAATTTTCCCTTGATAGAGTTCTTCATTTTGATCTAGAGGAAATTTATATGTATTGTGCGGTAAATTGCATTGAAAATCCTTATATTGCCAATTACATAAAGAAAAGAAAACAAATAGAAGATGAAGATGATACTAATGAAAGGGAAGAGACTTCCCAATATCCTCCTATTATTTCTTATGATGAATCAGGTAACGAGGAGGAGCCTCCTATTCAACCAATCTCATTAATAAGAAGCTCCAAAAAGAGGATTGAACCCACACATGATGTGGTGAAGAAGAAGAAAAGAAAAAGGAAGAGAGGTAAAAAATTATATCCCCCAAATAGTGTTGCTCCTATTACTATTGTGCCTCATGAAAATATAATTGTGGAAGATAATGATACTTCTTATGATCTTGAAATTCTTTTTGGCACTTGCTTGGAAGAATATGATAATGGCTATACTATTGGTGCTATCTGTACTATTAATGAAGAGAGTGATTATACTTATGATATGAAACGGCCCAAGCTTGGGGAAGCTATGTTTGATGAAGATGATGTTTTTGAGAATATATTTGCTGCAATTAATGTTTGTCCCAAGCTTGGGGATGCTATGTTTGATGAAGATGATATTTTTAGTCTCCCAAGTTTTGATATGCAAATTTATAATGAAGATAGCATGCCTCCTACTTATGATGATTATTGTGATGATACTTATGCTATAAAAAGTAGTGATTATATTTATAAAACTTGTCATGATTATGGTTACCAATTTTATGAAGATTACTCTTTTAATGTAGAAACAACTTATAGTATTCGAGTCTCTTATGATACTCCCACTATTCCGAATGAGAAGAATCTTGCTTATGTGGAGAGTAGTAATTTTCTATGCTTGTAGATCATGAAAATAATGCTTTAGGTGCTTGTTATATTGTTGAATTCATTCATGATGCTACTGAAAATTATTATGAGGGAGGAATATATGCTTGTAGGAATTGCAATAATATCAAGTTTCCTCTCTATGTGCTTAAATTTTTGAAGTTATGCTTGTTTTACCTTCCTATGCAAGTTGATTCTTGTTCCCACAAGTTGTTTGCTCACAAAATCCCTATGCATAGGAAGCATGTTAGACTTAAATGTGCTAGTCATATTCTTCATGATGCTCTCTTTATGTTTCAATTCTTATCTTTTATGTGAGCATCATTGAAATCATCATGCCTAGCTAGGGGCGTTAAACGATAGCACTTGTTGGGAGGCAACCCAATTTTATTTTTGTTCCTTGATTTTTGCTCCAGTTTAGTAATAAATAATTCATCTAGAATCTTTTTATATGTGGTTTTATGTTTTAATTAGTGTTTGTGCCAAGTAGAACCTTTGGGAAGAATTGGGGAAAGTCTTTGCGATCACGTTGTAAAAAACAGAAACTTTAGCGCTCATGAGAATTGCTGCCATTTTTATTGGAGAGTGCTATTTAGTTAATTATTTTTGCAGATGATTAATAGATAAATTCGTAATGTCCAGAAATTTATTTGAGAATTTTATGAGTTCAGAAGTATACGTTTGATCCAGATTACTACAGATTGTTCTGTTTTTGACAGATTCTGTTTTCTATGTGTTGTTTGCTTATTTTGATGCATCTATGGCTAGTAATAGAGTTTATGAACCATAGAGAAGTTGAAATACATTATATATTACACCAATATAAATAAAGAATGAGTTCACAACAGTACATAAGTGGTCATTTATTTTCTTATACTAACGGAGCTTACGATTTTTCTGATAAGTTTTGTGTTGTGAAGTTTTCAAGTTTTGGGTCAAGATTCGATGGACTATGGAATAAGGAGTGGCAAGAGCCTAAGCTTGGGGATGCCCAAGGCACCCCAAGGTAATATTCTAGGACAACCAAAAGCCTAAGCTTGGGGATGCCCCGGAAGCCATACCCTCTTTCGTCTTTGTTCATCGGTAACTTTATTTGGAGCTATATTTTTATTTACCACATGATATGTGTTTTGCTTGGAGCGTCATTTTATTTTATTTAGTTTTGCTTGCTGTTTGAATAAAATACCAATATCCTAAGTTATTAAATGTTAGAGTGTCTTCATATAGTTGCATAATCATTCAACTACTCATTGATCTTCACTTATATCTTTCGGAGTAGTTTGTCATTTGCTCTAGTGCTTCACTTATATTCTTTTAGAGTACGGTGGTGGTTTTATTTTATAGAAATTAATGAACTCTCATGCTTCACTTATATCATTTTGAGAGTATTTAGAACAGCATGGTAATTTTCTTTGGTTATGAATTTAGTCCTAATATGATGGGCATCCAAGAGGGGTATAATAAAAACTTTCATATAGAGTGCATTGAATACTAAGAGAAGTTTGATACTTGATAATTGTTTTGAGATATGGAGATGGTGATATTAGAGTCATGCTAGTTGAGTAGTTGTGAATTTGAGAAATACTTGTGTTGAAGTTTATGATTCCCGTAGCATGCACGTATGGTGAACCTTTATGTGACAAAGTCGGAGCATGAATTATTTATTGATTATCTTCCTTATGAGTGGCGGTCGGGGACGAGCGATGGTCTTTTCCTACCAATCTATCCCCCTAGGAGCATGCGCGTAGTACTTTGTTTCGATAACTAATAGATTTTTGCAATAAGTATGTGAGTTCTTTATGACTAATGTTGAGTCCATGGATTATACGCACTCTCACCCTTCCACCATTGCTAGCCTCTCTAATACCGCGCACCTCTCGCCGGTACCATAAACCCACCATATATCTTCCTCAAAACATCCTCCATACCTACCTATTATGGCATTTCCATAGTCATTCCGAGATATATTGCCATGCAACTTTCCACCATTCCGTTTATTACGACACGCTCCATCATTGTCATATTGCTTTGCATGATCATGTAGTTGACATCGTATTTGTGGCAAAGCCACCGTTCATAATTCTTTCATACATGTCACTCATGAGTCATTGCACATCCCGGTACACCGCCGGAGGCATTCATATAGAGTCATATCTTGTTCTAAGTATCAAGTTGTAATTCTTGAGTTGTAAGTAAATAAAAGTGTGATGATCATCATTATTAGAGCATTGTCCAGTGAGGAAGGGATGATGGAGACTATGATTCCCCCATAAGTCGGGATGAGACTCCAGACGAAAATAAATAAATAAAGGATGCCAAAGAAGCCCAAATAAAAAAGAAAAGAAAAAAAGAGGCCATAAAAAAGATAAGGCCCAAATAAAAAAATAAAAAATGGGAGAAAAAGATAGAAGGGGCAATGCTAATATCCTTTTACCACACTTGTGCTTCAAAGTAGCACCATGATCTTCATGAAAGAGAGTCTCCTATGTTGTCACTTTCATATACTAGTGGGAATCTTTCATTACAGAACTTGGCTTGTATATTCCAGTGATGGGCTTCCTCAAAATGCCCTAGGTCTTCGTGAGCAAGCAAGTTGGATGCACACCCACTAGTTTCTTTTGTTGAGCTTTCATACACTTATAGCTCTAGTGCATCCGTTGCATGGCAATCCCTACTCACTCACATTGATATCTATTAATGGGCATCTCCATAGCCCGTTGATACGCCTAGTTGATGTCACAATATCTTCTCCTTTTTGTCTTCTCCACAACCACCATTGTATTCCACCTATAGTGCTATGTCCATGGCTCACGCTCATGTATTGCATGAAGATTGAAAAAGTTTGAGAACATCAAAAGTATGAAACAATTGCTTGGCTTGTCATCGGGGTTGTGCATGATTTAAATAATTTGTGTGGTGAAGATGGAGCATAGCCAGACTATATGATTTTGTAGGGATAGCTTTCTTTGGCCATGTTATTTTGAGAAGACATGATTGCTTAGTTAGTATGCTTGAAGTATTATTATATTTTATGTAAATATTAAACTTTTGTCTTGAATCTTATGGATCCGAATATGCTAGGTAGCATTCCACATAAAAAATTCTGTTTTTATCATTTACCTCCTCGAGGACGAGAAGGAATTAAGATTGGGGATGCTGATACGTCTCCAACGTATCTATAATTTTTGATTGTTCCATGCTATTGTATTATCAACCTTGGATGTTTTATATGCATTTATATGCTATTTTATATGATTTTTGGGAATAACCTATTAACCGAGAGCCTAGTGCCAGTTTCTGTTTTTTCCTTGTTTTAGAATATCACAGAAAAGGAAAACGAAACGGAGTCCAATTGACCTGAAACTTCACGGAACTTATTTTTGGATCAGAAGCAACCAGGGAGACTTGGAGTCTACGTCAAGGAAGCTTTGAGGAGGCCACGAGGTAGGGGGCGCGCCCGCCACCCTAGGGCGCGCCCTCCACCCTCGTGGGCCCCTCGTGGCCCCCCTGATGTACTTCTTCCGCCTATATATCTCCATATACCCTAAAAACACCCGGGAGCACAATAGATCAGGAGTTCCGCCGCCAGAAGCCTCCGTAGCCACCAAAAGCCAATCTAGACCCGTTCCGGCACCCTGTCGGAGGGGGGTAATCCCTCTCCGGTGGCCATCTTCATCATCCTGGTGCTCTCCATGACGAGGAGGGAGTAGTTCTCCCTCGGGGCTCAGGGTATGTACCAGTAGCTATGTGTTTGATCTCTCTCTCTCTCTCGTGTTCTTGAGGTGATACGATCTTGATGTATCGCGAGCTTTGCTATTATATTTGGATCCTATGATGTTTCTCCCCCCTCTACTCCCTTGTAATGGATTGAGTTTCCCCTTTGAAGTTATCTTATCGGATTGAGTCTTTAAAGATATGAGAACACTTGATGTATGTCTTGCCGTGTGTATCTGTGGTGACAATGGGATATCAAGTGATTCACTTGATGTATGTTTTGGTTATCAACTTGCGGGTTCTGCCCATGAACATATGCATAGGGGTTGGCACACGTTTTCATCATGATTCTCCGGTAGAAACTTTGGGGCACTCTTTGAGGTTCTATGTGTTGGTTGAATGGATGAATCTGAGATTGTGTGATGCATATCGTATAATCATACCCACGGATACTTGCGGTGACATTGGAGTATCTAGGTGACATTAGGGTTTTGGTTGATTTTTGTGTCTTAAGGTGTTATTCTAGTATGAACTCTAGGGCTGTTTGTGACACTTATAGCAATAGCCCAACTAATTGATTGGAAAGAATAACTTTGAGGTGGTATCGTACCCTACCATAATCTCTTCATTCGTTCTCTGCTATTAGTGACTTTGGAGTGACTCTTTGTTGCATGTTGAGGGATACTTATGTGATCCAATTATGTTATTATTGTTGAGGGAACTTGCACTAGCGAAAGTATGAACCCTAGGCCTTGTTTCAACATATTGCAATACCGTTTGTGCTCACTTTTATCATTAGTTACCTTGCTGTTTTACTATTTTCAGATTACAAAAACCATTATCTACTATCCATATACCACTTGTATCAC
The DNA here is from genome assembly GCF_002162155.2 of Triticum dicoccoides. Classification (NCBI taxonomy): domain Eukaryota; kingdom Viridiplantae; phylum Streptophyta; class Magnoliopsida; order Poales; family Poaceae; genus Triticum; species Triticum dicoccoides. Next base: position 329,276,693 of record NC_041390.1, on the reverse strand, counting down.
CATCTCTTCGCCGAACTAGTGCACCTATACAATTTACCATTGTATTGGGTGTGTTGGGGACACAAGAGACTCTTTGTTATTTGGTTGCAGGGTTGCTTGAGAGAGACCATCTTCATCCTACGCGCTCCTACGGATTGATAAATCTTAGGTCATCCACTTGAGGGGAATTTGCTATTGTCCTACAAACCTCTGCACTTGGAGGCCCAACAACGTCTACAAGAAGAAGGTTGTGTAGTAGACATCATCTCTCTTAAGCAACCCTGGAACCAAATAACAAAGAGTCTCTTGTGTCCCCAACACACCCAATACAATGGTAAATTGTATATGTGCACTAGTTCGGCGAAGAGATGGTGATACAAGTGCAATATGGATAGTAGATAAAGGTTTTTGTAATCTGAAAATATAAAAACAGCAAGGTAACTAATGATAAAACTGAGCACAAGCAGTATTGCAATGCGTTGAAACAAGGCCTAGGGTTCATACTTTCACTTGCGCAAGTTCTCTCAACAATAATAACATAGTTGGATCATATAACTATCCCTCAACATGCAACAAAGAGTCACTCCAAAGTCACTAATAGCGGAGAACAAACGAAGAGATTATGGTAAGGTATGAAACCACCTCAAAGTTATCCTTTCTGATCGATCTATTCAAGAGTCCGTAGTAAAATAACACGAAGCTATTCTTTCCGTTCAATCTATCCTAGAGTTCGTACTAGAATAACACCTTAGACACAAATCAACCAAAACCCTAATTTCACCTAGATACTCCAATGTCACGTCAAGTATCCGTGGGTATGATTATACAATATGCATCACACAATCTCAGATTCATCTATACAAACCAACACAAAAGTACTTCAAAGAGTGCCCCAAAGTTTCTACCGGAGAGTCAAGACGAAAACGTGTGCCAAACCCTATGCATAGATTCCCAAGGTCACGGAACCCGCAAGTCGATCACCAAAACATTCATCAAGTGGATCAATAGAGTACCCCATTGTCACCACGGGTATCCCACGCAAGACATACATCAAGTGTTCTCAAATCCTTAAAGACTCAATCCGATAAGATAACTTCAAAGGGAAAACTCAATCCATTACAAGAGAGTAGAGGGGGAGAAAACATCATAAGATCTAACTATAATAGCAAAGCTCGCGATACATCAAAATCGTATCACCTCAAGAACACGAGAGAGAGAGAGAGAGTGAGATAAAACACATAGCTACTGGTACATACCCTCAGCCCCGAGGGAGAACTACTCCCTCCTCGTCATGGAGAGCGCCGGAATGATGAAAATGGCCACCGGAGAGGGATTCCCCCTCCGGCAGGGTGCCGGAACGGGTCTAGATTGGTTTTCAGTGGCTACGGAGGCTTCTGGCGGCGGAACTCCTGATCTATTGTGCCCCTCGATAGTTTTAGGGTATATGGATATATATAGGTGGCAGAAGTACATCAACGGAGCCACGAGGGTGGAGGGCGCGCCCAGGGAGGTGGGCGCGCCCCCTGCCTCGTGCTCTCCTTGTTGATCCCGTGATGTGCACTCCAAGTCTCCTGTATTGCTTTCTTTCCAAAAATAACTTTTCCGAAGGTTTCATTCCATTTGGACTCCGTTTGATATTCCTTTTCTGCAAAACAGTGAAACAAGGGAAAAACAAAAACTGGCACTGGGCTCTGGGTTAATAGTTTAGTCCCAAATATCATATAAAATAGCATATAAATGCATATAAAACATCCAAGGTTGATAATATAATAGCATGGAACAATAAAAAATTATAGATACGTTGGAGATGTATCACAAAGCATTAAGTAATCGGAGAAGCCTCCCCCATGCTTGTGGGAGACTCTCTTCTTCAATTTGCACAAAATTATATATTTCCCTTAAAGCAGCTTGTTTCTTATGAGAGGGGAAATATTTAGCAGAGAAGTAATAAATCATATCCTAGGGACTACGCACACAACCAGGATCAAGAGAATTAAACCATGATTTAGCATCACCCTTTAATGAGAATGGAAATAACTTAAGGATATAATAATAGTGAATTTTCTCATCATTAGTGAATAGGGTCGCTATATCATTTAATTTAGTAAGATGTGCCACAACAGTTTCAGATTCATAGCCATAGAAAGGATCAGATTCGACCAAAGTAATTATCTCAGGATCGACAGAGAAAATCCTTATCAGTAATAAAGACAGGTGAAATAGCAAAAGCAGGGTCATATTTCATTCTAGCATTCAAAGACTTTTCTTTTAAGCTTAGCTAATAATTTCTTAAGATCAGATCTATCATTGCAAGCAAGAAAGTCTCTAGCAGTTTCTTCATCCATAACATAACCCTCAGGCACAACAGGCAATTCATATCTAGGGGGAGAATCTTCATCATCACTTTCATCAATATTATCAGTTTCAATAATTTCATTCTCTCTAGCCCTAGCAAGTTGATCATCAAGAAATTCACCTAGTGTCACGGTATTATCAAGCATAGAAGTAGTTTCATCATAAGTATCATGCAAAGCAGAAGTGGCATCCTCAATAACATGCGACATATCAGAATGACTAGCAGGTGTAGGTGTTGCAAGTTTACTCAAAACAGAAGGTGAATCAAGTGCAGAGCTCGATGGCAGTTCCTTACCTTCCCTCGTAGTTGAGGGAAAAATCTTGGTTCTTTGATCTTTCAAGTTCTTCATAGTGATAAGCAGATATAAATCCCAAGTGACTTAAAGAATAGAGCTATGCTCCCCAGCAACGGCGCCAGAAAATAGTCTTGATAACCCACAAGTATAGGGGATCGCAACAATTTTCGAGGGTAGAGTATTCAACCCAAATTTATTGATTCGACACAAGGGGAGCCAAAGAATATTCTCAAGTACTAGCAGCTGAGTTGTCAATACAACCACACCTGGAAACTTAATATCTGCAGCAAGGTATTTAGTAGCAAAGTAATATGATAGTAGTGGTAACAGTAGCAAAAGTAATATTTTTGGTTTTATAGTGATTGTAACAGTAGCAACGGAAAAGTAAATAAGCGAAGAAAAATATGTGAAAAGCTCGTAGGCATTGGATCAGTGATGGATAATTATGTGGGATGCGATCGATCATGCAACAGTTATAACATAGGGTGACACAGAACTAGCTCCAGTTCATCAATGTAATGTACGCATGTATTCTGAATATAGTTATACGTGCTTATGGAAAAGAACTTGCATGACATCCTTTGTCCTACCCTCCCATGGTAGAGGGGTCCTATTGGAAACTAAGGGATATTAAGGCCTCCTCTTAATAGAGTACCGGACCAAAGCATTTACACATAGTGAATACATGAACTCCTGTAACATCCCAAATTTTCAATTTGGAATGTTATACATTAAGTCAACATGCATATGATATTTTATTTTGCTTTTGGTTTTGATCCTAGAAAATCCTAAGCAACTCAAGGACCCACGGAGAGAGTTGGGGATTTCTTTATTTACATATTTGAGTTTCCTCAAATTATGTAAACAGGATCATTTGATTTTATTTATTTTATCATCAATTATTTCTATTACAAAAATATGAGAGAGGGAATAAAATGACTTTCCCAAAATATAGAAAATATTGAGGATTTAATAAAAAAATCAAATAAGTTTTATTTCGGTGTTTTTCGGTATTTTTTTATTTGAATTTAGGAAAAATGCGTGTTTTTCAAAGTTGTAGTTTGGGCCCAGATAAATGTTCACTTTATCGGGCTTGATTTTAGGAACCCGGCAAAATTTATTTCGTGATTTTTGGAGTCCGTTTAGTATTTCTTTTTATTTTTCTTCCTAGCGGATTAAAAAAAACTGGAACCGACTTCGGGCCGTAGTTGGCCTGGACTCCGCCAGGCCTAGGCTATATAAGCCGCCCGAGCCGGCCCGAGAGAGAGAGAAGCCCACCGCCTGAAGCCCTAGCCGCCGCCGCCTTTAGCCGCCGCCGCCGCCCGCCGCTGCCGTCGCCGGAGCACGTGGCCCGAGGTTCGCCGCCGCCGCCTCGTTTTCCGTGCAGTTTTTTTTTTAAATTCTGTTCGTCGTTTTTCTTTTTCGTCGGATTTTCCGCGGTTATTTTCTGATCGTGATTTCTGATCCGATTTTCATTTTAGTATAACTTTTCGCTCGTTTATCGGAATCAGGTGATTCAAGCGCCTGGAGTTTCATTTTGAAACCGTCGTTCTGTCTAATCAACTTAAACAAGTTTTTTCCCCAGTAAAATTTGACCTAGTTTCAACTTGCTAGAACCGAGTTGTTTTATTCCGCCTATTGTTTTCCGTTTCTTTGTTCGGTTTGTTCTTTCTTTGCAACCACAGTTCTTAAGTTGAATTTCTGGTTTGTTCTCTTGTTCGAGTTTTACCTGTGCATTAGATGAGTACTTATTGTATGCTTGTTGTTTGTCTGCGATAGATCACCCGGATTGCGCCGCTTGTTACTTCGAAACCCAAGGTCTCGCGGATCATCAGCAAGGCAAGTAACACTTTGATCATACCTTTTCTACAACCCATGTTTTATTGCATTAGATCAATCCTCTCACATTGCATGATTAGGATCTAATTAACTTGTGGGATGGGAAGTAGATGAGGTAGTACCTATTACCTGTATTATTATGAAACCTTTGGGAGTCACTTCTACGTTTGCTTATTATGCCATGCTATGCTAGTAGACGTGGATTGGGTGAGTGATATCCATGACAGATGTGAGTTTGTTAATTTTAATGGTTTACTTAAGGTGGCAACTTAAATACACATCTGGGTGGATTGAGGCACCTGATGTCTATCGGGACTTGCCTGTTTTTATTTCGGACCGCCACCCAGGCTCAAAGGGATCATAAGATCATTCATGCTAGTAACTTCCGTGTGCAGCCACAAGCCATTATGGGCTCTGGCATAGTTGATTAAGTCGTGCGAACTCTTACGGGTAGACTAGCAGATGTAGGGGAAAGTAGGTGTACCGGTCTACCCACATGTAAGGTGCTAGCGCTTCTGAAAGACTGTGTCTCGGTCATCCGTCTTCTCAAACACCATGTAGTGCGAGAAACCAAACGGAGGCGATCGAGTCTTGTGGGGAAAAGTGCGCAAACCTCTGCAGAGTGTACAAACTAATCATGATTAGCCGTGTCCCCGGTTATGGACAACTTGAGTATCTAGTACTTGAATATCATGTGAATCTCATCATGTTACTTCTAATTAATGTTGTTGGGTTTTAATTATTCACTTAATTGGGATCGGAATGATGTCAACCATTCTCGATGTTTAACAACTACCATGATAGTTAAATAAATTTATTCCTTTGCAGTAGGGAAAAACTGGCTTTACGCAAAACTATAACCATAGAGCTTTCCACCAGCCAAATATGCATATAGTATAGCTGTTTCATTCCATTACTCTCTATGTGTTACATTGCCAGCATATTCCATGTGCTGACCCATTTTCAGGCTGCAACTTCTCATGTTGCAGACTTTTCAGACGACGAGTAAGGTGCTTTTAGGTCGTGGCCCTATACTCAGTGATGCCGTTGGAGTTGATGGACCCATTTATCTTCCGAGTCTTCCGCTGTTATCGTTATTAGATGGCCTTAAGCCATATTTATTGTAATAAGTTCTCTTTGAAACAACGATGTAATAAGTGTGTGATTGCCACTCTGCTATAAATCCTTCGATGTACTGTGTGGTGTCAGCATTACTGATCCAGGGATGACACCTGAGCACAGAGCACTTGATCCATTCGGGTCGGGTCGCTACAGAGATGGTATCAGAGCACACGCTGACTGTAGGACACGACCACTAAGTTAAAGCTATAGATCACCATTCTCTTCTCATTTTTAAACTCCTCATCTCTTCTACTCTTCTAGGATGACGAACGCGAAGATTAAGTACGCCCAACCGGATGAAGGCACACCATTTGGATTTCACTTGAAAGAAGTCACCAAGTACCTGGACATTGGATTACCAAGCTTCACGGGAACCTTCAACGCCACTCTGCCTGAAGAGGAGCGCTGGAAGATTCAAGCTCACATTCCGGGAAGGACATTCGCACCAATCACAAAGCCCATAGATAGTGTTTTCAATGCACCAACCTGGAGTCTGGGAAGGAGCATGGCAGCTCATATCACCATGGGACGCATTGGAGAAGTTTATCAAGAAGACCTCAAGGACACTATCTACCAGATTTGCGGACGCCGAGATGAACAATGGGAGTTAGTCAGCACCAAGAAGGATAGATCCATTGCATCTTTCATCCAGGAGTTAAACCAGCACATTCGACGCCACGAGAACCAGATGTGCAATGATATGATAGAGTTGAAGAATGCAAAGGCAAGGATCATCGAGCTAGAAGGAGAACTGAAGTCTACACGCAAGGACTACATGGACGAGATCGTAGCTCTAGCAAGGCACAATGGCGATCTTAAGCAGGAGATTGAAGAACTCAAGAGGAAGTTACCATCCACGGAGGAAGACGAGTACGTCGCATGTTCGGACAACTACATCATCATCGACGACACCGATTCGGATCCAAGTGAACCCGACTTTGAAGACGAAGCTGGAGCAGATATCATGGAGTCTTCCACCGGTTCAAATTTCTAGATGACCACCAGATAGTAGTAGCATTTCCCCCCTGTAAACATTATAGTTCGAGCACTTTTGCGATAGTTTTAGACCGATTGTAAGCCCTTGTTTGATTGAATGAAGTGATTTTGTGTGCATTTGCTCATGTGCATTGGGGTAGTGTTTTCCCTTTAGACCTCACTCTATTCTTATATCTCATCTTTTCTAAACCCTTAGATGCCTCCGAGACGTGACCCCGGATTTGCTTTTCCGCCGGAGCTCACCCAGTTGATCTAGCAGCAGAACACCCTGATGCAGTTACTAGTTCAGAATCAGAATCAGGGGAACAACAACAACAACCCACCACCACCACCACCTGTTGACCACTTAGCCCGTTTTCTTAGGCTGAATCCGCCGGTGTTTTCCAGTAGCACCGAGCCGATAGTAGCAGATGATTGGCTCCGCAAGATAGCTAGGGAGTTGACCATAGCAGGATGCACAGATGTGGAGAAGGTGAAGTTTGCCGCACATCAGTTAGAAGGACCTGCAGCGTCTTGGTGGGAGAATTTCACAGCCACCTTCCCAGTCGACACTGTCACATGGGACCAGTTTCAACAAGCTTTTCGTACCGCCCATGTTTCAGCAGGAGCAATGGCCATGAAGAAGCGTGAGTTTCGTAACTTACGCCAAGGAGGACGGACAGTTGGCCAGTATGTGGAGGAGTTTAGTAAGCTAGCACGTTATGCCCCAGATGACGTTGCCACGGATGCAGCTAAGCAGGAGAAATTCCTGGAAGGATTGAATGATGAGTTGAGTATGCAGTTGATGGTAGCCACCTTCAACAACTACCAGGAGTTTGTAGATCGTGCTCTTATGATTGAAGGGAAGCAGCAGCAAATTGAGAACCGCAAGAGGAAGTATGGACAAGGAAAGTATAATTCAGGAGCTCAGCAGAAGCCTCGTTTTACCCCTAAACCGGGATTTCGGTTTCAGCATACCCAGGGAGGAGGTAGCTCACACAACCATAATGGCCACAAGAATAGTAATGGGAATGGAGGAAGCAACGGCCAGAACCGAACCACCCCATCGACCCCAACCAAGAGAGATCTGAGTCAAGTCACCTGTTTCAAGTGTTCCAAGACCGGACATTATGCCAATGAATGCCCCGAAGGCCAGAATGGAAATGGCAATGGAAGCTCTGGGAAGAAGCCGAACCCTTTCAATAGGGGACAGGTGAACCACATTAATGTGGAGGAGGTTGAAGATCAGCCTGATGCAGTAATCGATAAGTTTCTGGTTAAGTCATTTACCACACTCGTTCTTTTTGATACTGGTGCATCGCATTCATACATATCAAGGGGATTTGTGGATAAATATAACCTGCCTACCCAAGCCCTTAGGACACCCATGTTAGTAAACTCACCAGGAGCGGAGTTTATGGCTAGACGATGGTGTGATCGGTTACCATTAAGGATTGGTAACTATGTGTTTCCCTCAGACCTAATAGTATTGGAATCTCAAGGATTGGATGTGATATTAGGCATGGATTGGTTGTCGATGTATGGAGGAAACATCGATTGCGCCAGTAAGACAATTTTGCTTACCACACCAGAAGGAAGAAGGATCAAGTATGTATCCCGGCATGTGCCAAACAGGACACAAGTAAACTGCCTAACAGGAGTTGTGCAAGAGGAAGTACCAGTGGTGAAGGATTTTCCTGATGTATTTCCTGAGGAATTGCCAGGCATGCCACCGGATAGAGACATTGAGTTTTTGATTCCTGCCTATTTTATGAACCTGATGAACAAAGTGTTTATGGAGTTTTTGGATAAGTTCGTCGTAGTGTTCATTGATGACATCCTGGTTTATTCAAAGAATGAAGAGGAGCATAAGGAACATTTGCGTTTGGTTTTGGAGAAACTAAGGGAACATCAGTTATACGCCAAATTCAGAAAATGTGAGTTTTGGTTGAAGGAAGTTGGATTCCTCGGACACGTTATATCTGGAGAAGGTATAGCAGTTGACCCCACTAAGGTTGAGACCATAACCGAATGGGAAGCACCAACAACAGTTGGAGAGATCCGGAGTTTTCTTGGACTCGCAGGATACTACCGGAGATTCATTGAGAACTTTTCAAAGATTGCAAAGCCTATGACTGAATTGTTGAAGAAGGATACTAAGTTCAAATGGACTGAGGAGTGTGAGGCTAGTTTCCAGGAGTTGAAGGAACGCTTGGTTACCTCACCAGTATTGATTTTGCCAGATCAGACCAAGGATTATGAGGTGTATTGCGACGCTTCACGTCGAGGACTTGGAGCAGTGCTTATGCAGGAAGGAAGAGTTGTTTCGTATGCTTCACGACAACTAAAGCCTCATGAGTTGAATTATGCCACGCATGATTTGGAGTTAGCAGCCGTAGTGCATGCATTGAAAACGTGGAGACATTTCCTCATTGGAAATCATTGTGAGGTGTACACAGATCACAAGAGTTTGAAGTACATTTTCACGCAGAAGGAGTTGAACCTCAGACAAAGGAGATGGTTGGAGCTCATCAAGGATTATGATATGAGATTGCATTACCACCCCGGAAAAGCTAATGTAGTAGCTGACGCATTGAGCCGTAAGAGCCATGTCAACACCCTAGTGACGGGAGAAGTACCAAAGGAGTTAGCAGAAAACCTTCGTGAGCTATGTTTGGAAATAGTTCCGAGAGGCTATGTAGCAGCATCGGAAATTCAGTCTACTTTGATGGATAGAATCAGAGAAGCTCAGAAAGCTGACAAAGAGATTGCCGCTATAAAGGAGAAACTGAGCAAAGGAAAAGCTAAAGGATTTTGCGAGGATGAGCACGACACCCTATGGTTTGAAGACCGTGTTTACGTGCCCAATGACCCGGAGATCAGAAAGTTGATTTTGCAAGAGGCCCATGATTCACCATATTCGATTCACCCAGGAAGTACCAAGATGTATTTGGATTTGAAGGATATTTTCTGGTGGACCGGAATGAAGAAGGATATTGTGGAGTATGTAGCAGTTTGTGATGTATGTCAGAGAGTAAAGGCAGAGCATTAGAAGCCAGCAGGATTGTTGCAACCATTGCCGATACCCGAATGGAAGTGGGATAACCTAGGCATGGATTTTATCACGGGATTACCAAGGAATCGTTCAGGCTATGACTCGATTTGGGTTGTAGTCGATCGATTGACGAAGGTAGCTCATTTCATCCCAGTAAAGACCACTTACACAAGTGCTAAGTTGGCAAAGATATACATGACCAGGATCATATGTTTGCATGGAGTTCCGAGGAGCATCGTATCAGATAGAGGAACCCAGTTTACCTCAAAGTTTTGGAAGCAGTTGCATGAGACTTTAGGTACTAGGCTAGAGTTTAGTACAACTTTTCACCCGCAGACAGATGGACAGACTGAGAGAGTCAATTAGATTTTGGAAGATATGCTGAGAGCTTGTGCGCTAGATTATGGATCTAGTTGGGACGATAATTTGCCATATGCAGAGTTTTCTTACAATAATAGCTATCAGACCAGTTTGAAGATGGCACCTTTCGAAGCTTTGTACGGAAGGAGGTGCAGGACACCGTTGTCATGGGACGAAGTTGGAGACCGCCAGTTGTTTGGACCAGATCTGATCAAAGAGTCTGAACAGAAAGTGAAGTTGATTCGCGATAGGCTCAAGGTAGCCCAGTCCAGGCAGAAGAGCTACGCAGATTCTAAACGCAAGGAGATAGTTTACGAAGTTGGAGATAGAGCTTATCTTCGAGTATCCCCACTTCGAGGGATTAAACGCTTTGGAGTTAAGGGGAAGTTAGCGCCACGATTTGTAGGACCATATCGAGTTTTGGAGCGTATGGGAGAAGTGGCCTACAAGTTGGAATTGCCAGAAGGGTTAGCAGGAGTTCATGATGTGTTTCACGTTTCTCAGTTGAAGAAGTGTCACGCGGAGATGGCTGACATACCTTTGAGAGACACAGTGCCATTAGAAGCAATTCAATTGGATAACAATTTGACCTATAAGGAGAAACCAGTCAAGATCCTCGAGTTTGCCAGCCGAGTTGCTCGCAGCAAGGTTATCAAGTTTTGCAAAGTTCTGTGGAGCCACCACATGGAGGATGAAGCCACCTGGGAGCGAGAGGAAGATTTGCTCAAAGACCACCCTCACCTATTTTCTAGCCAACCCGAATCTCGAGGGCGAGATTCATCTTAAGGGGGGTAGGTTTGTAACATCCCAAATTTTCAATTTGGAATGTTATACATTAAGTCAACATGCATATCATATTTTATTTTGCTTTTGGTTTTGATCCTAGAAAATCCTAAGCAACTCAAGGACCCACGGAGAGAGTTGGGGATTTCGTTATTTACATATTTGAGTTTCCTCAAATTATGTAAACAGGATCATTTGATTTTATTTATTTTATCATCAATTATTTCTATTACAAAAATATGAGAGAGGGAATAAAATGACTTTCCTAAAATATAGAAAATATTGAGGATTTAATAAAAAATCAAATAAGTTTTATTTCGGTGTTTTTTGGTATTTTTTTATTTGAATTTAGGAAAAATGCGCATTTTTCAAAGTTGCAGTTTGGGCCCAGATAAATGTTCACTTTATCGGGCTTGATTTTAGGAACCCGGCAAAATTTATTTCGTGATTTTTGGAGTCCGTTTAGTATTTCTTTTTATTTTTCTTCCGACTGGATTAAAAAAAACTGGAACCGACTTCAGGCCTAGGCTATATAAGCCGCCCGAGCCAGCCCGAGAGAGAGAGAAGCCCGCCGCCTGAAACCCTAGCCGCCGCCGCCTTTAGCCGCCGCCGCCGTCGCCGGAGCGCGCCACCCGAGGTTCGCCGCCGCCGCCGCCCGCCACCGCCGTCACCAGAGCGCGCCGCCCGAGGTTCGCCGCCGCCGCCTCATTTTCCGTGCAGTTTTTTAAAAAAAAAATCTGTTCATCATTTTTCTTTTTCGTCGGATTTTCCGCAGTTATTTTCTGATCGCGATTTCTGATCCGATTTTCGTTTTAGTATAACTTTTCGCTCGTTTATCGGAATCAGGTGATTCAAGCACCTGGAGTTTCGTTTCGAAACCGCCGTTCCGTCTAATCAACTTAAACAAGTTTTTGCCCCGGTAAAATTTTACCTAGTTTCAACTTGCTAGAACCGAGTTGTTTTCTTCCGCCGTTTGTTTTCCATTTCTTTGTTCGGTTCATTCTTTCTTTGCAACCGGAGTTCTTAAGTTGAATTTCTGGTTCGTTCTCTTGTTCGAGTTTTACCTGTGCATTAGATGAGTACTTATTGTATGCTTGTTGTTTATCTGTGATGGATCACCCGGATTGCGCCGCTTGTTACTTTGAAACCCTAGGTCTCGCGGATCATCAGCAAGGCAAGTAACACTTTGATCATACCTTTTCTACAACCCATGTTTTATTGCATTAGATCAATCCTCTCACATTGCATGATTAGGATCTAATTAAATTGTGGGATGGGAAGTAGATGAGGTAGTACCTATTACCTGTATTATTATGAAACCTTTGGGAGTTACTTCTACGTTTGCTTATTATGCCATGCTATGCTAGTAGACGTGGATTGGGTGAGTGATATCCATGACAGATGTGAGTTTGTTAATTTTAATGGTTTACTTAAGGTGGCAACTTAAATACACATCTGGGTGGATTGAGGCACCTGATGTCTATCGGGACTTGCCTGTTTTTATTTCGGACCGCCACCCAGGCTCAAAGGGATCATAAAATCATTCATGCTAGTAACTTCCGTGTGCAGCCACAAGCCATTATGGGCTCTGGCATAGTTGATTAAGTCATGCGAACTCTTACGGGTAGACTAGCAGATGTAGGGGAAAGTAGGTGTACCGGTCTACCCACATGTAAGGTGCTAGCGCTTCTGAAAGACTGTGTCTCGGTCATCCGTCTTCTCAAACACCATGTAGTGCGAGAAACCAAACGAAGGCGATCGAGTCTTGTGGGGAAAAGTGTGCAAACCTCTGCAGAGTGTACAAACTAATCATGATTAGCCGTGTCCCCGGTTATGGACAACTTGAGTATCTAGTACTTGAATATCATGTGAATCTCATCATGTTACTTCTAATTAATGTTGTTGGGTTTTAATTATTCACTTAATTGGGATCGCAATGCTGTCAACCATTCTCGATGTTTAACAACTACCATGATAGTTAAATAAATTTATTCCTTTGCAGTAGGGAAAAACTGGCTTTACGCAAAACTGTAACCATAGAGCTTTCCACCAGCCAAATATGCATACAGTATAGCTGTTTCATTCCATTACTCTCTATGTGTTACATTGCCAGCATATTCCATGTGTTGACCCATTTTCGGGCTGCAACTTCACATGTTGCAGACTTTTCAGACGACGAGTCAGGTGCTTTTAGGTCGTGGCCCTATACTCAGTGATGCCGTTGGAGTTGATGGACCCATTTATCTTCCGAGTCTTCCGCTGTTATCGTTATTAGATGGCCTTAAGCCATATTTATTGTAATAAGTTCTCTTTGAGACAACGATGTAATAAGTGTGTGATTGCCACTCTGCTATAAATCCTTCGATGTACTGTATGGTGTCAGCATTACTGATCTACGGATGACACCTGAGCACAGAGCACTTGATCCATTCGGGTCGGGTTGCTACAACTCCTCAAACTACGATCATCACCGGTAATGGTCCTGTCGTGGTTTTGTCACGGCAGATGTCCTAGAGAAAGGACTTAGTCGTGGAGCCATCGTGACGGGTTAGCTTGAAGGGGTTAAAGCGGACACAGGGACGCAAGAGAGTTTATACTAGTTCAGCCCCTTCAATGAAGGTAAAAGCCTATGTCTAGTTGTGATGGAATTGATGGGGTTTCGATGACTAGGGAGCAAACAAGCTTCGCCTATGTCTCGAGTTGTTGTCTGTTGTCCTTGAACCGCCGCCGGGTCGTCCCCTTATATACACGGGTGACTCCCGTCAGCTTACGGAGTCCCAATACCGGCTCATAGATGTGTCCGGTTTGGTCTCTACTTATTCCTAACTTACAATACAAGTTAACTACTAACGCCGGTTTACGGCTACAGGCCTTGAACCGACCATGGGCCTTGAGCCCTCCTCTATCTTCTTGGGCTTTAACATACTTAACTACTGACGACGTTAACCCGGCCCAGATAGGCCGGTTTACGCCCAGCATTAATATCCCCAACATTAGGCCCCAGATTGATTTGAACGGGTTCATGTCAATCCTTTAATAAAAGCTTCATCTTCAACATCTTCTTATAAATTGGTAAACCGCCATGATGTCATCTTCTCTGATTGTTGTAAACCGAAGTGACGTCACCTGTCATAACGAAGCTATCCATTATGCTTCTTTGTCTAATAGATCGGCGGAAATCGAGGTGACAGCTCCGTTTTGTGGCCCCTTGATTGTCGCGCCTGACTCATGTTCTTTCGCCTTATAAATAGGACCGAAGGGCCATTTCTTTTCTCCTTCTGTGCCTTCTTCGTCTTCCTCGCGTCGCCAGCCTCGGAGCTCCGCCGCCGTCGTCGACCTTTGCCTCATCCTTGGCCGCTGCATCAACCTGTCGGTGTACTAGATTAGGGGTACCCTAGTACCCCGAACTTGTGCACGGGCAGTTGCAGCACCCCGCGGCAGAGGCTTGCCGGGCGATCGCAAAGATCCCCCAAGGTTCCCTTGGAGCCATCCAAGAACGAAGTATTTAAGCTAAGGAGACAAGACCCCGGCAAGAGGAGCTTGCCGGGAAGGCCAACCAAGGCGCTCCAATGAACTTGCCGCGACGCGCCACGCGCTCCGGCAAGGAAACAAGGCCCCGGCAAGAGGAGCTTGCCGGGAAGACAAACCAAGGTACCTCGAAGCCCGGTGAGCGACAAGCTTCCGGACCCGACAAGATAACAACAGCGGCAAGGCGCTTGCCACGCCAGGCGGCCACTCTGCGTCCACGCTCCAGCGCATCCACCAACGTGTCGCTCTGGGGGCCTCTCCGAACGTGCGTGGCGGGAGGCTGTGCAGCCAGCGCTGCGCAGTGGCATGCGAAGCTGACAAGATCGCCATCGTGGCGAACGGTGGCGCCCCTAACGGTCCTTTTCTGCACTATTCGGGCGACTCAGACGGGCATTTAATGCCCTTGTCCCCTGCCGTCAGGGTTAGGTAGGGTGCACTGTACAAGCAACTGTATCAACTACCTTGCTTTTTACGTTTTTACCCTCCTCTGCGTTGCCACCTGTCGGTGACCCCTTTAGCGTATAAAAGGAGGCCCATGCGCAATGTAGGGGGGGTTCGGCTGATAGGTTCAGGGCCTCAGACAGTTCGCTTCGATCCATCCGTAGCCCAGAGAACATCACACTCTCGCTTTGGAGAGCAAGAACACCAGATAATACAACCAGACAAGCAGCAGTAGGAGTGTTATCTCTCCGGAGAGCTCCGAAGCTGGGTAAACTGCTCGTGTGCTTCGCCTCGATCCGCTCTTCGTGCGATCTCCGCCCCCCGCCGAACCGAAAGGGGCCCGGTCCGCCGGCCCCATAGGTGTTCGTGGATCAGTTTCCCCGACATCTTTGGCGCGCCAGGTAGGGGGCGTCGAGATTGTGTGAACCTGATCCGGTGTTCACACGAGCTAGATCTTCATTCCCTTCATCAACATGCCACCGAAGAAGAAGACTTTGGCGGCAGCCACTCCGTCCACGTCATTTCCGCCACCGTTGGAGCAAACGGGTGGTGGAGTGGACGCCGGTGGAAGAACAGCCGTCGATGAGGGTGCTCATAGTGCTGCCAAGTCCAAGGATAAGGCTGCAGAAACCTCGGCGACTGTACATGTTCCGCGCCACTCTCAGGAGGCACAAGATCAACAGCACCATGGCGCTCGCAGCACCATGCGCATGTTAGACCAAGGCCAAGCTGGTGGATCTCGGGGCGCTCAAGACCAGCATGCACGCCAGCATGTTGGCACGAGTGGGGCACGGTCGCCTGGACGGGATACTGATCCTTCTAACATAGTTAGAAGTTCGAGCACGTCCCGCTCCTCGCGTCGTCCGCCACTGCCACCCACCACTCCAGCAGAAGCTTTGGCGCGAGCTCAACTTCTCTTAGATTACCCTCCAACGTCGGACAAGATCGACGAATGGAGGGCCACCATTCAGAGTCTCATCGGCTACGCCAACGGCGACACTCCACGGCGGCCGAGCGCGTCGCCGCTGCGGCAGGACCGCCGGACGCGAGCCGGTGGCGACGAAACGGGCGGAGGTGCAACTACCATGCAATCACCGCCCCGAAGGCCAAGATCGCCGACTCGCCGGATCCACCTTGACAGCGACTCCACTGCATCGTCGGATCCACGAGCTCGTCGCGATCAGCGCCAAGTTCTTCATGATCAACAACAAGAAGACGCTCGAACCCGCATCGAGCGCCGAAGAGAAGCGCGACGTCAATCCGACAAGCGCGCTGGGCCCTCTGTTGACATGCATGCGCCAGGGGAACCAGGCGATCTGCCGTACGCGGTAGGTTGTCCTGCGTTCACTCGTGAGCTGCGGCAAGTCCAGTGGCCCAATACAGAGAACTTCAAGCCAGACGTACCAGAGAAGTACGACGGCAAGACGCATCCGTCAGAGTTCCTCAGCATTTACACTATTGCCGTGCAAGCTGCCGGGGGACGAGATGACAAGATCCTTGCCAACTACTTCCCGCTGGTGCTCAAGCCCAACGTCAGATCCTGGCTCATGCACTTGCCGGAAAACTCCATATCCTCTTGGGCTGATCTGTGCCATCAGTTTGTCGGCGCCTTCACCGGCAGACACAAGCCTCATGGCCAGGAGAGTGATCTTCATTTGCTCGCCCAGAAGGAAGGAGAGCCCCTGCGCAAGTACATTCAAAGATTCAGCAGTGTGCAGCACAACATCCCAGATGTCCACCCTGCCGCGGTGATCAGCGCGTTCCATCAGAATGTGCGAAACCGCAGGATGCGGGAGGAAATGGCGATGTGCAAGATCAGGGATGTCAGTGAGTTATATGCACTGGCCGACAAGTGTGCGCGTGCTGAGGAAGGGAGGAGATTCCCCGGAGAAAATATAGGAGCGGGGGGATCTGACAGTGAAGATGCTACCCCAGCAAGGAAAAACCGGCGGCGGAACAACAGAAGGAGTAAAGGTAAAGAGGTGCTAGTTGTTGAGCAGTCCGGCAACGGTGGTGGCGCCAAGGAAGCCAAAGCTGGGGACTCCGGCAAGGAGGTTGCCGCGGAGGTGGCGGTCGCCGACAAGAAGGACGGCACCAACAAGTAGTATTGCAAGATTCACCGCACCAAGGGCCATGATCTCCAGAACTGTAAAAAAGTCGAGCAACTCGTTGAGCAACAGAAAGCTGAATACGAGCGGCACGACAAGGAGAAGGCCCAGGAAGGTGCTGGGGGATCCGGCAAGAAACGTCCCGGCCGAGGAGGACGCCGCGGCAAGGCCAAGCAGCGGCAAGGAGACAGACCTCCTCGCGGCCGCGACAAGGATGAAGATGACGGCGACGATGAATATATGGATGATGAGGACACTGATGAGCAGGAGTTCCAGAAAGCCACAGAGGTCCTGTGCATTGACGGTGGTGCTTCTCTGCACACCTCGAACCGTCAGCTCAAGCAGTGGGTGCGAGAAGTTAATGCAGCAGAACCACCCGTCGAGTCACGCAAGCCTCTAAAATGGTCCAGCACACCTATCATCTTTGATATTGAGGACCACCCTGATCGCATAACCGCGGTCGGGTGTTTGCCGATGTTGGTTTCACCAACAATCCGCAACCTCAAGGTCACAAAGATGTTAGTTGACGGCGGGGCCGGCTTGAATCTGATCTCCTCCGCGGTGCTCCAG
This sequence comes from Triticum dicoccoides, assembly GCF_002162155.2. Taxonomy (NCBI): domain Eukaryota; kingdom Viridiplantae; phylum Streptophyta; class Magnoliopsida; order Poales; family Poaceae; genus Triticum; species Triticum dicoccoides. The sequence goes on along the minus strand of NC_041390.1, from coordinate 329,259,282 downwards.
AAACTCCAGATCCCTGACAGTGAGCTCGAAGAGACCGGTACATTTCAAGGAATCAACCCGAGAAGGAGCAAGCCGAAGGGAAAAATCACGTTGCCGGTAACATTTGGCAGTGAGCTGAACTTCAGGACTGAGAGGGTCACGTTTGACGTTGCCGACATTCCATTACCTTACAATGGAATCCTTGGCCGTCCGGCACTCGCCAAGTTCATGGCAGCCTCTCACTATGCATACAACGTACTGAAAATGCCAGGCCCAATAAGTGTCATCTCTGTCCCTGGCGACAAGAAGGATGCTCTCATCTGTGCCGACAAGATCTACCGGGAAGCAGCAGCCACAGCAGAACACCAGACCCTTGCCGCTGGAGCTCCCGGGGGGAAGAAGAAGACCAAGTCCGGCAAGAGCTCTGATGCCCACTCCGGCAAGCGCACCTCTTCGGAGTGCTGCGCTACCATCGAGGACGCACCATTGAGCTCCACCGGCAAGTGTAAGAAGGCAATGGCAGCTCCACCTGAGACCAAGAAGGTGTCCGCCAAGGAGGATGGCACTGGTGGTAGATTTACCATCAGCGCCACTCTTGACCCCAAATAGGAAAGCGCGCTCGTTGCTTTCCTGCGGGTGAGTGTCGACGTGTTTGCATGGCAACCGTCTGATATCCCCGGTGTTCCCAGGAAAGTAATTGAGCACCACCTTGCCGTCTGTCCTCATGCGCGGCCCGTCAAGCAGAGAGTCAGGAAGCAGGCAGTGGAGCGCCAAGAGTTCATAGCAGAAGAAATCAAGAAGCTGGAAGCAGCAGGCCTTGTCAGAGGAGTGCTCCATCCCACGTGGTTGGCCAATCCTGTTGTTGTGCGCAAGGCTAACGGGAAATGGAGACTTTGTATTGACTTCACTGATGTTAATAAAGCTTGTCCCAAAGACCCATTTCCCTTGCCGCGTATTGACCAGATTGTTGACTCCACAGCCGGATGTGATTTGCTTTCATTTCTTGATGCATACTCAGGATACCATCAGATCTTCATGGCAGAAGAAGATGAAGAGAAAACTGCATTTATCACCCCGTGTGGCACGTACTGCTTCGTACGGATGCCTTTCGGTTTGAAGAATGCTGGTTCAACATTCGCAAGTGTAGTCCACCACGCTTTTGAAGCGCAGATGCACAGAAATGTGGAAGCCTACATGGATGACATAGTGGTCAAGAGCAAGAACAGGGCGACCCTAATTCAAGATTTAGACGAGACATTTGCAAATCTGCGCAAGATCAACCTCAAGCTCAACCCCGAGAAGTGTGTGTTTGGAGTCCCCTCCGGCAAGCTTCTCGGGTTCTTCGTGTCTCAGCGGGGAATTGAAGCCAATCCCGACAAGATCAAGGCCATTGAGCAGATCGAAGCACAAAAGCGCGTCAAGGATGTACGAAGGCTTGCCGGTTGCGTGGCTGCTCTCAGCAGTTTTATCTCTAGATCTGCTGAACGCGCCCTGCCATTTTTCAAAATTTTGAAAAAGGCAGGTCCAATGAAATGGACTCCGGAGGCGGAGGCTGCGCTGCAGGATTTAAAAAGATACCTGTCCTCCACTCCAACACTTGTCGCACCTAAGCCGCAAGAGAAGTTGCTGCTGTATATAGCGGCAACCAATCAAGTGGTTAGTGCTGCGGAGAGAGAGGCAGATGATGAGCCGGCAACCATGGCAGATGCATCCAGCGACAAGCAGGGGGCTTCGCCGACAAGCTCTGGTCCCGACAAAGATGGATCTACGCAGGAGCATGACAAGATGCAGAAAAGAATGGTGCAGCGCCCAGTTTACTTTGTCAGTTCCCTTCTGCAGGGGGCTAGATCAAGGTACTCTGGTGTGCAGAAGTTGCTTTTCGGCCTCCTCATGGCCTCGAGAAAGCTGCGCCATTACTTCCAAGCACATGAGATCACAGTCGTCACTCGCTTTCCACTGAAGAGGATACTGCAAAATCCAGAAGCAACGGGCAGGATTGTTGAGTGGGCGCTGGAACTTTCAAGCTTTGGCCTCAAATTTGAGAGCACCTCAACTATCCAAAGCAGAGCATTGGCAGAATTCATAGCGGAGTGGACGCCAACCCCAGATGAAGAAATTCCAGAAATGAGCATCCCCGTCAAAGAGGCAAGCAAAGAGTGGCTGATGTACTTCGATGGAGCCTTCTCGCTGCAAGGCGCCGGTGCAGGTGTGCTGCTTGTCGCACCCACCGGAGAGCACCTCAAGTACGTAGTCCAGATGCACTTTCCCAAAGAGCAAGCAACCAACAATACTGCAGAGTATGAAGGATTGCTTGCCGGTCTCAGAATCGCAGCAGACCTTGGGATTAAGAAGCTCATTGTCAGGGGCGACTCACAGCTTGTCGTCTAACAAGTGAACAAGAACTACCAGAGTCCGTTGATGGAAGCATATGTCGATGAAGTGAGGAAGCTAGAGGAGCACTTTGATGGCCTACAAATGGAGCATATCCCAAGAGCTCAGAATGATATTGCTGATGGTCTGTCAAAGTGCGCCGCGCTAAAGTTACCTGTGGAACCAGGGATCTTTGTGCTTAAGTTGACTCAACCATCCGTAACACCATCAACTGGACAAAGCAAAAAGAGGAAGTTGGTTTCTGGTGACTACTTTCCGGCAGAGCTCCCCGAAGTCGCCGCCAAGAAAGTCCCCAAGATCAACACCAAGGATGCTGAGGGGCAGTCTACTCCGGCAAACCTTATGGTTTGTTCTGTTGAAGCAGACGCTCCGGACAAGTTTTGCTCCGGCAAGCTTGCCGGGGAACATCAAGCTCCGGCAGGACCACAAGTCCTTGCCGTGGAAGCGGCTGTTCCCACAGCAGAAGATGTGCCTTTAGTCCTTGTTGTCGAGCCACAAGCTCCAGCATGGGCACAGCAGATTGTCCACTTCCTTCAGACAGGAGAACTTCCCGAAGAACAAGAAGAAGCGGAAAGAGTAGCCCGGCAGTCTAGTATGTACCAGTTTGTCGATAGCATACTATACAGAAGAAGACTCAACTGTGTGAAATTGAAGTGTATTCGCCGGGAAGATGGACAAAAGCTGTTGGCAGAGATACATGGAGGCATATGTGGCCACCACATAGGCGCAAGAGCACTTGCCGGCAAAGCTTTCCGACAAGGTTTCTTTTGGCCGACAGCCCTCCAGGATGCAACTGCACAAGTAACCAAGTGTGAAGCATGCCAGTTCCACTCCAAACAGATACACCAGCCAGCTCAAGCTCTCCAGACGATCCCTTTATCCTGGCCATTTTTGGTCTGGGGGCTCGATATTCTCGGCCCCTTCCCCCGAGCTGTCGGGGGCTTTGAGTACTTGTATGTCGCAATCGACAAGTTCACAAAGTGGCCGGAAGTGCAGCCAGTGAGGAAGGTGACAGCACAGTCAGCAGTCAAGTTCTTCAGGTCAACTGTTTGCCGTTTCGGGATCCCTAACAGGATCATCACCGACAACGGCACGCAATTCATGAGCCGCACCTTCATGCAGTACGTCCAAGACCTTGGCGCCAAGGTCTGCTTCGCTTCTGTTGCTCATCCGAGAAGCAACGGTCAAGCAGAGAGGGCAAATGCTGAAGTGCTGCGCGGGCTCAAGACCAGAACTTTCGACAGGCTGCACAAATGCGGAAGGAACTGGATCGAGGAGCTGCCGGTGGTTCTTTGGTCGATCAGAACGACGCCAAATCGAGCCACTGGCCAGACACCTTTCGCTCTAGTCTATGGAGCAGAGGCAGTTCTCCCCATGGAACTCGTATACGGATCACCTCGAGTGCTCGCTTATGATGAGCTTGAGCAAGAGCAGCTGCGGCAAGACGACGTGCTGCTCCTCGAGGAAGATCGTCTTCAGGCTGCTGTACGAGCTGCTCGATACCAGCAAACTTTGCGACGCTATCATAGCCGCAAAGTTAAAGCCAGAAGCTTCGAGGAAGGCGACCTTGTTCTTCGGCGCGTTCAATCCGCCAAGAATTCCAACAAGTTGACGCCGAAGTGGGAAGGCCCTTATCGGGTGAGACGAGTCACAAGGCCTGGCGTTGTCCGCCTTGAGACCAAAGATGGCATTCCAGTGAGCAACTCCTGGAACATAGAACATCTTCGTAAGTTTTTCCCATAAGGCGCGGTTGCCGGAACCCATTCCGGCAACCACCTTTTGTACAAGTCTTGCCGCTGTTGCATGTAATCCTTTGTACAAAGCCGGGCGCAGATCCCGTGCATAAGTAAAAACCCATGTGCTCCGCACAGCTTGTCCATTTCATGCGTTAGTTCCTTTCTTGCATGTGATTATCTGACACTTTGTGCAGCACTTACATCCGGTAAGCAGTAACGAGCCGAGGTGCTCCATACTATTATTTTCTCTTCTTTCTTTTTCTTTTAAAGGAAAAGAAGGTTCTCTCGCACACAAGTTTGCCGGGGGAAGGAGAAGATTGTGGTGTGGGCCAGGCGTCATTCAAGCAAGGACCTGCCTTACCCGGAAGCAAATAACAGAAAAGCTAAGTTGCCAAAGATTGAGCAATCACTTTTTTAAATTTTTGAGTTATCTTCCTTGAACGACCCTGCTTTGTATGGAAAACCTATGCGCGGAGGAACCAACTCGTGGCTAGTTGCGCCCTTACTTTGTTTCGAGTCCGCTCAACAGCTTAAGCGTGCTGCATCTAGTCATGACAAGGTTTCTTGTCGGAAGCAGCACCGCCAGCAGGCTGCTGAAGTTCCACACTCAGCGCTCGCGGCTCGGGCGCCTGCGCCGACAAGTTCCCTAGAAGCGTAGGGTGAAAACATACAAAGGGAGGAATCTAGTAGAGGAAATAACATTGCAATTGATAGATAGAAATAAAGTTATATTACAAAGATAACTTGTCGCAGCTCTAATAGACTGTTTTCATGGCATGACTAGCAGCGACAAGGGAAAAGAAGAAATGGGCGGCCTAATCTACGCGCCCGCCCTCGACTCGCTTGATCTCGCTCACCTTGTCCACAATGGGTGCGACAAGGGCCTTGAGTGCGTCCAGATCGGCGTCAGGCGGCAAGGATCGGAGGACGTTGGTGAAGCTGAGGCCTAGATTGCGGAAGGCTACCTTCATCAGCACCTTCTGGAGGACCCCGGCGCAGATTTTGCGTGACTCGTCGGCCAGCTGCTTCGGGATCCTCTCCCGGAGTCGCTGGAGTGCCGTCGCCACGCCCTTGAAGAATAGGCTGAGCTTGGCGCTAGGTTGAAGGCCCTCGTCGGAAGTATACCCAAAGTCATCCATCCCCAGCTGCGCCAGCTCCTCGTTGATGACGGCGGCAGTGTTCACCAGGCCCTCGGTCCAGTGCTCCATCGTGTCTCTGAACAAGTTCTGGGTAACTGCAATGCTCTCCAGCAGCGCCGCGTCAGCCTTGACCTTCTCCGCCAAGGTCTTCTCCCGCTCCTTGGCGGCCTCCAGCGTCTGCGTCAGCGTAGCCAGCTTCAGCTCCAGGTCTGCTTTGGAATCCCTGGCGGCGCTGAGCTCTTTGCCCCTCTCAGCGAGAAGGCCTTGCAGCTCACCATGGGCGGCAGCATCCTTCTCGCGCTCACGCTTGAGCGCGGCAATCTCCTCGCTGCTCTTCCCAATATCAGCCTCCAGCCGCGCCACTTTCTCCTCTAGCTCCTTATTGGCGGCCTCTACAGTTGCCGCGGCATCCTTTGCCTCCTTGAGCGCCCCGCCAAGTGCTCGCTCGCGCTCAGCGAGCTCTTCCTCGTAGCTGTCGAGGTGGGCCTTCCGCTGCACTAGCTCGCCTTCCCGCGCGGACTGCTTCTTGGCAGCAAGCCTTTGTTCCTCCTCAGCCTCGGCCTTCTCGAGAAGAAAGGCTGTGCGCTCCTCGTCTACTCGCTCCTGCTCCTGTGCCAGGGATCGAAGAGCTTCTTGATTTTGTCCCCGGAGCTCCTCCGCGCGCTTCTCCATGTCAACTCCCGCCTTTGCGACAAGCGCTTCCCGGGAAGCCAGCTTGGCTTGCCGGGTGTGGTAGAGTGACAGCAGCTGCTCCTCCTCAGGCTCGCCGCTGCTGCTGCCGGGCGCGTCAACCAATGACAGCCCAGCAGAGGCGAGCACCGCCCTGTCAAAAGTCTCCCCCTCGACTGGCGCCCTGGAGCTCGACGCCCAGGGTAGCTTGATGAAGATGTTGTCACCGGCCTGCAAGTAGGCGCCGGGCTGGGGCTCCTCGGAGTCTGGCTCCGCGGAAGCAGCAGAGGGTTCGGCGGTCGGTGCAGCGCCCGGCGCTCCTGCGGCCTCAGGGTCGTCAGTGCGATCGCCCGATCCCTCGCCGGCTTCCGCAGCAGCAGCCCCAGCGGCCTCCTCGCCGGCGGTCTCATCAGCACCGGCACCTTCCTCGCCGGCGCCCTCTGTCTCCATTGGCTCAGCCGAAGATGGGTCTGAAGAACGAAGAAGGGAGGAAAATCAATCAAAAATTCAAGGAAAGAAAAACAGAAGAAGCAAAACCCAAGGGACAGTTTTTGGGCAAGTGGATTACCTGCGCCAAGATCTTCAGTTGCGGCCTCGGTCGCTGCAGGATCAGCAGTGTCGTCCCTTGCCGGAGAGTCCCCCCTTGTCGGAGAGCGCTCCCTTGCCGGGGACTCCTCCCTTGGCGGCGCAGTCGAAGCAGGTGGCACTTCGGGACCGGCCTCCGGGCGCTCCTGTTGAGGCTGCTCTGCTCCTGCACAAGTCAACAAGAAAGATATCAACAAAGGAAAAAGCACTCAAGCGCGCCCGACAGCAGAAGGCTAAACTATGAACTTACGCTGGGGGCTGCGCTGGGGGCTGCTCCGAGGGGTGATTGTCGGGTCCGTCAAGGTGGTCTTGGACCCACCTCCAGCCGACACGATGGGGTCATCCTCGATGACGATCACCGCGGCCTTGGCCCTCTTCGCCACTCTCTGGGCTAGTGTTCTGAGAAGAAAGGAGTCCAGATTGGAGCAAGTCAGATACAAGATATAAACAACAAGATGGAAGGATTATAAGGGCGCCAAAGAAACTCACTCTTCTTCCTCCTCGTCGGAGCTGAGCGCGGAAAGATCAAAGTCCGGCCCTCCTCCGGTGCGGCGAGGTGGAGGAGTAGGATCCCTTGCCCGCTTGGCAGGGGCAGTGGCAGTAGCCCGGGAAGATCCCGCTCCAGTTGCTGCTGCTGCATGAGGCGCTCCCACGGCAACATTGCTTGCCGCGGTAGAGCGCGTCGCGCGGCTCGGCGGCTGTGGAGCCGGCTGCCGCCCTGCTGCGTCCCCGGCCCTGCGAAGGCACCTCCTTGGCGGGGCCGGGGGCTCCGCCTGCGGCAAGCTCTCTGAAGGCTCAGCCTCCTCCTCGCCGGCCTCGCTCGACTCGGCTTCGGAACTAGCAGGCTCCTCCTCGCCCATGAACTCCGCACGTTCGGCAAGGTTTGCCGCCTCTGCGGCCTCTGCTTCCTCCACGGTAAACCCAAACATACCCGCAGCAGCTGCGGCCGCAGCTTCTTCCGCCCTGGTAGCGATGAGCTGTAGCTCCTCGTCGGTGGTGTCACGAGTGAGGCTCTTCTGCTCGTCAACGCGGACCGGCAATTCCTCCAGGGTGTCGAAGAACGCTCGCACAACGTCGTCTGCAGGCTCTTGCCAAGTGGGGACGATGCCGTGTGAATCGCACAACGGCATCATGGCGCGGATCCGGTCAAGCGAAGAGTTATTGCACAAAGGAACTACGCCCCTCGGCAATGTGAATGGGTGCTGGGGGTCACGTTTGAATAATTCCAAGAGCATTGCGTCCAACTCCAAGACAGTGAAGTTGTAGTTGAGGCCCGGCCGCAGCCTCATGATGTCCGCTGAATTCTTGAATTCCCAGGCGGCGGAGGAAATCTGCCCCGACAGCACCTACGGTGAGCCCGGCAAGCCTGAGGCGAAGAATCCTAATGATGGCAATCTTCAGCCTCTCGTCTTCCGGGGCCATGTTGCTCCAGTCATTGCCGCGCACTATTGGAGTTTGGCGCACGGCGGTGAAGGGCTGCGGATCCTCCTCGACGATCCAACACCACTCCACTCTCCACTCCTCCCACTTGCTGCGAAGCTCACCCTCCAAGTACGCCTCTTTCTTGCCGACTCTCGAGACCCAGGCAATCCCTCCGGCAAGCGGCTCTCCTCTCTCTACCTGAGGTATGAAGAAGTGGCGGAAAAGGGCTACACTAGGGTGGACTCCGACAAAGTTTTCGCACAAGTGTGTGAAAACCGCCATGGTCAGGACAGCATTGGGGGTGAAGTCAAGGAGGCGGAAGCCATATGTGTTCATAATGTCACAAAAGAACTCCGAGAAGGGCGGGCAGAGCCCGCAATAGAAGAATAGCGGGAAGAACGGGTACCCATTTGGAGCCGATTCCGAGGCAGCGGCCGGGAGTACCCTCGTGCGCGGATGCGCACGCGTCTCCGTCGCCCAAAAGAGGTAGAAGTACTCCCTCAGCTCCTGCACGCCGAGCTGGGGGGTGAAGATCGCCCGCTCCTTCCGCAGCGCCGCGAGCCGTTGCGCCTCGGCCGACTTTACGCCCTTTCCCTTGTCGGCTTTCGGGGCCATGGCGGAGGTGGTGGAGAAGGTCGACGGTGTGGTGGCAATGGAGGGGGCGGAGCGCTGCTCTGTCGGCTTCGAGAAGAAGAGGGGAGCGGCGGAGTTTGTGAAGAAGGAGTAGCAGCAAGCAGCGAGGGGGAACGAACTGCCCCTGTTTCCTCTGCTTATAAAGAGGGACGGGGCGGACATTTCGGCCTTCCGCTTAAACAACCACCCACGATCTCTCCCACGATGCCGCATTCAACGCGTGCTGTTATGGGAGAAGTGCAGTGGATATGGAACAAGATTTGGCGTGGCCCAGCCCGCGTGTGCCCGTGCCCTGTATTGGGCCTGGCCCAACAGCGCTCGGCACCGTGTCTGGCCCAGGCCCGGGGGCTCCTGTCGGTGTACTAGATTAGGGGTACCCTAGTACCCCGAACTTGTGCACGGGCAGTTGCAGCACCCCGCGGCAGAGGCTTGCCGGGCGATTGCCAAGATCCCCCAAGGTTCCCTTGGAGCCATCCAAGAACAAAGTATTTAAGCTAAGGAGACAAGACCCCGACAAGAGGAGCTTGCCGGGAAGGCTAACCAAGGCGCTCCAATGAACTTGCCGCGACGCGCCACGCGCTCCGGCAAGGCAACAAGGCCCCGTCAAGAGGAGCTTGCCGGGAAGACAAACCAAGGTACCTCGAAGCCCGGTGAGCGACAAGCTTCCAGACCCGACAAGATAACAACAGCGGCAAGGCGCTTGCCGCGGCAGGCGGCCACTCTGCGTCCACGCTCCAGCGCATCCACCAACGTGTCGCTCTGGGGGCCTCTCCGGACGTGCGTGGCGGGAGGCTGTGCAGCCAGCGGTGCGCAGTGGCATGCGAAGCTGACAAGATCGCCATCGTGGCGAACGGTGGCGCGCCTAACGGTCCTTTTCTGCACTGTTCGGGCGACTCAGACGGGCATTTAATGCCCTTGTCCCCTGCCGTCAGGGTTAGGTAGGGTGCACTGTACAAGCAACTGTATCAACTACCTCGCTTTTTACGTTTTTACCCTCCTCTGCGTTGCCACCTGTCGGTGACCCCTTTAGCGTATAAAAGGAGGCCCATGCGCAACGTAGGGGGGGTTCGGCTGATAGGTTCGGGGCCTCAGACAGTTCGCTTCGATCCATCCGTAGCCCAAAGAACATCACACTCTCGCTTTGGAGAGCAAGAACACTAGATAATACAACCAGACAAGCAGCAGTAGGAGTGTTATCTCTCTGGAGAGCTCCGAAGCTGGGTAAACTGCTCGTGTGCTTCGCCTCGATCCGCTCTTAGTGCGATCTCCGCCCCCCGCCGAACCGAAAGGGGCCCGGTCCGCCGGCCCCATAGGTGTTCGTGGATCAGTTTCCCCGACACAACCTGAGCGCACCAGAACATCGCAGCAACCTTCTGCATCTTCCTCAGCTCCGGTAAATCTTCTATCCTTTCCCCCGCAGATCTGACCTAGGGTTTCGCAGTTCTTCAGTGTTCATCGTCTGCCTCTTGCTCATACGATAGATCTTTAGATGAATCCGCAAATCTTTACTCTATGCAATGATAGTTGTTTGACCTTCGCCTTCACTTATGCATCTCAAACCATAGAACTATATGAACGTTTTGCTCATTGGTTTGGTACTGCTCCTTTGAACCTCTAAGTATTTATAGTATTTATCTCTTTTCTGAACTTGCTTCTGATCCAATGCTATAAGGAAATCTTGTGAAACCTGTTTTTGCGTACTTGTCCATCCGCAATTCTTAGATCAGGCGGTTTAACCTTATAGAAAAATTTTCCAAACCGGTATATGCCATTAGTCCCCTTATTGAACCGCGAGATGCTTGTTGCTTCATAAAACTCTGGTTCAGATAGTTCTGTCTCCGGTTTAACAGTGCCCATACCAATGTATCTTGATCAAATGCATTTTTGAACCGGGATCTTCTACCTTGTATATTCCATCATGGCCAAGCAAGTGTATGAGTGCAATTGGGTTCCTTCTCGCGTCACAGAGGCTCAACTGGACGATTTAGTCCTGATTGGCGCTTTAGGCAGCAAAGATACCATCCATTGGAGGGCTCCTGGCAAAGAATGCCCTCCCACACCTCGAGAAGGAGAGGTTGTTGTTTTCGTAGATCACTTAGCCCAGGGCTTTAAGCCGTCCGGTTCTAAATTTTACCGGGATGTTTTAGCTGATTTCCAGCTCCATCCACAAGATACTGGCCCCAACTCTGTTACAAATACGTGTCACTTCCAAGTGCTCTATGAAGCGTTCTTTCAAGAGGAGCCCACCGTGGAATTGTTCAGAGACCTTTTCCATCTAAACCGCCGTACTGAGTTTACTGATGGCTCCAATACGGAGTTGGGTGGCGTGGCGATTCAGAAAAGGAAAGAGGTCACATACCCTCACGCCAAACTGCATAGCCACCCCAAAGAATGGAATCAGACATGGTTCTACTACAAAGACACCTCCCCTGCTGGTGAGAATCCCTTGCCTGGCTTTCGTCCGGAGCGGCTCAGCAATACACACCCTTTTCCACAAAGATTAACTGCACAGGAGAGAAGCAAATATGCTCCTCAACTGTCAAAGCTCAGAGCCTTTATGGCCAACGGTTTAACAGGGGTTGATCTCGCTCGCTGTTGGATATCATGGAGCGTACTACCCCTTAGTCAGTGCTCCAGTTTGATGTGCGAGTATACTGGCAGTGTTGATGACCCACTGAGACATTCCAAAATCCAGCTGTAAGACTTTGATATCACAGAGGCTGTGAATAAGATGCTGAATGAACCGGAACACGTCTGTGCTAGAAACGGCCTGCTTCCCTTCTGTGCCACCAACAAACCGCCAGCTGTAAGACTTTGATATCACTGGGGAGAACCGCCTCCGCTCCATAAACCATGAAGAACGGTGTGTATCATGTTGATCTGTTGGGTGTTGTATTGATGCTCCATAACACAGATGGTAATTCTTCTACCCAACAACCCGGTGTTCTCTGCAAAAGAACCATGAGCCGGGGCTTGATGCCTCTCAAGATCTCTTGATTAGCTCTTTCTGCTTGACCATTGGACTGTGGATGTGCCACTGATGAAACATCGAGTCGGATGTGCTCCCGTTCGCAGAACTCCTTCATAGCACCTTTGGACAAATTGGTACCATTATCTGTGATAATACTATGCGGAAAGCAAAACCGGAAAATCACCTTTTTGATGAACTGAACCGCCGTGGCTGCATCACACTTGCTAACAGGTTCTGCCTCCACCCACTTTGTAAACTTGTCAACCGCCACCAGGAGGTGGGTCTTCTTATCTTTGGACCTTTTGAAAGGCCCAACCATATCCAGCCCCCAAGTCGCAAATGGCCAACTAATTGGAATCATTCTCAATTCTTGAGCCGGTACATGAGCACATCTTGAAAACCTTTGGCAACCGCCACATCGTCTGACCAGATCCTCCGCATCAGCTTGAGCAGTTAACCAATAGAAGCCATGGCAAAACGCTTTAGCCACCAGAGACTTTGAACCGGCATGGTGACCACAATCTCCTTCGTGGATCTCACGCAAAATTTCACGGCCCTCTTCAGGAGACACGCAGCGTTGAAAAGCTCCTGATACACTGCAATGATGCAACTCGGCATTGATGATAGCCATGGACTTGGATCGCCGGATTATCTGCCGGGCCAGAATCTCATCCTCTGGCAACTCGCCCCGGTTCTTGTACGCCAGGTAAGGAAGTGTCCAATCCGGAATAACATGAAGAGCCGCCACCAATTGAGCCTCCGGATCAGGAATAGCCAAATCCTCTTCACCAGGGATCTTGACTGATGGGTTGTGCAGCACATCCAGAAAAACATTGGGCGGGACCGGTTTGCGCTGAGAGCCCAGCCGGCTTAAAGCGTCCGCCGCTTCATTTTTCCGCCGGTCCACGTGGTCCACCTGATAGCCTTTGAAATAACCTGCAACAGTATCCACCTCCCGATGATATACTGCCATGAGTGGGTCCTTGGAGTCCCAAGTGCCAGACACTTGCTGAGCCACAAGGTCCGAGTCACCAAAGCACTTAAGTCGACTTAGATTCATCTCCTTAGCCATCCGGAGACCATGGAGCAAGGCTTCATACTCAGTTGCATTGTTAGTACAAGGGAACATTAAGCAGAGAACATAACAAAACTTATCACCTCGTGGGGAAGTTAATACGACTCCAGCCCCCGAGCCTTCCAACTGCCTGGATCCATCAAAATGGATGGTCCAATACGTGTGATCTGGCTTTTCTTCAGGTGCTTGCATTTCCGTCCAATCATTGATGAAATCAACAAGTGCTTGAGACTTAACCGCTGTCCGAGGCACATACTTCAAACCGTACGGCCCCAGCTCTATGGCCTACTTTGCAATCCAGGCAGTTGCTTCCCGGTTCTGGATGATATCTCCCAAAGGAGCAGAACTGACCACCGTAATTGGGTGCCCTTGGAAATATTGTCTAAGCTTCTGGCTTGCCATAAAAACTCCGTACACCAGCTTCTGCCAATGCGGATACCTTTGCTTGGACTCGATTAGCACCTCGCTGATATAATAGACCGGTCGTTGAACCGAATGCCCCTTGCCTGCCTCCTCTCGCTCCACCACAATAGCCACACTAACCGCCCGAGCATTAGCAGCAACATATAGCAGTAATGGCTCCTTGTCAATGGGAGCGGCGAGCACAGGTGGATTGGCCAACTGCCGCTTTAAGTCCTCAAATGCCTCATTAGCGGCGAAGCTCCAAACAAACTGATCCGTTTTTTTCAACATCTGATACAAAGGGATTGCCTTCTCACCAAGATGACTGATAAACCAGCTTAACGCGGCAATCCGGCCTGCCAGGCGTTGAACATCGTTGATACACTTCGGTTTAGCCAAGGAGGTGATAGCCATGATCTTCTCCGGATTAGCCTCGATTCCCCTGTTGGACACCAGAAAACCCAATAGCTTGCCCGCCGGTACACCAAAGACACACTTGTCCGGATTAAGCATCATCTTGTATGTTCTCAGGTTATCAAAGGTTTCCTTCAAATCATCAATCAGAGTCTTCTTCTCCCTGGACTTAACCACGATATCATCCACGTAAGCATGTACATTACGGCCAATCTGCTTGTGAAGACAATTTTGTACACACCGTTGGTAAGTTGCTTGGGCACTCTTGAGCCCGAAGGGCATAGACACATAGCAGAAAGCTCCAAAGGGGGTTATAAATGTTGTCTTCTCCTGATCCTTAACTGCCATTTTGATCTAATGATAGCCAGAATACGCATCCAAAAAACTTAAACGCTCACAACCCGCCGTAGCATCAATAATTTGATCAATACGGGGGAGGGCAAAAGGATCTGTTGGACAAGCCTTATTAAGATCTGTGTAATCCACACACATGCGCCAGGTGCCGTTTTTCTTGAGGACCAGCACCGGATTGGCAAACCACTCAGGGTGAAAAACTTCAACAATAAAGCCAGTTGCTAAGAGCCTGGCTACCTCTTCTCCAATCGCCTTGCGTCTTTCTTCGTTAAACCGGCGGAGGAACTATTTCACTGGTTTGTATTTAGGATCCACATTAAGTGTGTGCTCAGCAAGTTGCCCCGGTACACCTGGCATGTCAGAGGGCTTCCATGCAAAAATGTCCCGATTCTCATGGATGAACTCGATGAGCGTGCTTTCCTATTTCGGATCCAAGTTGGCACTGATGCTGAACTGCTTGGACGAATCGCCAGGTACGAAGTCAACAAGCTTAGTTTCTGCGGCCGATTTGAACTTCAGGGCCGGATCATGCTCTGTAGTTGGCTTCTTCAACGGAGTCATGTCCGCCGGATCAACATTGTCTTTATAGTACTTAAACTCCTCGGTGGCACAAATCGACTCTGCATAAGCCGCATCTCCTTCCTCGCATTCCAAAGCGATTTTGCTACTTCCGTGAACCGTTATTGTCCCCCTGTGACCCGGCATCTTGAGCTGCAAATACACATAACAGGGCCGTGCCATAAACTTGGCATAAGCCGGTCGCCCAAACAAGGCGTGATATGGACTCTGGATTTTCACCACTTCAAACGCCAATGTCTCCGACCTAGAATCATGGTCATCCCCAAAGGCCACTTCCAGAGCTATCTTACCAACAGGATACGTTGATCTTCCTGGCACTACGCCGTGGAATACTGTATTAGACGGTTTGAGATTTTTATTTGTTAGTCCCATACGACGGAAGGTCTCATAATACAGGATGTTAATGCTGCTCCCTCCGTCCATGAGTACCTTGGTGAACTTATAACCTCCCACCTGAGGCGCCACCACTAGAGCCAACTGACCCGGATTATCGACCTGGGGAGGGTGATCCTCTCTGCTCCATATGATTGGTTGTTCCGACCAACGTAGATAACGGGGTATGGCCGGTTCAACAGAGTTGACCGCCCGCCTCTGAACCTTCCAGTCTCGCTTGTCCAAGCTAGTGGTGAAGACATGGTACTGCCCACTACTCAACTGCTTTGGGTTGCTCTGGTAACCTGACTGTTGGTGCTGTTGGTTGTAACCACCCTGGTTGTTCTGACTATTTTGACCATTATGTCCGCCTAGATTACCATTGAATCCTGAATCGGAACTTCCTCCACCGTAACCCGGCCCGGATCCTGAGCCACCGCCAGATTCATGATCATACCGGAAATTATTAGAATTGTTGAACTCCTGCATAATAAAGCAATCCTTCCAAAGGTGGTTTGCTGGCGCCTCCTTTGTCCCATGTCTTGGATAGGGCTGGCTTAGCAGATAGTTTAGGCGGTTTGGGTTAGGGTTGGGTGCTCCATTACGATTTTTCGGTCTACCCTTGCGCCGCTGGTCATTGTCCTGTGCGTTGGTATTAGCCACAAAGTCCATGTTACCATCCGCTTTACGCTTGCCTCCACCACCATTGCCTGTCCAGTGATGCTGCTGACCTTTGGAGCTGTTGTTCTTCTTCCCTTTCCCTGTCTTGTCATCATCAGATTCGGGATCTTTGGTACTATCAGAATCAGCATATTTCACCAAAGCGGCCATGAGGGTTCCCATGTTGGTGCAATGACGCTTCATCCGTCCCAACTTCAGCTTCAGGGGCCCAAACCGGCAGTTGCCTTCTAGGGTTAATACTGCGGTGTCAGTGTTGATGCGGTCTGAGGAGTGCAACACCTGTGAAACCCGGCGCACCCAATGAGTCGTTGATTCTCCTTCCTCCTGGACGCATGCATCTAAGTCCACTATCGACATAGGCTGTTTACAGGTATCCTTGAAATTGTTGATAAACCGGGCTCGTAATTGGGCCCATGAACTGATAGAATTAGCCGGCAAGCTTTTTAACCAAGTACGGGCCATTCCTTCAAGCATCATGGTGAAGTATTTCGCACACGCCGCGTCATCCACATCAAGCATCTCCATGGCCATCTCATAGCTCTCCACCCATGTCTCTGGAGGTTGATCCGCCGTGTAATTTGGTACCTTGCGCGGGCCTTTGAAATCCTTGGGCAGGCGCATGTTGCGTAAAGCGGGGATAAGGCAAGGCACCCCCAAAAAACTAGAAGTAACACCAGGTTCAGTCAAGGTGGTTGGACGAACCGGCGTGAGCTGCCGAGCCTGATGTTGTGTGGCTAACTTGGCCTCCCTGCGTGTGCGGTCCCGGTCCACCATTCCCTGAGCGTTATCATCACCACCCACCGGGTTGTTGTCACGGGGTGCCCCACGTCGTTCATTACTCGACACTGCCGGTTCATCCATATGTCTGCTATAGCTCCGGCTTGGACGAGGGGTCGAGTGGATCCGGTCGCGGATGTACGAGTACACTTCTTGTTGGGCCAAAGTTGTCCTCAGAAGTTCCTTGACCCGTCGCGTCTCTACTGCCTGCGGCGAGTCACCTTCAATTGGAATGGCCTCCAGCCGTGCAGCAGCGGCAACAAGATTGTCCATTGGGTTGGAGTAGTGACCCGGAGGTGTTAAAGCAGCCTGAGGTATAATGGTGTTTTGACGAGGCGGGTCCATCTGACGAGGCTGAACCGGTGCACTGGTCCAAGGGGCTTCTGCCCGGTTTCCTTCCAGCGGATTGCCGGCTCTTGGTCCTAGAGTGTTGAAAAGGTCTCTGGCCTCGAAAACCGGAGGTAAGCGGGATCGGTGCTTCCTCCTCATGACTTCATGCGACGCGCTCTGGTCCAACATAAGCCTGTAGGCCTGTGCGTCTAAAGCGGCCCACTGTGCGGCCATCCTGGTGTCCTCAGCCGCCAGATCCACCTTTGCCTGGGTGATATGTTCCTTTACCTTTGCAATCTCTGTGTTGTGAGTGTCCTGATCTGGCGGATTAACTTCCACCATAAGCATAGCCAACGGATAAAATAGTTCTGATAGAACCTGAGCCGGCGGGCGCACAGGGCCTCCTGCCCCGGCAACCGTTGCCGCTGCTGAACCGGAGATCGTTGCCGCAGCTGTCGAAGAATGAAGCGCTGCTTGTGTTCCGGCCATGAATATTCCAACCCGGTTGGGCAGATCAGAGGGGTTCGGAACACTGTCGCCATCGGAACAGCTCCCAATCCGGCCATCTTGTAGCTGATAAAGAGATTCGGTTTCTCCGGTCAAAGATTCGTCATCGGAACAAACGACGGTCGCGCCGTGAAATTCCGGTCCGTCCTCATAACTTCCTCCATGGATGACTCCCACGAAGGCACGCTTCATGGCCGGTTTAACCCGGGCGGATCGCGCACGCTGAGCCGTCTTGATGAGGTCGGTGCAGATGTCCGGCTCAGGGCCTGGTTCACCGGATCTTGCCAATGAAAACGTGAATGCTACCAAAGGGGACCCAGTACCCATACTCAATTGAGCCGGCCTCGGGGCCCCAGCCTGCGTCGTCGATGTAGAGCTTGCTGCGATGACTCTTAGTCATCCGGCCTACAGCTTAGCCCTCGAGTCCTTCAAAGCGGCCCTCCAAGAACCGGAAACCATCGTGCAATTGCCCCACGGTGGGCGCCAACTGTCGTGGTTTTGTCACGGCAGATGTCCTAGAGAAAGGACTTAGTCGTGGAGCCATCGCGACGGGTTAGCTTGAAGGGGTTAAAGCGGACACAGGGACGCAAGAGAGTTTATACTAGTTCGGCCCCTTCAATGAAGGTAAAAGCCTACGTCTAGTTGTGATGGAATTGATTGGGTTTCGATGACTAGGGAGCAAACAAGCTTCGCCTATGTCTCGAGTTGTTGTCTGTTGTCCTTGAACCGCCGCCGGGTCGTCCCCTTATATACATGGGTGACTCCCGTCGGCTTACGGAGTCCCAATACCGTCTCATAGATGTGTCTGGTTTGGTCTCTACTTATTCCTAACTTACAATACAAGTTAACTACTAATGCCGGTTTACGGCTACAGGCCTTGAACCGACCATGGGCCTTGAGCCCTCCTCTATCTTCTTGGGCTTTAACATACTTAACTACTGACGACGTTAACCCGGCCCAGATAGGCCGGTTTACGCCCAGCAGTAATATCCCCAACAGGTCCCGATTATTGTCACTTCGGGGTTAACGGATCATAACACATAATAGGTGACTATAGACTTGTGCTACCTCTTGAGCACTGCGTTGGTTTTCCCTGAAGAGGAAGGGATGATGCAGCAAAGTAGCGTAAGTATTTCCCTCAGTTTTTGAGAACCAAGGTATCAATCCAGTAGGAGGCTACGCGCGAGTCCCTCGTACCTGCACAAAACAAATAAATCCTCACAACCAACGCAAATAGGGGTTGTCAATCCCTATAAGGCCACTTACGAGAGTGAGATCTGATAGATATGATAAGATAATATTTTTGGTATTTTTATGATAAAAGATGCAAAGTAAAATAAAGGCAATGTAAATAGCAAAGGAAATAACTAAGTAGTAGGAGATCAATATGATAAAGATAGACCCGGGGGCCATAGGTTTCACTAGTGGCTTATCTCGAGAGCATAAGTATTCTACGGTGGGTGAACAAATTACTGTTGAGCAATTGACAGAATTGAGCATAGTTATGAGAATATCTAGGTATGATCATCTATATAGGCATCACGTCTGAGACAAGTAGACCGACTCCTGCCTGCATCTACTACTATTACTCCACTCATCGACTGCTATCCCGCATGCATCTAGAGTACTAAGTTAAAAACAGAGTAACGCCTTAAGCAAGATGACATGATGTAGACGGATAGACTCATGCAATATGAAGAAAACCCCATCTTGTTATCCTCTATGGCAACAATACAATACATGCCTTGCTGCCCCTACTGTCACTGGGAAAGGACACCACAAGAGTGAACCCAAAGCTAAGCACTTCTCCCATTGCAAGAAAGATCAATCTAGTAGGCCAAACCAAACTGATAATTCGAAGAGACTTGCAAAGATAACCAATCATACATAAAAGAATTCAGAGAAGATTCAAATATTGTTCATAGCTAGACTTGATCATAAACCCACAATTCATTGGTCTCAACAAACACACCGCAAAAAGAAGATTACATCGAATAATTCTCCACAAGAGAGGGGGAGAACGTTGTATTGACATCCAAAAAGAGAGAAGAAGCCATCTAGCTACTAACTATGGACCCGTAGGTCTGAGGTAAACTACTCACACTTCATTGGAGGGGCTATGGTGTTGATGTAGATGCCCTTCGTGATCGATGCCCCCTCCGGCGGAGCTCCGGAACAGGCCCCAAGATGGGATCTCGTGGATACATAAAGTTACAGTGGTGGAATTAGGGTTTTGGCTCCCCCTCAGATCGTTTGGGGGTACGTGCATATATATAGGAGGAAGGAGTACGTTGGTGGAGCAACAGGGGCCCCACGAGGGTGGAGGGCGCGCCTGGGATAGGCAAGCGTGCCCCCTACCTCGTGGCCTCCTCTTTTCTTTCGTGACGTAGGGTCCAAGTCTCCCGGGTCTTGTTCGTTGAGAAAATCACGTTCCCGAAGATTTCATTCCGTTTAGACTCCGTTTGATATTCCTTTTCTTCAAAATCCTAAAAGGGGCAAAAAAACAACAATTCTGGGTTGGGCCTCCAATTAATAGGTTAGTCGCAAAAATAATATAAAAGTGGATACTAAAGCCCAATAATGTCCAAAACAGTAGATAATATAGCATGGAGCAATCAAAAATTATAGATACGTTGGAGACGTATCAACTTGCAAGATAGGATCAAGAACTCACATATATTCATGAAAACATAATAGGTTCAGATCTGAAATTATGGCACTCGGGCCCTAGTGACAAGCACTAAGCATAGCAAAGTCATAGCGACATCAATCTCAGAACATAGTGGATACTAGGGATCAAACCCTAACAAAACTAACTCGATTACATGATAAATCCCATCGAACCAATCACCGTCCAGCAAGCCTACGATGGAATTACTCATGCACGGCGGTGAACATCATGAAATTGGTGATGGAGGATGGTTGATGATGATGATGGCGACGAATTCCCCTATCCGGAGCCCCGAACGGACTCCAGATCAGCCCTCGCGGGAGAGTTTAGGGCTTGGCGGCGGCTCCGTATCGTAAAATGCGAAGAATCCTTCTCCGTATCGTAAAACGCGCCCCCACCCTCGTGGACAGGGTGTGGGGCCCCTAACGTGGATTCTTCTTCCAGTACTTTTTATATATTCCAAAAATAATCTTCGTTGATTTTCAGGTCATTCCGAGAACTTTTATTTCTGCACAATAATAACACCATGGCAATTCTGCTGAAAACAGCGTCAGACCGGGTTAGTTCCATTCAAATCATGCAAGTTAGAGTCCAAAAAGGGCAAAAGTGTTTGGAAAAGTAGATACGACGAAGACGTATCAACTGTCACCAACGACAACATTGAGGACTTGAAGCGAGCCGGCTATCTTCTGTCCGGAATCGGTTAGTGGGGCCCAGAGGAGGGCCAGCCTGTCCCTATGCCTTGACCAGGCGAGAGGGTGGTGTTCATCCCTCACTTCATCTGGGGACTGGGCTTCCCGCTCCACCCCTTCGTCAGGGGGCTGATGTTCTTCTACGGGCTGGATTTCCATGACCTGGCCCCAAACTCCTTCCTCCATATCTCGGCCTTCATCGTAAACTATGATGCCTTCTTGCGAGTTCGGCCGCACTTCGGCTTGTGGTTAACGGTCTTCAATGTCAAGCCGAAGATAGTTGACGGCCAACAGGCGGGCTGTGACGGGGCGATGATCAGCAAGCTCACCCGGGCCGAGTGGCCGGAGGGCACGTTCATTGATACTGTCAAAGTTTGGCAGAAAGGGTGGTTCTATATCACAGAACCACGGGAGGCTACCTTGATGGTGGCCCTCGAATTCAGATCTGGACCCCCGGCGAGGCTAACCTCGTGGACCAAGAAGGGTCTTGACTGGGGGCCACTGCGGATGTGGAGGTGCTACATAAGTGTGTTTCCAATATGATAAAGTCGGGCGGCAAGCTGACCAACGTGGTTAGGGTGATGTTATACCGCCGCCTCCTCCTCTACCAACAAAGGGCCACCCCAATGTGGTCTTACAAGCTCAAGGATCCGGCCACCGTACAATACTTCTATGGCACCACCCACGTCAAGTTGTGGAAGGTGTTGTTTAAGCCTCAAAAGGCATGGTCGGCCAAGAAGGAGGACATCAGCCTCGATGCCGCGCATCCCCCAAAGGAGGTAACAAAGTTCTATCCACTCTATATTCAGATGTTTGCCTTCCAAGAGATTTAACCCTCATTTTCCTACATCCACGGGGTTGGCTCGAGAAGCGCAAGAAGATCGACAGTCCACCCCGTTGCACGAAGACCCCCGGTCGGCTCTGCTAGAGGAGATGCTGACCATGGCGCCATACAAGGTGCCAGATAAGAAGGAAAAGTAGAAGAAAGAGGTGCCGGAGGCCAGGGAAGGCCTCCGCCCAAGAGGGCATCCGGATAGCAAATCCGGAGACACCCAGGCTCCCTCCACCCAAGAGGGGAAGCAGGAAGAGGAAGACAAGTAGAACAACTCCTCCCGTTCGAATAAGAGGGAGGCGTCGGACGACGTTGAGGAGGAGCAGCTCCCTCATGCCCCGAAGAAGCAGTGCAGGCCCAAGTTGATCCAGCCTGATGGCAGGTCGGATTCCGATGAGGAGTCTGTAGTGTCTGAAGAGGTTCCGGAGAGGAACCCCAGGGTCAAGCCCCCTGCCCAAAGGTACGAATTCAAATATTCTCCAGGTGTTTGTTTTGATATTCTATTGTTGATAGCAAGTGTGCCCTTCGTGTTGCAGCCCACCGCGCGCCCACCCCGTTGACCAAACCTCACAGGGGACCTCTCCGCCAGCCGAGCTAGCGGAGAGTGGGTTTGTATCGCATTCCATGCCTCCCCTGGTTGTTGGGTAGACCGGGGAGGTGTTGTCCCGAAGGACCCCTCCCGGCTCGGACACGAGAGGTGGTGGTGACGAGATTATGGCCGAGGCTAACACCTCGGTCACCGAAGAATAGGGGAGGAATCCCTCCTGGTGAACAAAGAGGGGGAGCTCGGTCAATCCGAGACCTCCCGAAAGATGGCTTCGGAGCCCCCAAGGCCCCCGGAGGCATCAATTCCTCCCTCCACCAAAGGGGGAGCTAGGGCCCTACCGCCAGTCCTGAACACCAACGATCGAGTTGTGGCTGGGTGGCCGGAAGTGATGGAGGAGGCCTTGAGCATCTCCTCCATTGTTGCGGAGCACTGCACCCTAATGGGCATGGTGTTGCAAAGTATCCGGTCTGTTAATAGCGGACTGAAGGAAGCCTTTGGTGGCCGACAGGCTTCGAGGTCAGCCATGTAATGTTCTTTCCATAAAATGGATTTTTGGAACAAAGTTGTACACTCCTTGTGTATAGTAGCCCCCGAGACTCTGGCAGGATTGAAAATCCTGGCAGAGGATCGAAAAATCATTAAATCAGGAGTCTGAACTATGTGAGGTTTTTTTGTTATTGCATGCCTTATCTCTAGCGGCGACTGCTAATGCCGCAGCGCTGGATGAGATGAATCGGAAGCTCAAGAGCTCCGATGAGGAACTCGACCTCGTCAACAAGCGGTTTGACGAGGCACTGATACGTCTCCAATGTATCTATAATTTTTTATTGTTCCATGCTGTTATATTATCATTCTTGGATGTTTTTACAATCATTTTATAGCAATTTTATACCATTTTGGGACTAACCTATTGACATAGTACCCAGTGCTAGTTGCTAATTTTTGCTTGTTTTTTACATCACAAAAATTCAATACCAAACAGAGTCCAAATGCAGCAAAACATTTTGGAGATTTTTTCTGGACCAGAAGGCACCTGTTGGGCCAAATAAGTACCAGAGGGAGGCTCCGACGGGAGCATAACCCACGAGGGCGCGCTAGGAGGCCCAGGCGCGCCCAGGTGGGTTGTGCCCACCTCGGTGGCCTCCCGCATCACCTCTTTACCCTATAAATCTCCAAATATTCTAGAAACCCTATGGGAGTCGACGAAACAATATTCCATCCGCCGCAATTTCCAGAACCACGAGATCCAATCTAGACACCATCATGGAGGGGTTCATCATCCTCATTGGTGCCTCTCCGATGATGCGTGATTAGTTATTCATAGACCTGCGCGTCCGTAGGCAGTAGCTAGATGGCTTCTTCTCTCTCTCTCTTTTGATTCTCAATACAATGGTCTCTTTGAGATCTATTTGATGTAACTCTTTCTGTTGTGTGTTTATTAGGATCCGATGAACTTTGAGTTTATGGTCAGATCTATATCCATGAATATTATTTGAGTCTTCTTTTGATCTCTTATATGCATGATTATTTATAACCTCGTATTTCTTCTTTGAATATTTGGTTTAGTTAGGCCGACTAGATCGATTTTTCTTGCCATGGGAAGAGGTGCTTTGTGATGGGTTCGATCGTGCAATGTTCCTTCCCAGTGACAGAAGGGGCAACAAGACACGCATGTATCGTTGTTATTAAGGATAACAAGATGGGGGCTATTCCTACATGAATAGATCTCATCTACATCATGTCATCGTTCTTATTGTATTGCTCCATTTCTCCATGAACTTAATACACTAGATGCATGCTCGATAGCGGTCGATGTGTGGAGTAATAGTAGTAGATGCATGTAGGAGTCGGTCTATTAATCTTGGACGTGATGCCTATATATTGATCATTGCCTGGATACCATCACAACTATTTGATTTTCTATCAATGGCCCAACAGTAATTTGTTTACCCACCATGTGCTATTTCTTGAGAGAAGCCACTACTGAAATCTACGGCCGCCGGGTCTATTCTTCATCATATTTACTTTCCGATCTATTATTTGCCTTCGAGATCTATTTTTATTTGCATTTATTTTCAGATATATTATTCTAAAAACCCAAAATACTTTGCTTCACTTTTTATTTTGTGTTTATTCGAGATCTATTTATCCAATCTACCAAAAATGTTATCCTGTCAACTTGACAATTTTTCACGCCATTACCCGAAAGAGGGTCATACGCGTCGGGTTGCAAGTATTTGTTCTTTGTGTGCAGGTACCGTTTACATAGTATTGGTTGGTTCTCCTACTGGATTGATACCTTGGTTTCATAACTGAGGGAAATACCTACCGTAGTTGTGCTACATCCTCCCTTCCTCTTTGGGGAAATACCGACGTAGTTCAAGCGACATCAAAAGGAATTTCTGGCGCCGTTGCCGGGAAGACATCATCAACATCTACCAGGTTCCTAATCACAAATCTTATCTCCTTGCAATTTACATTCTTTGCCATTTGCCTCTCGTTTTCATCTCCCGCACTTCACAAAAAATTGTCGTTGTATTAGCCCTCTTTTTCGTTTGCCGTTTTCTCGCCAGATCTACCTTCTTGCTTGCAATCTTGTTGCTATGGCTGGCACTACTACTCCTCCTTTATCACTAGATTTTGAAGTTTTATACTTTGAGCAGAAACAAGGAGAAAATTTGAAAGATGCTTGGTATAGGCTACTGGAATCCTATCGCATATGTAATCTAAAAGGGGACGCAGAGATCTTGCTTCATAATTTTTACATAGGATTAGCTTTGCATCATAGACAACTCTTGGATTTTGCTGCTAAAGGGAATTTTATTGAGCTTGATGCTAATGATGCTTATGAAATTTTGGAGGGAATTTTGGGAGTTCCACCACTGAAAAAGGGGGTTTTATTTTACACAAGAAGGGGTTTGTCGGGGAAACTGATCCACGAACACCTATGGGGCCGGCGGACCGGGCCCCTTTCGGTTCGGCGGGGGGCGGAGATCGCACGAAGAGCAGATCGAGGCGAAGCACACGAGCAGTTTACCCAGCTTCGGAGCTCTCCGGAGAGATAACACTCCTACTGCTGCTTGTCTGGTTCTATTATGTTCTTGTTCGCGAGAGCTAAGTGTTTTCTGGCTCACGAATGAATCGAACCTCCTCTACGTTGCGCATGGGCCTCCTTTTATATGCTCAAGGGGTCACCGATAGGTGGCAACGCAGAGAAGGGTACAAATGTAAAAAGTGAGGTGGTTGGTACAGTTGCTTGTACAGTGCACCCTACCTAACCCTGACGGCAGGGGACAAGGGCATTAAATGCCCGTCTGGGTCGCCCAAACAGTGCAGAAAAGGACCGTTAGGGGCGCCACCGTTCGCCACGATGGCGATCTTGTCAGCTTCGCATGCCACTGCGCACCGCTGGCTGCACAGCCTCCGCCATGCGCGCCTGGAGAGGCCCCCAGAGTGACACGTTGGTGGATGCGCTGGAGCGTGGGCACAGAGTGGCCGCCTGCCGCGGCAAGCGCCTTGCCGCTGTTGTTATCTTGTCGGGTCTGGAAGCTTGTCGCTCACTGGGCCTCGAGGTACCTTGGTTGGTCTTCCCGGCAAGCTCCTCTTGCCAGGGCCTTGTTGCCTTGCCGGAGCGCGTGGCGCGTCGCGGCAAGTTCCTTGGAGTGCCTCGGTTGGCCTTCCCGGCAAGCTCCTCTTGCCGGGGCCTTGTCTCCTGAGCTTAAATACTTTGTTCTTGAATGGCTCCAAGGGAACCATGGAGGATCTTGGTGTTAGCCCGGCAAGCCTTGCCGCGGGGTGCTGCAACTGCCCGTGCACAAGTTCGGGGTACTAGGGTACCCCTATTCTAGTACACCGACAGGAGCCCCCGGGCCTGGGCGAGACATGGTGCCGAGCGCTGTTGGGCCAGGCCCAAGACAGGGCACGGGCACATGTGGACTGGGCCACGCCGAATCTCGCTCCGTATCCACCGCGCTCTCCCCTAACGGCACGCGTTGAATGCGGCATCGTGGGAGAGATCGTGGGTGGTTCTTTATTTGGAAGGGCGAAACATCTGCCCCGTCCCTCTTTATAAGCAGAGGAAACAGGGGTAGTTCGTTCCCCCTTGTTGGTTGCTACTACATCTT
>NC_041390.1:329192628-329233115 GCF_002162155.2 Triticum dicoccoides | reverse complement strand
CCGAGAGAGCAGCGCTCCGCCCCCCCCCATTGCCACCAGCATCACCAACGCCGTCGACCTCCTCCACCACCTCCGCCATGGCTCCGAAAGCCGACAAGGGAAAGGGCGTGAATTCGGCCGAGGCGCAGCGGCTCGCGGCGCTGCGGCAGGAGCGGGCGATCTTCTCCCCCCAGCTCGGCGTGAAGGAGCTGAGGGAGTACTTCTACCTCTTTTGGGCGACGGAGACGCGGGCGCATCCGCGCACGAGGGTACTCCCGGCCGCTGCTTTGGAACTGGCTCCAAACGGGTACCCATTCTTCGTGCTGTTCTTCTATTGCGGGCTCTGCCCGCCCTTCTCGGAGTTCTTCTGCGATATCATGAACACCTACGGCTTCCGCCTCCTTGACTTCACCCCCAACGTCGTTCTGACCATGGCAGTTTTCGCACATTTGTGCGAAAACTTTGTCGGAGTCCACCCCAATGTTGCCCTTTTCCGCCACTTCTTCATACCTCGGGTAGAGAGAGGAGAGCCGCTTGCCGGAGGGATCGCCTGGATCTCGAGAGTCGGCAAGAAGGAGGCGTACTTGGAGGGTGAGCTCCGCAGCAAGTGGGAGGAGTGGAGAGCGGAGTGGTGCTGGATCGTCGAGGAGAATCCGCAGC
The DNA here is from genome assembly GCF_002162155.2 of Triticum dicoccoides. Classification (NCBI taxonomy): domain Eukaryota; kingdom Viridiplantae; phylum Streptophyta; class Magnoliopsida; order Poales; family Poaceae; genus Triticum; species Triticum dicoccoides. The sequence goes on along the minus strand of NC_041390.1, from coordinate 329,232,476 downwards.
CCTTCACCGCCGTGCGCCAAGCTCCAATAGTGCGCGGCAATGACTGGAGCAACGTGGCCCCGGAAGACGAGAGGCTGAAGATCGCCATTACTAGGATCCTTCGCCTCAGGCTTGCCGGGCTCACTGTAGGCGCTGTAGGCGCAGATTTCCTCCGCCGCCGCATCGCCCCCCTGCAGGAGAGGGGGAGGCCCGCCTGGGAATTCAAGAACTCGGCGGACATCATGAGGCTGCGGCCGGGCCTCAACTACAACTTCATTGTCTTGGAGCTGGATGCAATGCTCCTGGAGTTGTTCAAACGCGACCCCCAGCACCCATTCACGCTGCCGAGGGGCGTCGTTCCATTGTGCAATAATTCTTCGCTTGACCGGATCCGCGCCATGATGCCGTTGTGCGATTCACACGGAATCGTTCCAACTTGGCAAGAGCCTGCGGATGACATCGTGCAAGCGTTCTTCGACAACTTGGAAGAAGTGTCGGTCCACGCCGACGAGCAGAAGAGCCTCACCCGTGATACCACCGACGAGGAGCTGCAGCGCATCGCCACTAGGGCGGAAGAGGTTGCGGCCACAGCTGCCGCGGGCGTGTTTGGGTTCACCGTGGAGGAGGCGGAGGCGGTAGAGGCGGAAAACCTTGCCGAGCGCGCAGAGTTCATTGGCGAGGAAGAGCCTGTCGGTTCTGAAGCTGAGCCGAGCGAGGCCGGCGAGGAAGAGCCTGAGCCTTCAGAAGGCTTGCCGCAGGTGGAGCCCCCGGCCCCGCCAAGAAGGCGTCTTCGCAGGGGCGCGGACGTAGCGGGGCGGCAGCCGGGTCAACAGCCGCCGAGCTGTGCGATGCGCTCTACCGGGGCAAGCAATGTTGCCGCGGGAGCGCCCCACGCAGCAGCGGCAACTGGAGCGGATCTTCCCGGGCCACCGCCACCGCCCCCGCCAAGCGGGCAAGGGATCCTACTCCTCCGCCTCGCTGCACCGGAGGAGGGCCGGACTTCGATCTTTCCGCGCTCAGCTCCGACGAGGAGGAAGAAGAGTAAGTTTCTTTGGTGCTCTTGTAGTTCTTCAATCTTGCTGTTTATATCTTGTATTTGACTTGCTTCAATCTGGACTCCTTTCTTTTTAGGACGCTGGCCCAGAGAGCGGCGAAGAGGGCCAAGGCCGCGGTGATTGTCATCGAAGATGAGCCCATCGTGTCAGCAGGGGGTGGGTCCAAGACCACCTTGACAGACCCGGCAATCACTCCTCAAAGCAGCCCCCAGCGCAGCCCCCAGCGTAAGTACATAGTTAGCTTTCTGCTGTCGGGCGCGCATGAGTGCTTTTTCCTTTGTTGATATCTTGCTTGTTGATTTGTGTAGGAGCAGAGCAGCCACATCAGGAGCGCCCGGAAGCTGGTCCCGAAGTGCCATCTGCTTCGACTACGCCGCCAAGGGAGGGGTTCCCCGTAAGGGAGCGCTCTCCGGCAAGGGAGAACTCTCCGGCAAGGGGCAGCACCGTCGATCCTGCGGCGGCCGAGACTGCAACTGCAGATCTTGGCGCAGGTAATTCACTTGTCCAAAAACTTTCCCTTGGGTTCTTCTTCTTCTGATTTTCTTCTCTTGGATTTTTGATTGATTTTTCTCCCTTCTTCGTTCTTCAGACCCATCTGCAGCTGAGCCAATGGAGACAGAGGGCGCCGGCGGGGAAGGAGCGCATGGCAGCACTGACGACGCCGCCGCCAACGAAGAAGGGGCCGGTGCTGATGAGACCGCCGGCGATGAGGCCGCCAAGGCTGCCGCCGCAGAAGCTGGCGAGGGGTCGGGCGATCGCACTGACGACCCTGAGGCTGCAGGAGCGCCAGGCACTGCGCCGACCGCCGATCCCTCTGCCGCTGCTGCGGGGCCGGGTTCCGAGGAGCCCCAGCCCGGCGCCTACTTGAAGGCCGGTGACGATATCTTCATCAAGCTACCCTGGGCGTCGAGCTCCAGGGCGCCGGTCGAGGGGGAATCTTTCGATGATGAGGTGCTCGCCTCCGCCGGACTGTCGTTGGTCGACGCGCCCAGCAGCAGCAGTGGCGAGCCTGAGGAGGAGCAGCTACTGCGGAAGCTGCTGTCACTCTACCGCGCCCGGCAAGCCAAGCTGGCTTCCCGGGAAGCGCTTGTCGCGAAGGCGGGAGTTGACATGGAGAAGCGCGCGGAGGAGCTCCGGGGCCACAATCAAGAAGCTCTCCGGTCCCTGGCACAGGAGCGGGAGCGACTCGACGAGGAGCGCACGGCCTTCCTTCTCGAGAAGGCCGAAGCTGAGGAGGAACAAAGGCTGGCCGCCGAGAAGCAGTTCGCGCGAGAAGGTGAATTGGTGCAGCGGAAGGCCAACCTCGACAGCTACGAGGAGGAGCTCGCCGAGCGCGAGCAAGCACTTGGCGGGGCGCTCAAGGAAGCAAAGGACGCTGCCGCGATCGCAGAGGCCGCCAAGAAAGAGCTGGAGGAGAAGGTGGCGCAGCTGGAGGCCAACATTGGGAAGAGCGGCGAGGAGCTTGCCGCGCTCAAGCGTGAGCGTGAGAAGGATGTTGTCGCCCACGGTGAGCTGCAAGGTCTTCTCGCTGAGAGGGGCAAGGAGCTCAGCACCGCCAAGGATTCCAATGCAGACCTGGAGCTGAAGCTGGCCACACTGACGCAGACACTGGAGGCCGCCAAGGAGCGGGAGAAGACCTTGTCGGAGAAGGTCAAAGCTGACAAGGCTCTGCTGGAGAGCATCGCAGTTACCCAGAACTCATTCAGAGATACTGTGGAGCACTGGACCGAGGGTCTGGTGAATATTGCCGCAGTCATCAACGAGGAGCTGGCGCAGCTGGGGATGGAGGACTTTGGGTATCCCTCCGACGAGAATCTCCAACCCAGCGCCAAGCTCAGCCTGTTCTTCAAGGGCGTGGCGACGGCACTCCAGCAGCTCCGGGAAAGGATCCCAAAGCAGCTGGCTAACGAGTCGCGCAGGATTTGCGCCGGGGTTCTCCAGAAGGTGCTGATGAAGGTGGCCTTCCGCAATCCAGGCCTCAGCTTCACCAACGTCCTCAAGTCCTTGCCGCCAGACGCCGATCGGGATGCACTCAAGGCCCTTGTCGCACCCATTGTGGACAAGGTGAGCGAGATCAAGAGGGTTGAGGGCGACCGCGTAGACTAGGCCGCCCATTTCTTCTTTTCCCTTGTCGCTGCTAATCATGTTATGAAAACATTCTGTTAGAGCTGCGACAAGTTATCTTGTAATATAACTTTATTTCCGTTATCAATTGCTATGTTATTTCCTCTACTAGATTCCTTCCTTTGTATGTTTCTACCCTACGCTTCTAGGGAACTTGTCGGCGCAGGCACCCGAGCCATGAGCGCTGAGTGCGGAATGATCAGCAGCTTGCTGGCGGCACTGCTTCCGACAAGAAACCTTGTTGCGACTAGATGCAGCACACTTAAGTTGTTGAGCAGACTCGAAACAAAGTAAGGGCGCAACTAGCCACGAGTTGGTTCCTCCGCGCACAGGTTTTTCATACAAAGCAGGGTCGTTCGAGGAAGATAACTCAAAAATTTAAAAACTGATTGCTCAAACTTTGGCAACTTAGCTTTTCTGTTGTTTGCTTCCCGGCAAGGCAAAACTTTGCTTGAACGACGCCTGGTCCATACCACAATCTTCTCCTTCCCCCCCGGCAAACTTGTGTGCGAGGGAACCTTCTTTCCTTTGTTGAAAAGAAGAAAGAAGAGAAAATAATGATATGGAGCCCTTCGGCTCGTTACTGCTTACCGGATGTAGGTGCTGCACAAAGTGTCAGATAATCGCATGCAAGAAAGAAACTAATGCATGAAATGGACAAGTTGTGCGGAGCACATGGGGTTTTACTTATGCACGGGATCTGCGCCCGGCTTTGTACAAAGGATTACATGCAACAGCGGCAAGACTTGTACAAAAGGTGGTTGCCGGAACGAGGTTCCGGCAACCGCGCCCTACGGGAAAAACTTACGAAGACGTGCTATGTTCCAGGAGTTGCTCACCGGAATGCCATCTTCGGTCTCAAGGCGGACAGCGCCGGGCCTTGTGACTCGTTTCACCCGATAAGGGCCTTCCCTCTTCGGCATTAACTTGTTGGAATTCTTGGCGGACTGATCGCGCCGAAGAACAAGGTCGCCTTCCTCGAAGCTTCTGGCTTTAACTTTGCGGCTATGGTAGCAGCGCAAAGCTTGCTGGTATCGAGCAGCTCGTACAACAGCCTGAAGACGATCTTCCTCAAGGAGCAGCGCGTCGTCTTGTCGCAGCTGTTCTTGCTCAAGCTCATCACAAGCGAGCACTCGAGGCGATCCGTATACGAGTTCCGTGGGGAGAACTGCCTCTGCTCCATAGACTAGAGCGAAAGGTGTCTGGCCAGTGGCTCGATTTGGCGTCGTTCTGATCGACCAAAGAACCACCGACAGCTCCTCGATCCAGTTTCTTCGCACTTGCGCAGCCTGTCGAAAGTTCTGGTCTTGAGCCCGCGCAGCACTTCAGCATTTGCCCTCTCTGCTTGACCGTTGCTTCTTGGATGAGCAACGGAAGTGAAGCAGACCTTGGCGCCAAGGTCTTGGACGTATTGCATGAAGGTGCGGCTCGTGAATTGCGTGCCGTTGTCGGTGATGATCCTGTTAGGGACCCCGAAACGGCAAACAATTGACCTGAAGAACTTGACTGCTGACTGTGCTGTCACCTTCCTCACTGGCTGCACTTCCGGCCACTTTGTGAACTTGTCGATTGCGACGTACAAGTACTCAAAACCCCCGACAGCTCGGGGGAAAGGGCTGAGGATATCAAGCCCCCAGACCGAAAATGGCCAGGATAAAGGGATCGTCTGGAGAGCTTGAGCTGGCTGGTGTATCTGTTTGGAGTGGAACTGGCACGCTTCACACTTGGTTACTTGTGCAGTTGCATCCTGGAGGGCTGTCGGCCAAAAGAAACCTTGTCGGAAAGCTTTGCCGGCAAGTGCTCTTGCGCCAATGTGGTGGCCACATATGCCTCCATGTATCTCTGCCAACAGCTTTTGTCCATCTTCCCGGCAAATACACTTCAATTTCACACCGTTGAGTCTTCTTCTGTACAGTATGCTATCAACAAACTGGTACATACTTGACTGCCGGGCTACTTTTTCCGCTTCTTCTTGCTCTTCGGGAAGTTCTCCTGTCTGAAGGAAATGGACAATCTGTTGTGCCCATGCTGGAGCTTGTGGCTCGACAACAAGGACTAAAGGCACATCTGCTGCTGCGGGAACATCCGCTGCCACGGCAAAGACTTGCGGCCCTGCCGGAGCTTGATGTTCCCCGGCAAGCTTGCCGGAGCAAAACTTGTCGGGAGCGTCTGCTTCAACGGAACAAACCATAAGGCTTGCCGGAGCAGACTGCCCCTCAGCAACCTTGCTGTTGATCTTGGGGACTTTCTTGGCGGCGGCTTCGGGGAGCTCTGTCGGAAAGTAGTCACCAGAAATCAACTTCCTCTTCTTGCTTTGTCCAGTTGATGGTGTTACGGATGGTTGAGTCAACTTGAGCACAAAGATCCCTGGTTCCACCGGTAACTTTAGTGCGGCGCACTTTGACCGGCCATCAGCAATGTCATTCTGAGCTCTTGGGATATGCTCCATCTGTAGGCCGTCAAAATGCTCTTCTAGCTTCCTCACTTCATCAACATATGCTTCCATCAATGGACTCTGGTAGTTCTTGTTCACTTGGCGGACGACAAGCTATGAGTCACCCCTGACAATGAGCTTCTTGATCCCAAGGTCTGCTGCGATTCTGAGACCGGCAAGCAATCCTTCATACTCTGCAGTATTGTTGGTTGCTTGCTCGTTGGGAAAGTGCATCTGGACTACGTACTTGAGGTGCTCTCCGGTGGGCGCGACAAGCAGCACGCCCGCACCGGCGCCTTGCAGCGAGAAGGCACCATCAAAATACATCAGCCACTCTTTGCTTGCCTCTTTGACGGGGATGCTTGTCTCTGGAATTTCTTCATCTGGTGTTGGCGTCCACTCTGCTATGAACTCTGCCAATGCCCTGCTTTGGATAGTTGAAGTGCTCTCAAACTTGAGGCCAAAGCTTGACAGTTCCAGCGCCCACTCGACAATCCTGCCTGTTGCTTCTGGATTTTGCAGTATCCTCTTCAGCGGAAAGCGAGTGACGACTGTGATCTCATGTGCTTGGAAGTAATGGCGCAGCTTTCTCGAGGCCATGAGGAGGCCGAAAAGCAACTTCTGCACACCAGAGTACCTTGATCTAGCCCCCTGTAGAAGGGAACTGACAAAGTAAACTGGACGCTGCACCATTCTCTTCTGCATCTTATCATGCTCCTGCGCAGATCCATCTTTGTCGGGACCAGAGCTTGTCGGCGAAGCCCCCTGCTTGTCGCTGGATGCATCTACCGTGGTTGCTGGCTCATCATCTGCCTCCCTCTCCGCCACTAACGCAGCACTAACCACTTGATTGGTTGCCGCTATATACAGCAGCAACTTCTCTTGCGGCTTAGGTGCGACAAGTATTGGAGTGGAGGACAGGTATCTCTTCAAGTCCTGCAGCGCAGCCTCCGCCTTCGGAGTCCATTTCATTGGACCTGCCTTTTTCAAAATTTTGAAAAATGGCAGGGCGCGCTCAGCAGATCTAGAGATAAACCTGCTGAGAGCAGCCATGCAACCGGCAAGCCTTCGTACATCCTTGACGCGCTTTGGTGCTTCGATCTGCTCAATGGCCTTGATTTTGTCGGGATTGGCTCCAATTCCCCGCTGAGACACGAAGAACCCGAGAAGCTTGCCGGAAGGAACTCCAAACACGCACTTCTCGGGGTTAAGCTTGAGGTTGATCTTGCGCAGATTTGCAAATGTCTCGTCTAAATCTTGAATCAGGGTCGCCCTGTTCTTGCTCTTGACCACTATGTCATCCATGTAGGCTTCCACATTTCTGTGCATCTGCGGCTCAAAAGCGTGGTGGACTACCCTTGCGAATGTTGAACCAGCATTCTTCAAACCGAAAGGCATCCGTACGAAGCAGTACATGCCACACGGGGTGATAAATGCGGTTTTCTCTTCATCCTCTTCTGCCATGAAGATCTGATGGTATCCTGAGTATGCATCAAGAAATGAAAGCAAATCACATCCGGCTGTGGAGTCAACAATCTGGTCAATGCGCGGCAAGGGAAATGGGTCTTTGGGACAAGATTTATTAACATCAGTGAAGTCAATACAAAGCCTCCATTTCCCGTTAGCCTTGCGTACGACAACAGGATTGGCCAACCACGTGGGATGGAGCACTCCTCTGACAAGGCCTGCTGCTTCCAACTTCTTGATTTCTTCTGCGATGAATTCTTGGCGCTCCACTACCTGTTTCCTGACTTTCTGCTTGACGGGCCGCGCATGAGGACAGACGGCAAGGTGGTGCTCAATTACTTTCCTGGGAACACTGGGGATATCAGACGGTTGCCACGCAAACACGTCGACATTCGCCCGCAGGAAAGCAACGAGCGTGCTTTCCTATTTGGGGTCAAGAGTGGCGCTGATGGTGAAGGTACCACCAGCGCCGTCCTCCTTGGCGAACACCTTCTTGGTCTCAGGTGGAGCTGTCATTGCCTTCTTACACTTGCCGGTGGAGCTCGATGGTGCGTCCTCGACGGTAGCGCAGCACTCCGAAGAGGTGCGCTTGCCGGAGTGGGCATCAGAACTCTTGCTGGACTTGGTCTTCTTCTTCCCCCCGGGAGCTTCAGCGGCAAGTGTCTTGCGTTCTGCTACGGCTGCTGCTTCCCGGTAGATCTTGTCGGCACAGATAAGAGCATCCTTCTTGTTGCCAGGGACAGAGATGACACTTATCGGGCCTGGCATTTTCAGTACGTTGTACGCGTAGTGAGAGGCTGCCATGAACTTGGCGAGTGCCGGACGGCCAAGGATTCCATTGTAAGGTAATGGAAAGTCAGCAACATCAAATGTGACCCTCTCAGTTCTGAAGTTCAGCTCGCTGCCAAATGTTACCGGCAACGTGATCTTTCCCTTCGGCTTGCTCCTTCCCGGGTTGATTCCTTGAAATGTACCGGTCTCTTCGAGCTCGCTGTCAGGGATCTGGAGTTTCTGGAGCACCACGGAGGAGATCAGATTCAAGCCGGCCCCGCCGTCAACTAGCATCTTAGTGACCTTGAGGTTGCGGATTGTTGGTGAAACCAACATCGGCAAGCACCCGACCGTAGTTATGCGATCAGGGTGATCCTCAATGTCAAAAATGATAGGCGTGCTGGACCATTTCAGAGGCTTGCGTGACTCGACGGGTGGTTCTGCTGCATTAACTTCCCGCACCCACTGCTTGAGCTGGCGGTGCGAGGTGTGCAGAGAAGCACCACCGTCAACGCACAGGACCTCTGTGGCTTTCTGGAACTCCTGCTCATCAGTCTCCTCATCATCCATGTCTTCATCATCGTCGTCATCTTCATCCTTGTCGCGGCCGCGCGGAGGTCTGTCTCCTTGCCGCTGCTTGGCCTTGCCGCGCCTTCCTCCTCGGCCGGGACGTTTCTTGCCGGATCCCCCAGCACCTTCCTGGGCCTTCTCCTTGTCGCGCTGCTCGTATTCAGCTTTCTGTTGCTCAACAAGCTGCTCGACTTTCTTATAGTTTTGGAGATCATGGCCCTTGGTGCGGTGGATCTTGCAATACTGCTTGTTGGTGCCGTCCTGCTTGTCGGCGACCGCCACCTCCGCGGCAACCTCCTTGCCAGATTCACCAGCTTTGGCTTCCTTGGCGCCATCACCGTTGCCGGATTGCTCAACAACTAGCACCTTTTTGCCTTTCCTCCTTCTGTTGTTCCGCCGCCGGTTTTTCCTTGCCGGGGCAGCATCTTCACTGTCAGATCCTCCCGCTCCTACATTCTCTCCAGGGAGTCTCCTCCCTTCCTCAGCACGTGCACACTTGTCGGCCAGTGCATATAACTCACTGACGTATCTGATCTTGCACATCGCCATTTCCTCCCGCATCCTGCGGTTTCACACATTCTGATGGAACGCGCTGATCACCGCGGCAGGGTGGACGTCTGGGATGTTGTGCTGCACACTGTTGAATCTCTGAATGTACTTGCGCAGGGGCTCTCCTTCCTTCTGGGCGAGCAGATGAAGATCACTCTCCTGGCCATGAGGCTTGTGTCCGCCTGTGAAGGCGCCGACAAACTGATGGCACAGATCAGCCCAAGAGGATATGGAGTTGTCCGGCAAGTGCATGAGCCAGGACCTGACATTGGGCTTGAGCACCAGCGGGAAGTAGTTGGCAAGGATCTTGTCATCCCGTCCCCCGGCAGCCTGCACCGCAATGGTGTAGATGCTGAGGAACTCCGACGGATGCGTCTTGCCGTCGTACTTCTCTGGTACGTCTGGCTTGAAGTTCTTCGTGCTGGGCCACTGGACTTGCCGCAGCTCACGAGTGAACGCAGGGCAACCTACCGCGTATGGCAGATCGCCTGGTTCCCCTGGCGCATGCATGTCAACAAAGGGCCCAGCGCGCTTGTCGGATTGACGTCGCGCTTCTCTTCGGCGCTCGATGCGAGTTCGAGCGTCTTCTTGTTGTAGATCATGAAGAACTTGGCGCTGATCGCGATGAGCTCGTGGATCCGAAGATGCGGTGGAGTCGCTGTCGAGGTGGATCCGGCGAGTCGGCGATCTTGGCCTTCGGGGTGGTGATTGCATGGTAGTTGCACCTCCACCCGTTTCGTCGCCACCGGCTCGCGCCCGGCAACCCTGCCGCGGCGGCGACGCGCTCGGCCGCCGTGGAGTGTCGCCGTTGGCATAGCCGATGAGACTCTGAATGGTGGCCCTCCATTCGTTGATCTTGTCCGACGTCGGAGGGTAATCTAGGAGAAGTTGAGCTCGCGCCAAAGCTTCTGTTGGAGTGGTGGGTGGCAGTGGCGGACAGCGCGAGGAGCGGGACGTGCTCGGACTTCTAACTATGTTAGAAGGAGCAGTATCCCGTCCAGGCGACCGTGCCCCGCTCGTGCCAGCACGCTGGCGTGCATGCTGGTCTTGAGCGCCCCGAGATCCACCAGCTTGGTCTTGGCCTATCATGCGTATGGCACTGCAAGTGCCATGACACTGTTGGTCTTGCGCCTCCTGAGAGTGGCGTGGAACATGTACAGTCGCCGAGGTTTGTGCAGCCTTGTTCTTGTACCTAGCAGCATCATGAGCTTCCTCGTCGACGTCCATTCTTCCGTCAGCGTCCATTCCACCACCCGTTTGCTCCAACGGTGGCGGAAGTGACGTGGACGGAGCGGCTGCCGCCGAAGTCTTCTTCTTCGGTGGCATGTTGATGAAGGGAATGAAGATCTAGCTTGTGTGAATGCCGGATCAGGTTCACACAATCTCGACGCCCCCTACCTGGCGCGCCAAAGATGTCGGGGAAACTGATCCACGAACACCTATGGGGCCGGCGGACCGGGCCCCTTTCGGTTCGGCGGGGGGCGGAGATCGCACGAAGAGCAGATCAAGGTGAAGCACACGAGCAGTTTACCCAGCTTTGGAGCTCTCCGTAGAGATAACACTCCTACTGCTGCTTGTCTGGTTCTATTATGTTCTTGTTCGCGAGAGCTAAGTGTTTTCTAGCTCACGAATGAATCAAACCTCCTCTACGTTGCGCATGGGCCTCCTTTTATATGCTCAAGGGGTCACAGACAGGTGGCAACACAGAGAAGGGTACAAATGTAAAAAGTGAGGTGGTTGGTACAGTTGCTTGTACAGTGCACCCTACCTAACCCTGACGGCAGGGGACAAGGGCATTAAATGCCCGTCTGGGTCTCCCAAACAGTGCAGAAAAGGACCGTTAGGGGCGCCACCGTTCGCCACGATGGCGATCTTGTCAGCTTCGCATGCCACTGCGCACCGCTGGCTGCACAGCCTCCCTCCACGCGCGCCTGGAGAGGCCCCCAGAGCGACACGTTGGTGGATGCGCTGGAGCGTGGGCACAGAGTGGCCGCCTGCCGCGGCAAGCGCCTTGCCGCGGCAAGCGCCTTGCCGCTGTTGTTATCTTGTCGGGTCCGGAAGCTTGTCGCTCACCGGGCCTCGAGGTACCTTGGTTGGTCTTCCCGGCAAGCTCCTCTTGCCGGGGCCTTGTTGCCTTGCCGGAGCGGGTGGCGCGTCGCGGCAAGTTCCTTGGAGTGCCTCGGTTGGCCTTCCCGGCAAGCTCCTCTTGCCGGGGCCTTGTCTCCTGAGCTTAAATACTGTGTTTTTGAATGGCTCTAAGGGAACCACGGAGGATCTTGGTGTTAGCCCAGCAAGCCTTGCCGCGGGGTGCTGCAACTGCCCGTGCACAAGTTAGTGGAAACCTCTCAAACATATTAGTGGAAACCTCAATCGCATGAATACTTTCATTACTCTTTGCAATAAGCGATTGGATATTTTAGATCTCAAGATTTTTTTCCTTTTCCTGAGAATTTGGGGAAGTGTAAAGAGCCTCCCGGCTTTGAGAAAGTCCTTACCAAGGTAGCAAAAACTAAAGATGATAATACTTGAATCTATGCATTATGCCTAGCTAGGGGGATAAAACGATAGCGCTTGTTGGGAGGCAACCCAATGAATAAATTTAATGTTTTTGCCTTTTTCTTTCTGTTCTTGAGTGTTTGCACAATTATGCTACTGTTGTGATTATGTTTTTATGTTTCAATTAGTGTTGTGTTGCGCAAAATGTTTTAATTAGTGTTTGTTCCAAGTAAATCCTTTGGGATCATGTTTGGTGATAGTTGATTTGATCTTGTTCAAAAAAAATTGTGCCCAGTAAAATAGTTTTCATAAATCATATAAGCATGATAAAATTCTGAATATTTTACACAAGATTTATATACAAATTGCCTATGTTGTCCTAATTTTCAGATTTTTTAGAGTTGCAGAAGTATACAAAGTTTTCAGATTACTACAGATTGTTCTATTTTTGACAGATTCTGTTTTCTTTGCGTTGTATGCTTATTTTGATGAATCTATGGATTGTACCCGGGGTTATAAGCCATGGTAAAGTTAGAATACAGTAGATATTACGTAAAACTAAAATATGAATGGGTTTGCAACAGTACTTAGAGTGGTGATTTGCTTTGTTATACTAACGGATCTCACTAAGGTTTTGTTAAGTTTTGTGTGATTGAAGTTTTCATGTTTTGGGTGAGATCACGGTGGATGAAGGAATAAGGAGTGAAAGGAGCCTAAGCTTGGGGATGCCCCATGGCACCCCAAGTTATTATTCAAGGAGAACCAAGCAACTAAGCTTGGGGATGCCCGGAAGGCATCGCCTCTTTATTCTAATGACCATCGGTATTTTACTTGGAGCTATATTATTATTCGTCACATATCATGACTTTTTCTTGGAGCGTCTTGTATTATATGAGTCTTTGCTTGTTTTGCTTTTTAGTTTGTGTCATCTATCCTTGCTGGACACACCTATTTGAGAGAGCCAAAATTATGTTAGGATTTAATAGAATTGCTCTATGTGCTTCATTTGATTTTTTTGATCTATGGAATTGCTCTATATGCTTCACTTAATTTTTTTTGAGCTATGGAATTGCTCTAGTGCTTCACTTATATCTTTTTGAGCACGGTGTGCTTTAATATTTTTGATGAAATTTTCTCGTGCTTCACTCATATTATTTTGAGAGAAGAAAATTTGTATGCTCATGTTCTTCACTTAAATTTGTTTGAGCTTATCAAAAGCAACATATGAAATTAGTCCCAAAGTGATAGATATTCAAGAGGGTTATAATAAAAACTTTCATGAAGATCATTCGACAAAATAAACTTGATTCATTGTAATAGTTTTGAGATATGATGATAGTGATATGTGAGTCATGTTGGTGAGTAATTATGCTTTAGGAAGAATATTGGTGTTAAGGTTTGTGATTCCCTATACAAGCACGAAAGTCAATAGTTATGCAATGAAAGTACATCCTACTTATGGTGCATTATTCGGTGTTAGTTATGCTTAATGCTCGCTTATGTGATTTTTTGTTTCTTGGTTGGTTGTTTCTCACCCTATTTGCTAGCCTCTAGTTGTACTAAGTTGAAATACTACTTGTGCATCCAAAATATTTAATCCTAGTTTTTCCATATGAGTCCACCATACCTATCTATATGCGGTATTTCCATGCCGTTCTCAGCAAATTTGCATGTGCCATCTCTAATTTTCAAAATGAATTTCCTTTTTGTGTGCTTGTACCTCTCATGAAGCGGCAGGGTGTGGCCAATATTTTCCATGCTAGATGTGTTTTTCTTAAGATGAATGTTTATTTACTTTCCATTGCACGAGAGTGCAGTGGTAATAGGGATGCCCAGTCCCGAAATGAAAAAAGAAATTTACTTTATGTTGTAAAATAATAAATTCCTTGGAAAGTGTTGGTATGGAAGGCACCCGTGGATACGGCGAGCCATGGATTATGAAAGAATAGTGGAAAAAGGAATTAAGTTTATTTTCTGTTTGGGAACCGCCTATGATATATCTAGCATGGAAAGTGGTGGGAATTACTCGGTCGTTTTCATTGATGGGAGAATTATGCCTCTGAAAAAATTTATCTCTCAATTTAAGCTTTGAGCTCTGGCACTGCTACTTCTTGAGCTTGCGTTGATTTTTTCCTTGAAGAGGAAAGGGTGATGCAGCAAAGTAGAGATAAGTATTTCCCTCAGTTTGAGAACCAAGGCATCAATCAAGTAGGAGACAACACATAAGTCACCGAATACCTGCACAAACAATCAAACAACTTGCACCCAACGCGATAAAGGGGTTCTCAATCCCTTCACGGTTACTTGCAAAAGTGAGATGTGATAGAGATAGATAAATGGTAAAGTAAATATTTTTGGTATTTTTGGTTTATAGATCGGAAAGTAAAAGATTGCAAAACAGTAGATTAGAAACTTATATGATGGAAAATAGACCCGGGGACATAGGTTTCACGAGAGGCTTCTCTCAAGATAGAAAATAATACATTGGGTGAACAAATTACTGTCAAGCAATTGATAGAAAAGCAGAAAGTTATGATGATATCTAAGGCAATGACCATGAATATAGGCATCACATTCGTGTCAAGTAGACCCGAACAATTCTGCATCTACTATTATTACTCCACACATCGACCGCTATCCAGCATGCATCTAGAGTATTAAGTTCATAAAGAACGGAGTAACACATTAAGCAAGATGACATGATGTAGAGGAATTAACTCAAGCAATATGATGAAAACCCCATCTTTTTATCCTCGATGGAAACAATACAATATGTGCCTTGCTTCCCCTACTGTTACTGGGAAAGGACACCACACGATTGAACCCAAAGCTAAGCACTTCTCCGATTGCAATAAAATCCAATCTAGTTGGCCAAACCAAACCGATAGTTCGAAGAGAATTACAAAGATATCAAATCATGCATGAAAGAATTCAGAGGAGATTCAAATAATATTCATAGATAAGCTGATCATAAATCCACAATTCATCGGATCTCGACAAACGCACCGCAAAAGAGTATTACATCGAATAGTTCTCCAAGAACATCGAGGAGAACATGGTATTGATAATCAAAGAGAGAGAAGAAGCCATCTAGCTACTAGCTATTGGCCCATCGGTCTTTGGTAAACTACTCATGCTTCATCGAAAGGGCAATAGAGTTGATGTAGAAGCCCCCCGTGATCGAATCCCCCTCGGTCAGGGTGCCGGAAAAGGTCCCTAGATGAGATCTCACGGGTACAGAAGATTGGGGCAGTGGAGAAGTGTTTTTGTGGATTCCTCCGGTGGTTTGGGGATATATGGGAATATATAGGCGCATAAATTAGGTCAGGAGGTGCACAGGGGCCCACAAGGGGTGGGCGCGCCCTACCCCTCTGGGCGGGCCCTCCGTCCTTGTGGACTCCTCGTGGCTCCTTCAACTTCATCTCCAAGTCTCCTAGTGGTTTTCTGGTCCAAGAAAATCATCGTGAAGGTTTTATTACGTTTGGACTCCGTTTGGTATTCCTTTTCTGCGTAACTCAAAAATTGGGGAAAACAGGACTGGCACTGGGCTCTAGGTTAATAGGTTAGTCCCAAAAATAATATAAAATAGCACATTGATGCATATAAAATATCCAACACAGATAATATAATAGCACGGAACAGAGTACCCCCAGGCGCAGCCTTGGCCCATTAGGTGTCGTCTGGTCCATAAAACATCTCCATAAAGTTTCGTGGCATTTGGAATCCGTTTGGTATTGATTTTCTATGATGTAAAAAACATGCAAAAATAGCAACTGTCACTTGGCACTATGTCAATAGGTTAGTACCAAAAAATGATATAAAACATCCAAGATTGATAATATAACATCGTGGAACAATAAAAAATTATAGATACGTTGGAGACGTATCAGCATCCCCAATCTTAACTCCTACTCGTCCTCGAGTAGGTAGGTGATAAAAACAGAATTTTTGATGTGGAATGCTGCCTAACATGTCATATCATATTCTTTTCTTCATAGCATGGACATTTGGACTTTTATATTGTTCAAAGCAATAGTCTAGTTGTGACATGATAACTTAAATACTCAAGCATATCAACAAGCAACCATGTCTTTCGAAATCTCAATGTTAAAATAAGTTATCCCTAGCCCAGCATGCTCATTCATTGATCCATTCATGAAACACACTCGCATATTAACTACACCCAATGCTCAATTACGATCATAGTGCCTCCTAGTTGGTGCTTTTATAAGAGAAGGTGGAGACTCAAATTCAAAAATAAAAATTCCATAAAGTAAAAGAAAGGCCCTTTGCAGAGGGAAGTAGGGATTTGTAGAGGTGCCAAAGCTCAAAGCAAAAAACTTAGAGATAAAAACATTTTGGGAGGTGTATCCTTCCCACCAACGAAAATGACTTAGAGTTCCCGACAGTTTCCATGCTAGATATATCGTAGGCGGTTTCCAAATAGAAAATAAAGTTTATTCCTTTTTCCACCATACTTTCACTTTCCATGGCTAACCGTATCCACGGGTGCCTTCCATACCAACACCTTCCAAGGAATTTATTATTTGATAACATAAAGTAATTAATTTTTCATTTCGGGACTGGGCATCCCTAATACCTTTGCCTTACTCTTGTGCAATGACAAGTGAATAAACACTCATCGTGAGAATAACACATCTAGCATGGAAAATATTAGCCACCCCTCACCGCTCCGCGAGCGAAACGAACACACAAAAGAGAAGTTTATTTTGAAAATTAGAGATTGCACATACAAATTTGCTTAGAATGGCAAAAGAATACCGCCTATAGGTAAATGTAGTGCAACTCATGTGGCAAAACTGGTTTAAAGGTTTTTGGATGCACAAGTAGTGATCATACATAGTGCAAAATGAAGGCTAGCAAAAGATTGAGAACCGACCAGCCAAGAAACGAATAATCTCATAAGCGAGTATTAAGCCTAATTAACACCGAATAATGCACCATAAGTAGGATATAATTTCATTGCATAATTATTGACTTTTGTGCTTGCATAGGGTATCACAAACCTTAACACCAATATTCTTACTAAAGCATAATTACTCATCAACATAACTCACATATCACATGATCATATCTCAAAACTATTACTAAGAATCAAGTTTATTTTGTCCAATGATCTTCATGAAATTTTTATTATATCCTTCTTGGATATCTATCACTTTGGAACTAATTTTCATATGTTGCTTTTGATAAGCTCAAACAAATATAAGTGAAGATCATGAGCATAATTTTTTATTCTCTCGAAATAATTTAAGTGAAGCAAGAGAGAATTTCTTGAAAATTTTACTAACTCTCGAATAAATCTAAGTGAATCAAGAGAACTTTTCTTCAAAAATACTAAAGCACATCGTGCTCAAAAAGATATAAGTGAAGCACTAGGGCAAGTCCATAGCTCATAAAAATTTCAAGTGAAGCATAGAGAGAAATTCTAACAAGTCATGACATAATTTTGGCTCTCTAGAATAGGTGTGTCCAGCAAGGAATCAAGACTTAAAACACAAAATAAAACAAGCAAAGACTCATATCATACAAGACGCTCCAAGCAAAACACATAGTATGTGACGAATAAAAATATAGCTTCGAGTAAAATACTGATGGTCATTAGAAGAAAGAGGGGTTGCCACTCGGGGGAATCCCCAAGCATAGTTGCTTCCTCTCTTTTGTATAATAGCGGGGGATGACGGGGCATCCCCAAGCTTAGGCTCTTCTTACTCCTTATTCCTTCATCCATCGTAAGATAACCCAAAACATGAAAACTTCAATCACACAAAACTCAACAAAACCTTCGTGAGATCTGTTAGTATAAGAAAATAAATCACTACTATAAGTGTTGTATCAAACCAATTCATATTTTGTTATTGCATTATATCTACTGTATTCCAACTTTTCTATGGCAAAAACTCATCAAAGAAAACCATAGAGCCATCAAAACAAGCACACAACGCAAAGAAAACAGAATCTGTCAAAAAGAGAACGGTATGTAGTAATCTGGATGTTTCGAATACTTCTGTAACTCCAAAAATTCTGAAAAATTAGGGCAGCCTGAGAAATTTGTATATTGATCTACTGCAAAAGGAATGGGTATTTTATCGTGCTCTGGTTAAAAATGAGAATTATTTTAGCTAGCACAAAAGTTTCTGTTTTTCAGCAAGATCAAACAACTATCAGCCAAGAAGATCCTAAAGGCTTTACTTGTCACAAATACTAATTAAAACATAAAAAACACAATCATAACAGTAGCATAATTGTGCTAACACTCAGAAACAGGAAAAAAATAAAAAAAATAAAGTTTATTCATTGGGTTGCCTCCCAACAAGCGCTATAGTTTTACGCCCTTAGCTAGGCATAAAGCAAGGATCTAAGTTTCGTCATCTTTGGTTCGAGATCCATAAGATGCCCTCATGATTGATTCATATGGTGGCCTAATTCTTGTTCTAGGTAAGTGTTCCATACCCTTCCTCAAAGGAAATTGGAACTTAATATTGCCTTCTTTCATATCAATCACAACACCGATAGTGCATAAAAATGATCTACCAAGAATAATTGGACAAGACGGATTGCAATAAATATCAAGAACAATAAAATCTGTGGTTACATAATTCCTATTTGCAAGAATAGGAACATCATTAATTCTTCCCATAGGCATTTTAATAGTAGAATCCTCCAAGTGCAAATTTAAAGAACATGATTCAATACCGGTAAGACCAAGCACATCACATAAAGATTTCGGGATAGTAGAAACACTAGCACCCAAGTCACACAAAGCAAAGCACTCATAATTTTTAATCTTGACTTTGATATTAGGTTCCCACTCATCATGCAATTTTCTAGGAATTGAAACTTCTAATTCCAACTTTTCTTCTAAAGCTTTCATCATAGGATCAACAATATGTTTAGTAAAATCTTTATTTTGTTCCTAAGCATGAGGTGAATTTATCATGGATTGCAACAAAGAAATACAATCAATCAAAGAGAAACTATCATAATTAAAATATTTGTAATCCAAAAGAGTGGGCGCATCAGTAGCTAAATTTTTGACCTCTTCAAACCCACGTTTATCAATTTTCTCAACAAGATTTTCACCCTCAGAAATATTGTAGCAATCCGACCTCAGACGGTCAAATCTCTGTATTCAGTGTCATCCCTGGATCGGTAATGCTGACACACACAATACTTGAATGGATTTATAACAGAGTGGCAATCACACACTTATTACATTGAATGTCTCAAAAGAGAACTTATTATAATAAATATGGCTTAAGGCCATCTAAATAAGATAACAGCGGAAGGCTTGGAAGATAAAGTGAGTCCATCAAGTCCAACGGCATTGCTGAGTGCATGATAAACGACCTAGCGCACCTTACTCTTTGTCTGAAAAGTCTGCAACATGATATGTTTCAGCCCGAAACGGGTCAGAATATGGTGGCAATATAACACAGTAGAGCAATGGATAGATAAATGCAATCACTACATGCATATATGGTTGGTGGAGGCTCTATGGTTAAAATGTTTTGCGAAAAGCCAATTTTTCCCTACAACAAAGGAATATATTTTATTTAACTATCATGGTACTTGAAACATCATTGAGAAGGTTCCTCCAACTCAATCCCAATTAAAGTAGTCATTAACATCCCAGCAAATTAATTTAGAGTGATGAGATCAAATCAATAATTCAGGTACCAGATACTCAAGATGTCCATAACCGGGGACACGACTAACCATGATTAGTTTGTACACTCTGCAGGGGTTTGCGCACTTTTCCCCACGAGAATCAATCTCCTCCTTTGGATTTCTCGCACTACAAGGTGTTTGAGAAATGGATGACCGAGACACAGTCTTTCAGAAGCATTAACTCTTTACTCTGGGTGGACAGTTACACCTACTTTCCCCTACATCTGCTAGCCCACCACTGAAAGAGGTCACACAACATACTCAACTATGCCAGAGCCCATAATGGCTTGTGGATGCACACAGAAGTTTATAGCATGAATAATCTTATGATCCCTTTGAGCCTGGGTGGCGGACCGTAGGATGGTCACACGAGTACTCCGGGATATCCTTGGACAACACTGGATTCTCCAGGTGCCCACAAGCAATCCACCCAGATGTGTATTAAAGTTGCCACCTTAAGTTGAACCATTAATTAACAACTCACATCTGTCATGGATACACTCAAACCCAATCCACGTCTACGAGGATAGCATGGCAATATAAGCATAACGTAGAAGTAACTCCCAAGGGTTTGATAATAAAACAGGTAATAGGTTCTACCTCATCAACTACATCCCAAGACCCACATGTTAAGAGATCCTACTCATGCAATGTGTGGGGATTGAAACTAATGCATAAAAATGGGTAATAAAGGGGTATGATCAAAGTGTTACTTGCCTTGCTGACGATCTGCAAATCCTAAAGACTCGTAGTAGCACGCTTCGCACTCCGGGAATTCTAACGCAAACAAACAATAGCATACATAAGCACTCAAGCAAATATGCATGGGTAAAACTCAAATAAGAAGATCGAATCTGAAAACTCAACTGAAGAGATTCGATTTGCAAAAAGAATCAAATCAAACGGAGCAACGAAACTCAAACTACGAAAGAAACAAGATCCTTTTACTAATCTGGACTAAAGTCAAATTTTACAGTACCAAAATCTTGTTCAAGTTGGTTAAACAGAAAGAGGGCTTCGAGATGAAGATCTATGCGCTTGTTTCATCTGATTTGGATAAACGAGCGAAAAGATAAACTAAAACGACGATTAGGGCAGAAATTGTGATCGAAAATAATCACGGAAAAACCCTGGAAAATAAAATGAGACGAACAGGCTAAGGAACGAACGTTCGCTGTCTGCGGCTAACTGACGAACAGCATTCATTAAAATGAACGTGCGGACGTACGTCCGCTATTTAACTAAACCGAAGAAAACCAATAAAAATGATCTAAAAAAATAAAACCGATCTAGGTTTTTACCGAAAATAAAACCGATGAAAACCGTCGAAGAAAACCGGTGGCGCGAACTCCGGCGAGGCGGCGGGCAGCGGCTGGCGGCGTGCACAGCGGCGGCGGCGGGCTGGCCGCGCTAGGTTCGAGTTTGGGGCGGCGGCGGCTGGGCCTCGGGTGTCCGGCTCGGGCAGGCCCCGATTAGGTCGGTGCACTTTAAAAAAACAATCTTGACGCAGAAAACAAATAAAAGAAATACTAAACGGAGTCCAAAATCCTGAAATAAATTTTCACGGTCCTCTAATAATATTGTGGACAAAGTGAACTTCTATTTGGGTCTCTAATGCAATTTTGAAAAACACATATTTTTCCTAATTCAAATAAAACAGCAATAAAAGTCCAAAATAATTATTTATTTGATTTTAATACTTTTCCTCCAATATTCCCTTTATTTTGGAGAAGTCATATTATCTCCTCTCATATACTTTAATATGAGATATTTTCAGAGAGAAAAATAATTAATACCAAAGTGGTCCTTGTTTCGATATTTGATAAAATTCAAATATGAAAAACGTGAAATCCCCAACTCTCTCCGTGGGTCCTTGAGTTGCTTAGAATTTCGAGGATCGCAAAGCAAAAATGCAGTAAAATATGATATGCATGAATGACCTATGTATAACATTCCAAATTGAAAATTTGGGATGTTACAAACCTACCCCCTTAAGGTGAATCTCGTTCTCGAGATTCGGGTTGGCTAGAAAATAGGTGTGGGTGGTCTTTGCGTAGATCATCCTCTCGTTCCCAGGTGGTTTCATGCTCAGTATGGTGGCTCCACTGAACTTTGCAAAACTTGATAACCTTGCTGCGGGTAACTCGGCTGGCAAACTCAAGAATCTTGACTGGTTTCTCCTCATAGGTAAAATCACTATCCAACTAAATTGCTTCCAGTGGCACTGTATCTCTCAGAGGAATATCGGCCATCTCTTCATGGAACTTCTTCAACTAGGAAACATGAAACACATCATCAACTCTTGACAGTCCCTCGGGTAGCTCCAACTTGTAGGCAACCTCTCCCATGCGTTCCAAAACACGGTACGGTCCTACAAATCTCGGGGCTAACTTTACCTTAACTCCAAAATGTTTAACTCCTCGCAGTGGTGACACACGAAGATATGCTCTGTCTCCGACTTTATGGATTACCTCCTTGCGTTTTGAGTCTGCATAGCTCTTCTGTCTGGACTGAGCTACCTTCACTCTATCTCGAATCAGCTTAACCTTCTCTTCGGACTCCTTAATCAAATCCGGTCCAAACAACTAGCGGTCTCCAACTTCATTCCACATCGACGTTGTTCGGCATCTTCTTCCATACAGGGCTTCGAACGATGCCATCTTCAAACTGGCCTGGTAGTTGTTGTTCTATGAGAACTCCGCATGGGCAAGTTGTCATCCCAACTAGATCCATAATCTAGCGCACAAGCTCTCAGCATGTCTTCTAGAATCTGATTGACTCTCTCGGTCTGTCCATATGTCTGCGGATGGAAGGTTGTACTGTACTCTAGCCTGGTTCCCAAAGTCAGGTGCAGCTGGTGCCAAAACTTTGAAGTAGACAGTGTTCCTCTATCTGATACGATGGTCCTCGGAACTCGGTGCAAACATACAATCCAGGTCATATATATCTTGGCCAACTTTGCACTGGTATAGGTGGTTTTCACTAGGATAAAGTGAGATACTTTGGTCAAGCGATCCACCACTACCCAGATAGAATCATATCCCGATCGGGTCCTGGGTAATCCGGTGATAAAATCCATGCCAAGCTTGTCCCACTTCCATTCGAGTATCGGCGTAGGCTGCAGTAATCCTGCTGGCTTCTGATGTTCTGCCTTCACTCTTTGCCATACATCACATATGGCTACATACTCGGCAATGTCCTTCTTCATTCTAGTCCACCAGAAATGCTCCTTCAAACCCAAATACATCTTGGTGTTTCCGGGGTGTATCGAGTATGGCGAGTCATGTGCTTCCTGTAGTATCAACTTCCTGATCTCGGCATTATTGGGCACATATACACGGTCCTCAAACCACAAGGTGTCGTGCTCATCCTCACGAAAACCTTTGGCTTTTCCTTCACTCATCTTCTCCTTTATCTCGGCAATTTCTTTGTCATCCTTCTGTGCTTCTCGAATCTTTTCCAATAATGTTGACTGAACCTCCAGTGCTGCAATGAAACCTCTAGGAACTATCTCCAAACGAAGCTCCCTAAGATCTTGTGCTAACTCCTTTGGCAACCGTTTTCATCAAAGCATCAACTTTTTCACTCAAAGAAGAAATTTCTTCAACCAAATTAACTTTTTTACTCGTAGGAGCTCTTTCGGTATGCCATTGTGAATAATTTTCCATGATATTAGCAAGCAATTTGGTGGCTTCACCCAAGGTAATTTCCATAAAAGTACCACCCGCGGCGGAATCTAAAATATTATGAGACACAAAATTCAATCCCACATAAAATTTTTGTATGATCATCCAAAGATTTAACCCATAAGTTGGGACATTCCTTAGCATCATTTTCATCCTTTCCCAAGATTGTGAAACATGCTCATGTTCAATTTGCTTGAAATTCATGATCTGGGTTCTAAGGGAAATATTTTTTTCGGGCAGAAAATACTTAGCGATAAAAGCATCTTTGCACTTATTCCAAGAATCGATACTATTGCGAGGCAAAGAAGAGAACCAAATTTGTGAAGAATCACGCAAGGAAAATGGAAATAATTTCATCTTCATGACATCATTTTCCACATCATTTTACTTTTTTATATCACATAATTCCACGATGGTATTAAGATGGGACACGACATCCTCATTAGGAGTATCGGAAAATTGATCTTTCATAACAAGATTCAGCAAAGCAGTGTTAATATCACAGGTCTCTGCACTAGTGGCGGGAGGAGCAAGTAGAGTGCCAATAAAATCATTGTTGTTGGTATTTGAGAAATCACACAACTCGGTGTTCTCTTGAGTCATGATGACTACACAACAAGATTGCACTCAAAAATAGATCCAGCAAGAAAACGACGAACGGAAAAGAGGGGCAAATAAAATGGCAAATTTTTGTGAAGTGGGGGAGAGGAAAATGAGAGGCAAATGGCAAATAATGTAAATTGTGAGGAGATGAGATTTGTGATTAGGAACCTGGTATGTGTTGAAGATCCTCCCCGACAATGGTGCCAGAAATTCCTTTTGATGTCGCTTGAAGCTACGTCGGTATTTCCCCAAAGAGGAAAGGATGATGTAGCACAGCGGTGGTAGGTATTTCCCTCGAATATGAAACCAAGGTTTTCGAACCAGTAGGAGAACCAAGCAACACAATGTAAACAACCCCTGCACACAAATAACAAATACTGGCAACCCGATGTGTTAAAGGGATTGTCAATCCCTTTCAGGTAACGGTGCCAGAAATTGGTGCGTTGACGGGAGAAAGTTGTAAATATCGATAGATTGAACGCCAAATAAAATAAATTTCAGCAAGGTATTATTATTTTTGGTTTAATAGATCTGAAAATAAAAGCAAAGGAAAATAGACCGCGAAGGAAAATAATATGAGAAAGAGACCCCGGGGCCGTAGGTTTCACTAGTGGCTTCTCTCGAGAAAAATAGCAAACGGTGGGTAAACAAATTACTGTTGGGAAATTGATAGAACTTCAAATAATCATGACGATATCTAGGCAATGATCATTATATAGGCATCACGTCCAAGATTAGTAGACCGACTCCTGCCTGCATCTACTACTGTTACTCCACACATCGACCACTATCCAGCATGCATCTAGTGTATTAAGTTCATGGAGAAACGGAGTAATGCAATAAGAACAATGACATGATGTAGACAAGATCTATCTATGTAGAGATAAACCCTATCATTTTATCCTTAGTAGCAATGGTAGATAGTGTCGGTTCCCCTTCTGTCATCGGGATCAAGCACCGTAAGATCGACCCACTACAAAGCACCTCTTCCCATTGCAAGATAAATAGATCAAGTTGTCCAAACAAAACTCAAATATCGGAGAAGAAATACGAGGCTATAATCAATCATGCATAAAAGAGATCAAAAAAACTCAAATACTTTCATGGATATAAAATGATAGATCTGATCATAAACTCGAAGTTCATCCAATCCCAACAAACATACTGCAAAAAGAGTTACATCATATGGATCTCCAAGAGACCGTTGTATTGAGAATCAAATGAGAGAGAAGATTCCATCTAGCTACTAACTACGGCCCCGAAGGTCTACAAAGAACTACTCACGCATCATCGGAGAGGCACCGATGGAGGTGGTGAACCCCATCTGTGATGGTGTCTAGATTGGATCTGGTGGTTCTAGACTCTGCGGCGGCTGGAATTGATTTTTGTTGACTCCCCTAGGGTTTCTGGAATATTGGGGTATTTATAGAGCAAAGAGGCGGTCCTGGGGCACCCGAGGTGGGAACAACCCACCAGGGCGCGCCTGGGCCTCCTGGCGCGCCCTGGTGGGTTGTGCTCTCCTTGGAGCACCCCTAGGTGCAGCCTTGGCCCATTAGGTGTCTTCTGGTCCATAAAAAATCTCTGTAAAGTTTCGTGGCATTTGGACTCCATTTGGTATTGATTTTCTGCGATGTAAAAAACATGCAAAAACAGCAACTGGCACTTGGCACTATGTTAATAGGTTAGTACCAAAAAATGATATAAAATGACTATAAAATGATTATAAAACATCCAAGATTGATAATATAACAACATTGAACAATAAAAAATTATCGATACATTAGAGACGTATCAGTAGTGCGTGAGGGGAACAAGGCAATCGTACTATGCAGATTTATAATCTTCACTTAGCCATAGGAGCTTGACTGCGGGGGCTAGTGACTAGCCCCAGTGTTTTGCGGTGTTTAGTAGAGCCGAGGCATATGCCTTTTCTCACCTGGTTTGTGCAAGGATAAACCCTTTGTATAACACGGGGTAATCGCCATCGATTTTTAGTTTAACACTTGTCATCGGATCGCCGACCAGTTCTCGCTTATTATGACAGTCAGTTTTTGGCTTTCTCCACTGAGGTACTTAACCAGGCTAGCTAGAAGTACAATCACAGTGGTTCTCCCTTTACCTTCTTATCAAAACGTGCGAAACATAATAAGAGAAGCACAGGAGCCGGGCAACCCAACTATTGACCCAAGACATAATTCGAAACTAATGCATATAAAGCAATATCAGAGACGCCGAGCACATTGATAAAAGATAGTGCCGGACTTGAAGCATAGGGCGAGTATTATGGTCGAGCCCCTAGTCTACTAGTCGATTGCTTCTTTAGTGAAATTTGTGCCGAACTAGTTTATAGTGGCGCCGAAGAGCGGGAACAAAAAATGGGTGCAATGTAAACAACTTCAGGATGATAGTGAAAGGTGGTCTTTATTTCCAAAAAGATCATGACATCTATCCGTACAATTCAAACTGCCAAAGCATTTGTTACAAGAACTTTATACATATAAGAAAAAAGGTTTACAGATGAAAAGGTTTACACAGGGCCTTGAAGCGTGGGTAGATGTCCCTACCGTGCCCTGTTGCACGTCTGCGCCTTTGCTTCTTTTGGGGGGAGGACTCCGTAGAGAGGGGGTAAAGCTGACGGGCCCTATACAAGGATCCTTGAGAGGTCGCCGTGCTCTTCTCGCTTAATGATGGATCGATCCTTGATGGTACCCGTTTGACATCCTAAGACGTGGCTGACCATAGTTCGGTTGAGCCGAACACTTGGTGTTTAGTTTAATTAGGCCCCACAGCTGCCCATGGTATTTTGAGTGCGAAGTTGTGCTGACGAGGCACATAGTGTGCAACTAGGGTAGGCATGCTGTGGGGGGCGTATCCCTATTTGCGTGGAGTGTAGGGAGGCTCCTCAAACGAAGATAGAGCTCAGGCCCATTTCCTTGCTTCCCATGCCTTTATGGCAGGCTGATAATTGGGCCCCTCGATACTTGTTGGGGATCTAACCCCGCGATGTAACCCGCCCATAGAGTGCTGGGTCAAGTTGTTGGCGACTCTCGAAGCTATTCCTCGGATAGGCTAAGACAATCAAGATGCAGGACCAGAGGGGAGGCTCATGGGATGGGCCGGCTTAAGGCCCAAAGCCAGAAGGCGGCATGCGAACAAGAGGTGTAAGCCTCCCTAAGATGTCTTTTCATAGAAGGCATGGTGACTTAGAGTTAGGGTCGATCACGAATCATGACCTGACCCGGACTCTTGTAAGCCCGCGGCCTCAACCTATATATAAAGGCGAGTCCCCGACATAGAATAGGGCAAGTTATAAGCAATCCATAGCTAGGTCAAGCGAATCCGCTCCCTTGTAATCGATACTCAAGCAATAAATAGAAAGGCAGGAGTAGGCTTTTACCTCCACCGTGAGGGGCCGAACCTGGGTAAATCGTGTCTCTCATCCCGCTCAACCCCGAAAAGTAGGAGTATTCCCACTTAGTACAAGTGGAGGCTAGAAAAAAATTGGGAAGCGACCAACTAGAGAGCGACAACAGTCATAAACATGCATTGAGATTAACCAACATTGAATGCAAGCATGAGTAGGATATTAATCACCATGAACATAAATATTGTAGAGGCTATGTTTATTTTGTTTCAACTACATGCGTGAACATGTGCCAAGTCAAGCCACTCGAATCATTCAAAGGAGGATACCATCCTATCATACTACACCACAACCATTTTAATTTCCATGTTGGCATGCAAGGTAAACCATTATAAATTCCTAGTGAATTAAGCATGACATGAGTAACTATAATCTCTAATTGTCATTGTCAACATGTTTCATTCATAATAGGCTGAATCAGGAACGATGAACTAATCATATTTACAAAAACAAGATAGGTCGAGTTCATACCAGCTTTTCCTCATCTCAATCATTTCATCATATATCGTCATTATTGCCTTTCACTTGCACGACCGAACGGTCTGGATATAATAATAGTGCACGTGCATTGGACTAAGCTGGAATCTGCAAACATTTATTCAAAGGAGAAGACAAGGTAATATGGGCTCTTTGTTAGATCATCAATAATGCATATTAGAGCCTCAACATTTTCATCGTGGTCTTCTCCTCTCGACCCCCAAAGAAAAGAAAATAATTTCAAAGAAACACACTGAAATATTTTTGGAGTTTTTGTTTTTCTGAATGAAGTAAAACAAGAACGAGAAAAACTATTTACACGGGAAAGCTCCCAACAAGCAAAAGAATAACGATAAATCTTTTTGGTTTTGTTTTAATTCTACTACTAAGCATGCATAGAAAGTAAACTAACTAGAACTAATTTTTTTGGTTTTTCTTAAGGTTTTTCAAACACACAAGAAGAAAGCGGAAAAAGAAATAAACTAGCATGGATAATACAATGAAAAAGTATGAATCGGCAACTGAAATGAGTGTGTGAACATGAATGTAATGTCGATGAGAAATACATACTCCCCCAATCTTAGGCTTTTGGCCTAAGTTGGTCTATGGCCACTGGCCTACTGGATATCCAAAGTTGTAGTTGGGTTTGTACTGAGACGCATCAGCTACTGCCTGAAGGGCTGCAGCATGGAGGCGAGCAGCCTCCTCTGTTCTCTCATACTCGTTTGCCTCCTCTCTAGTTATAAAATATCGCCCATTTGCCTGAAAGTTAAAGAAAGCAGGAGCAGGAAGAGTAACATGGACGGTGTGCCGTCTATCAAATAGTAGTCGGTACTGGAGGATCTATTTGTTCCTCTTAAGAAACTAGTGGCGTACCATAGCCTCATAATCTAGAAAAGCAGGTGGCAACTCAATATCATACCCCCTTACGGGTACACCCAAATAATTAGCTAAACGAGTTCCATAAATTCCACCAAATAAATCTCCATCTTTAGCACTATGGTGTAACCTCCTAGCAATAATAGCCCCTAAATTATACCGCTTATCACCCAACACTGCACACTTGAGGACACTAAGATCCGATGCACAAAGGTGGCTATGATCATGTTTACCATTAATGCATCTGCCTATGAAGAGAGCAAAATAATGTATAGCAGGAAAATGAATGCTCCCCATGGAGGCTTGTGTGATATTTGTATTTTCTCCAATGGTGATGCTAGCAAGGAAATCGTTATATTCATATTTGTGAGGCTCACTAAGAAGGCCCCATTGTGGAATTTTGCATGCATCACAAAAGTCTTCTAGGTCCATGGTATAAGATTCATCATAAAGATCAAACAGGACAGTATGAGTATTACGCTTAGATGAAAACTCAAACCTTCGTACGAAGGAATCAGTGAGATAATAATACTATAAGCACTTGCATGATAAGAAATCCTCAAGACTGGCATTTTGTACGTACGCATAGAACTCATCCTTGAAGCCCGCACGATCCATAAATTCATCCTACATCCATTCACAAGGATTTATTTGAGTTTCCCTTGGTGGTTCAAGGTCCAGTTCACGTATCGCACGCCTCGGTGCTTCCTTCCTTGAAGAACCACCTTGGTACATTTTTCTTCCTCTGAAAAATTTCTAAAAATTTTAGTGACTCAAAATAAAAGTGAACCAAACTCAACAAAATTGATAGCAACTACTCCTACAAGTTCCTAGAGGCTATATCATGCATCAAAACTACTTTGGACCATATAAATTTGACATGCAAGCTCAAGAATAGGGTCACCAAGGTAGAAAAAAATTGCAATAAATAAAGCACTAGACCAAAAACTAATTGGGCCATTGGAGGAGTCACATACCAAAGAACAATCCCCCAAAGCAGTTTTGTGAATGGAGCTTTGAGCAACCAAATCGAAAATGGCAGCAAGATGATCAAGAACACGAGTTTGAGCTATGGAGTAATTTTTTCTGGAGGAAGAAGGAGTGGATGGGTGCTGGAATAAGTGGAGGGGCACGTGGGGCCCACAAGGTCAGGGGGTGCACCTAGGGGGGTAGGGCGCACCCTTCACCCTTGTGGCCCACTGGTGAGGCCACCTGGTGTGTTCTTTGCACCAGAAATTCTCAAATATTCTATAAAAATCATACTAAATTTTCAGGGCATTTGAGAACTTTTATTTTCAGGACATTTTTTTATTGCATTGATAATTCAGAAAACAGACATAAAATACTAATTTTGCTTTATTTAAACTAAATAACATAAAGTAAAAAGTGGGTACAGGGATTTGTGCCTTCTAAATTCATCCATCTCATGCCCATCAAAAGGAATCTATTAACAAGGTTGATCAAGTTTTATTAACAAATTTCTTATGAATGACATGAAACCGGAGAATTTTTGAATGACACTAGGTTACCTCAACGAGGATATGCATTTCCCCAACAATAATAATATCATATTTCTTCTTGACAGTAGGAAGAGGGAATTCAAAACCTCCAATAGTAATATTTGAAAATTTTCCAATAGAATTGATACTGTGAACTTGAGGTTGTTTCTTCGGAAAGTGTACCGTATGCTCATTTCCATTAACATGAAAAGTAACATTGCCTTTGTTGCAGTCAATAACAGCCCCTGCAGTATTCAAAAAGGGTCTACCAAGGATGATCGACATACTGTCGTCCTTAGGAATATCAAGAATAATAAAGTCCGTTAATATAGTAACATTTGCAACCACAACAGGCACATCCTCACAAATACTGCTAGGTATAGCAGTTGATTTATTAGCCATTTGCAAATAAATTTCAGTAGGTGTCAACTTATTCAATTCAAGTCTACGATACAAACACAAAGGCATAACACTAACACCGGCTCCCAGATCACATAAAGCAGTTTTAACATTGTTTCTTTTAATGGAGCATGGTATAGTTCGTTCTCCTGGATCTCCTAGTTTCTTTGGTATTCCACCCTTAAAAGTATAATTAGCAAGCATGGTGGAAATTTCAAATTCTAGAATCTTTCTTTTATTAGTAACAATATCTTTCATATACTAAGCATACGGAGGCATTTTAAGCATATCAGTCAAACACATACGCAAAAAGATAGGTCTAATCATTTAAGAAAAGTGCTCAAAATCGTCATCATCCTTTTTCTTGGATGACTTAGGAGGAGAGGGCATGTGTTTCTGAAACCATGGTTCTCTTTATTTACCATGTTTCCTAGCAATGAATTCTCTCTTATCATAACATTGATTCTTTGATTGTTGGTTATCAAGATCAACAACAGGTTCAATCGCAACATCATTACCATTACTAGGTTGAGCATCAACACAAACATCATTATTAACATTATCACTAGGTTCATGTTCATTAACAGACTATGTCTCAGCATCAGAAATACAAATAACGTTGGGATTCTCTGGTGTGTCTATAGTAGGTTCACTAGCATGCAAAGTCCTATCAGTTTTCTTTTTGTTTTTATTTCTAGGACTAGGTGTATCAGTATTAATTCTCCGAGAATCCTATTCAATTCTCTTAGGAAGGCCCTCGGGATACAAAGGTTCCTCGGTCATCTTACCACCTCTAGTCATAACCCTAGCAGCATTATCATTGTGCAACTCATTAAGCAAATCATCTTGTGCCTTAAGTACTTGTTCTACTTGAGTTATAACCATGGAAGCATGTTTACTAATAAGCTTAAAATCATTAATAGTTCTACTCATATAATCACCCAAATGGTCAAGCATGTAAGCATTACATTTCAATTGTCTACTAACATAAGCATTGAAGTTCTCTTGTTTAACAATAAAATTATCAAACTCATCCAAGCATTGACTAGCAGACGTATTATGAGGAATATTGCCTTCATCAAATATACGGAGAGAGTTTACCTCCACTACCTATGTCGGGTCATCAAGACCATGTATTTCTTCAATAGGCGGTAGATTTTTAACGCCTTCAGCTTTAATACCTTTTTCTTTCATAGATTTCTTTTCCTCTTGCATATCTTTAGGACTTAGAAATAGAATACCCCTTTTCTTCGGAGTTGGCTTAGGAGTTGGTTCAGGAAGTGCCCAATCATTATATCATTACTCAATTTATTCTTCAATACAAATTCAGCTTGCTCAATAGTTCTTTCCCTGAAAACACAACCAGCACAACTATCCAGGTGGTCTCTGGAATCAAAGGTTAGTCCATTATAAAAGATATCAAGTATTTCATTTTTCTTGAGAGGATGATCAGGCAAAGCATTAAGTAATCGGAGAAGCCTCCCGCAAGCTTGTGGGAGACTCTCTTCTTCAATTTGTACAAAATTAAATATTTCCCTTAGGGCAGCTTGTTTCTTATGAGAGGGGAAATATTTTGCAGAGAAGTAGTAAATCATATCCTGGGGACTACACACACAACCAGGAGCAAGAGAATTAAACCATACTTTAGCATCACCCTTTAATGAGAAAGGAAACAATTTGAGAATATAGTAACAACGAATTTTGTCCTCATGAGCAAATAGGGTGGCTATGTCATTCAATTTAGTAAGATGTGCCACAACATTTTCAAATTCATAACCACAGAAAGGATCAGATTCAACCAAAGTAATTAACTCAGGATCGACAGAGAATTCATAATCCTTATCGGTAACAAAGATGGGTGAAGTAGCAAAATTGGGATCATACTTCACTCTAGCATTCAAGGATTTTTATTTCATCTTAGCTAATAGTTTATTAAGATCCTCTCTATCATTGCAAACAAAAAAGTCTCTAGTAGTTTCTTCATCCATAACATAACCCTCAGGTACAATAGGCAATTCATATATAGGGGGAGAATCATAATATTCAGTTTCAATAATTTCATTCTCTCTAACCCTAGCAAGTTGTTCATCAAGAAAATCACCTAGTCGCACAATGTTATCAAGCAGAGAAGTAGTTTCATCATAAGCATCATGCATAGCAGAAGTGGCATTGTCGATAACATGTGACATATCAGAATCAATAGTAGGAGTAGGTGTCACAAGTTTACTCAAAACAGAAGGAGAATCAAGTGCAGAGCTAGATGGCAGTTCCTCCCCTCCCCTCGTAGTTGAGGGATAGATCTTGGTTTTGTTGTCTTTAAAATTCCTCATAGTGATCGACAGATATAAACCCCAAGTGACTCAGAGAATAGAGCTATGCTCCCCGGCAACGGTGCCACAAAAAGGTCTTGATAACCCACAAGTATAGGGGATCGGAATAGTTATCGAGGGTAGAGTATTCAACCCAAATTTATTGATTCGACACAAGGGGAGACAAAGAATATTCTCAAGTATTAACAGTTGAGTTGTCTATTCAACCAAACCAGAAAGACTTAATATCTGCAGCATAGTATTTAGTAGCAAAGTAGTATGGAAGTAGCAGTAACATTAATGAAAGTAACAATAGTAGTTTTGTAGCAATCATAACAGTGGCAACGGAAAAGTAACTGAGCAAAGATCAATATGTGAAAATCTCGTAGGCAATGGATCAATGATGGATAATTATGTCAGATGGCATTCATCATCCAACGATTATAACATAGGGTGACACGGAACTAGCTCCAGTTCATCAATATAATGCAAGCATGTATTCCGAATATAGTCATATGTGCTTATGGAGAAGAACTTGCATGACATCTTTTGTCCTACCCTCCCGTGGCAGCGGGGTCCTATTGGAAACTAAGGGATATTAAGGCCTCCTTTTAATAGAGTACCAGGACAAAGCATTAGCACTTAGTGAATACATGAACTCCACAAAGTACGGTCATCACCGGGAAGTGTCCCGACTATTGTCACTCCGGGGTTGCCTGATCATAACTATAGCGACCCGACCTCAGACCGTCAAGTCTCTACGTTTAAGTGTCATCCCTGGATCGGTATTGCTGACACACATAGTACTCGAGGATTTATAATAGAGTTAATCACACACTTATTACATCAAATGTCTCAAAAGAGAACTTATTACAAATAATATGGCTGAAGTCCATATAAATAAGATAACAACGGAAGCTTCGAAGGTAGAAGAGTCCATCCAACTCCACGGCAAAACCGAGTGCATGACAATGACCTAGCGCACCTTACTCTTTGTCTGAAAACTTTGCAACATAATACGTTGCAGCCTATGTAGGTCAGCACATGGAATATGCTGGCAAGACAACACTATAGAGCAATGAACAAATAACAGCTATCACTACATGCATATATGGCTGGTGGAGGCTCTACGGTTATCATTTGCATAAAGCTAGTTTTCCCTACAACAAAGGAATATATTTTATGTAACTACAAAGTTTGTTGACAAACATTGAGAATGGTAACCTCATATCAATCCCAATTAAAAGTTAAAAGCCCAACAAATTAATTAAGTAAATTGATGAGATCAACATAATAATTCATGCACCAGATACTCAAGATGTCGATAACTGGGGACACGGCTAACCATGATTAGTTTGTACACTCTACAGAGGTTTGCGCACTTTTCCCCACAAGACTCGATCTCCTCCGTTGTATTTCTTGCACTACATGGTGTTTGAGAAACGGATGACTGAGACACAGTCTTTCTGAAGAGGTCCCCTTAACCGATAGATAGGCCGGTACACCTACAATCCCCTACATCTTCTAGCCCATCATGGAAATGTTTCCCACAACTTACTCAACTATGCTAGAGTCCATAATAGCTTGTGGCTACACACAGAAGTTTCTACCATGAACAATCTAATGATCCCTTTGAGCCTGGGTACTAGTGCAGAACCGGGCAATAGCACCGGTTCTTAAGGCCCTTTAGTGCCGGTTCCATAACCGGCACTAAAGTGTGGGCACTAAAGGCCCCCCCCCTTTAGTACCGGTTCAGCACGAACCGGTGCTAAAGGGCAACCACGTGGCACGAGCCAGCTCCGGGGGCCGGGAGCCCTTTAGTACCGGTTGGTAACACCAACTGGTACTAAAATGTTTGGGGGGGGGGTTTGGTTTTATGATTTCTTTTTCATTTAATTTTGTGTTTTCCATTTTAATTCTTTTTCATTTGCTGGTATTTTACGATACTACACATTGTACACGTTATGCATATATATATATATATATAAATAGAATTTCTAGTAGAACCAATCATATATATATCATCAATGTCTCACAAACCACCATATTAATTCACACATACACACATGTATAGCTATATACAATTTCTCCTACATATGCATGTTGCCCTCGGAGCCAGTGTCATTAGCCTAATTGGTGCCTTCGGAGCACGATGACAATTGGAAGTGGTTCATGACCTGGTCGATGGGGGCGGTAGCGGGTAATAGTATTCTCCCTTCGGATTTATGACATGGTCGAGCAAAAATCCCGCTATTT
This sequence comes from Triticum dicoccoides, assembly GCF_002162155.2. Classification (NCBI taxonomy): domain Eukaryota; kingdom Viridiplantae; phylum Streptophyta; class Magnoliopsida; order Poales; family Poaceae; genus Triticum; species Triticum dicoccoides. Next base: position 329,197,807 of record NC_041390.1, on the reverse strand, counting down.
CCTCTTGAAGTGCTTCTACGCGCTCCGTTTCTAGGAGCTTGTCTCGCACCTCTTTGAACTGTTAAGAAGGAGATCAATATGCATGTGTATTAGTTGTGTGACTAGATATCGATAATGGTGTAAAAATTGTGAATAGTGTTCTGACAAGCGTACCCATTCCTGTCTTTGAGATCTGCTCCTTTCGGACGCCATCATGCGAATGTTCTCGCAAACGCAGAATGCACACAGATCAGTCCCCTGCGCCCGCTTCAGGGCCTTTATTACGAGAATGTAATTTAATTTTATCAGATAATAATTAATCAGGCATGATAATTAAAGAGACGGCAGCTAGCTAGCTAGCTAGTACTACTTAATTACTTACCTTGGGTCGAAACCATTTCAGTTGCCGTTTCCATTCGCCTTCCGTGACACTGATGAACCTTGCCCAAGCCCTGCCCACCGACAAAGAAAATGAATAAAGGGGTTATTAAATAGTTCATATCATGAAATGACGAACTAAATAGGCCGAGATATATAGTTAATAATGATTGAAATTACCTGTTGACTATCCCAAACAAGATGTTATAGTCACTATTTGCTTTGAGTAGTGAGTCCAGTATTTGAACTGTTCCGGCGTCAACTTTAATGATACACAAGATCCAGTGAAATCTGCATGCACACGTGTTTGCATGTCTTAATTAAGCGGGCATATGTAAGCAAAAACATGTAGCTAGCTAGTAGGCAAAAACAGAGAATTTGTAGTACAAGAAAGTGTGACTCACTGGAAGTTGTAAGGAAGTAGTATATCTTCATTGTATTTGAGGCGCTTCAAGAACTCTAGCATGCTGTCCTCTACCTGCTTTTCATGATGCTTGTTTATTTTCCATGTGTATTCATTAACGGTGTTTGGGTCAATGAACCCAATGCCATAGCGTCCACCTTTTCTCATTTCATATATCTTCATCCTGCATAATACCACAGAAAAGAATATAGTGAGGATAATTACAGGTAATGATTGATCAAAAGGATCACTACAGCTAGCTTGAGACTTAAATTACAGAAAGAAATCACTTACAGACAATAGCAACTGACGATAGATTTGTCGAGTGCGTCTTGATTGTATAACTGAAACAGTTCAGAATACTCAACGGTCACAGGTTTCTGATGGTAGTAATGATCCTTCGTGACTTGCACCATGAGGGACTCTCGATCGGATCTCTTGGTAATGTCCATGTACCATTGATGCAATTCGTACATTCTCGTTGGGAGCTTCTTGACCTCTTCTGGCTTGACCAAAGGTTGGCCCCGGGCATATTTCCGTTTTATTTCCTCCTCTGTAAGCACAGGCATGTCCTCGATCTCGAGGAGTTGTCCAATAGTGATGTTGAGAGTTTCAGCCTGCATTATATGCTCCTGGGTTATTACCACATCGCCCACCTTGGGAACGTAAACTGTTTGCCCACAATAATATTGGGAGCGTGTACTGTCATGTGTTGTTGGCGGCACAACAAACGGGGGGATCGATTGCGCCGCCTGTTCTCCCAGCTGGGCAACGGTTTTCCCGCATTTTTTGACAGTTGCTTGTTGTTTGCTCGAGCTCGAGCTCGCCTCCTTCTGTAGACGTTGTCGATGTAACTTCCTGATGTGGTGCTCATAGTCTATGTCAACAGGCTTAGGAGCTGGTGGTTGAGCCATACGAATGAAGTGGTCAACTACTTCCACAGGCACTTTCTCCCTTGGCGGCGGTGGCGGTTTCGGTCCAAAATGGGCGTCCACTTCTGCCCGCACTATGGAAATGGTTTGCTCCTCGGTCCTGTCGTAAGCCCTCTTAGGAAGAGGAGTAGTGAGGTTTGGACCATATTTATATCGCTTGCCTCCGCCTGTACTTCCTGTACTATGACCTCGACTCGTACCGCTACGCACCATAGCTGCGGGGTGTCTCTTCTGCGATTGCTGAGGCGGCGGAGACGGCTTACGGGGCTGAGTTGGACGAGGAGGAGTGGCCTGAAGCTGTGCCGGACTTGGAGGAGGAGTGGCCTGAGGTTGTGCCGGACTTGGAGGAGGAGTGGACGTCTGACGTTGTGTCAGACTTGGAGAAGGAGTGGCCTGACACTTTGCCGGACTTGGAGGAGGAGGAGTGGCCTCACGCGTTGGTGGACTTGGAGGAGCGGGAGTCTGCTGACTCGGTGGCGGACTTCGACGAGGAGTCGGGTGACGCGGTGTCGGTGGCCTTCGAAAGATGATGCAATCCTTTCTCCATAGGATGATACGATGTTTGGCATCTCCGAGTGTGTGCTCCTCGTCACCTCCAGGAATGTCAAGCTCTAGCCCCGAATATTGGTCCACCACCTCATCAACCACGACACGAGCATAGCCTGCTAGAATCGGGTTGCAATGGAAGGTTGCATCAGGGGAATTTGTATAAGCAACGCCGTCCGCCACCTTCAAGGATATGTTCTTAATTTTGAAGTGTAGCTCGCAGTTAGTGTTCTCCGCGATGTCATCCACGGGGTATCTATCCAGCATTGCGTCAAACGGGGCAGAACCCATGCCGCTTCTCGGCATGGATGGGGCGATGGTATCCAATGCTGGATCATCCGCTAGCTGCTGCAGCTGTTGAGACCCCCTTTGCTGGCTAAGTGAGTCGATCTGCTCCTCCTGTTGCTGGAATTTGACTACCAAGTCCGCTTGCGCTGATTCTAGGCCTTGAAGGCGTTCATAGTCCAGCTTCCTCTTCTCCTCCTCCATCTTCCTCTGCTTCTCCTCCGCAATCTTCCTTCTCGCACGGGTTCTGTAGTCGGTGTTCCAGTCCGAAAACCCCTCATACCACGGAATAGCGCCCTTGCCTCGTGTTTTTCCCGGGTGTTCAGGATTTCCCAGGGCACGCGTAAGCTTGTCGTTCTCTCTGTTGGGCTGGAACACCCCCGTTCGAGCCTCTTCTATTGCAACAAGTATATTATCGTCGACTCCGTTTAGACATGCCTTCGTCGAAACTTTGTCTGTCTTCGGGTCCAACTCCCCCCCATGCGCATAGAACCAAGTCCTGCACCTGGGGGGCCAGCTCTTAGTAACTGGAGTGACACCTACATCCTCCATCTCTTTCTCAGACTTATCCCACTTAGGCATTGCCACCGCGTAGCCACCTGGCCCCAGCTTATGGAACTTATCCTTTTTTTTCGGCATTCTTCTTGTTTATTCTCGACCGTTCCTTAGCTAATTCTGAATCCTTGAATTTCACGAAATCATCCCAATGAGCACTTTGATTCTCTAGTGTTCCCTCGAATACTGGAGTCTTCCTTCCTCCCTTGACGTACTTGTCCCATTCACGATTCTTGTGGTTCTTGAATGCAACCGCCATCTTCCTAAGAGCAGCGTCCTTGACTTTCTGCACATCTGCTTCTGTGAAATGATCTGGTAGGGTGAAATGTTCCATGAGAGTATCCCAAAGCAGACTTTTTTGTCTGTCATCGACAAAAGTAAGATCTGGACGTGGCTTTGCTGGCTCTCTCCATTCTTGAAGGGAGATCGGGAGTTGGTCCTTCACAAGAACTCCGCACTGACGAACGAACTTGTCCGCAATCTTCTTAGGCGCTAATGGTTCGCCATTAGGTTTGATTGCCTCGATATTATACTTTACGCCCTCCTTCAACTTTTTGTTCGGGCCTCGTTTCGTCCTGTTGCCTGAAGATTTGCTCGATCCGGATGGCTGAAAGAAGAATGATCGATTCGTTAATATATCTTCAACTCATTTAAAACATGTGATGATCACCAGATGCCTGCTTATATAAATATATATACCTCGCCGGTCATGACTTCATCAATTCGGTCGTCGCGATCGAATATCATATCACCCTCTCTGGTGTTGTTTAGAAATTCGGAGCCGTCATAATCTTCTTCATTCTGATCATCATCTGGCCCGCGTATTATATCGAACATGGTCTGTTCTCCCTCTCTGTCGGTATTGTCCGCCATAGCTTTTATTTAACTATGCCAAAAGAAATATAAAACAATTTAGTATTCAAATTACATCGTCTCGAATAATAGATATAATCTTGAATACATCGTCTTGAATAATAGATATAATCTCGAATACATCGTCTCGAATAATAGATATAATCTTGAATACATCGTCTCGAATAATATATAATATTGAATAGTACATCACTGGCTAGGTAGCTAATTAAAGATCGAATACTACAGAAGAATCTAGGACACTCGCGGTTCCTGCGGCGCGGGCGGTGGACACCCAAAGAGAAGGAACCCTCACAGGATCATAGCTGAAGTGAGATCCCTGAAGAAACTGCCAGGTATTGGAGAACCTGCCGCCCTCTAACGCAACCATGTAGTGATGGACGTGCTCGTCCTCCTCCCTGACACGGTGACGTACCACCTCCGGCGGGGCCGGCTCCCTCCGCACCGAAACTGGCCCACGCGAACGCCACCAAACGATATCAGGGTCGACGACGGGACCCGGGGCCGGGTTCCTCATCAAGCGGCATGCACCTCCAGGCAGCACCTCCCAGTGCCAGCCCGGCGGAGCCCAGTCCCGGACATGGGTCAGCCGGACGTCGTCGCGGACGTGTCGACGGCGAGGATGCGGGCCGGGCATCATCGAGAACAAATACTAGCTATATGCCCGCAAAAAGTAACAGTTTTTTAATGATTGGATTTTGATAACTAAATTTTCTAACATTTCTATATAACTAACATTTCTAATATTTCTAGAACTAAAAAAATAAAAATTTCTAACTTTTTTCTAACTATTTCTATAACTAAAAAACAGAAAAATTTCTAACAATTCTAACTTTTTTATAACTATTTCTATAACTAAAAACAGAAAAATTTCTAACAATTCTAACATTTCTAACAATTCTAACAATTCTAACATTTCTAACTATTCTAACAATTCTAACATTTCTAACTATTTCTAAAAAATAGAAAAATTTCTAACAATTTCTAAAAAACAGAAAAATTTCTAACTATTTGTATAACTAAAAAACAAAAAATGTATGTGTGTGTGTGTGCGCTCACCAGCGAGGCGAGAGGCGACGGGGGGCGCGTGGCGACGGGGACGGCGACGGGCACGGCGACGACGGGGATGACGACGACGGGGACAGGGACGAGGCGGCGACGACGGGGACGGGGACGTACGGGCCAGGGCGGCGACGACGACGGGGACGTACGGGGCGGCGACGACAGG
>NC_041390.1:329182659-329192232 GCF_002162155.2 Triticum dicoccoides | reverse complement strand
GACGGGGACGGGGACGACGGGGTGGCGACGATGGGGACGGGGCGGCGACGAGGGATGGAGACGTACGGGGCGGTGGGCGACGGTGCAGAGGAGAAGAAGCAAATGAGAAACTGAAATTTTCATAAGTGTTGTTTATATAGGAGGGGCCTTTAGTACCGGTTGGAGCCACCAACCGGTACTAAAGGCCTGTTTTGGCTAGGCCAAGCAATGGGAAGCGACCCCCTTTAGTACCGGGTGGTGGCTCCAACCGGTACTAAAGGCCCCCCCTTTAGTACTGGTTGGTGCCACGAACCGGTACTAAAGGCGGTGTGTTGGCGCAGGTGCGGTGCACAAGTTTAGTCTCACCTCGCTAGCCGAGGGGCGACCGCACTGGTTTATAAACCCCCGTGTGGTAGCTCTCTCGAGCTCCTCTCTAAAGCAGGCCTACTGGGCCTACATGTTCTGTGCTGCCCTGTTGGCCTACTGGGCCTTTGCGGGCCTGCATCCTGGCCCAACAACAGGTTGGGTTTCTAGTCGTATGCAGGCCGCTCTGGCCTAGTAGGCGGGCCTTTTTTTTATTTTTTTGATTTATTTATTTATGAGTTGTTTTTTTGTGTATTTAGAGTTTCTTTGTGAATATTTTTGCTTTAGGTACAAAAAATTACAAACTTTCTCTTAGTGCCCGTAGTTTTCAAATTTGAATACTTTAAATTCTGAATTATTTGAAATTAGTGTGAATCACTAGTTTGTGAATAACTTAACTTTAAAAATCAGTAAAGGCATGAAAGAATTTGTTTGCACATAAAATTTCTTCACGTTTCAAATGCCAAAACACATAATTAACTACCCTAACTATTACAGAGATTCCCTTTTGGGTGTGAAACACAGAAGAAAGTGATGATAGTGAAGCCGATCACATCCTAGATCTTTGGGTGTGAAACTTTTTCTTCGCGTGTGTCCCTTTGCGCCGTAACCATGGAAAATCTTCATCATTTAACGGGATGCTCGGGTCAATATTCACTGTGAATGGAGCAATTTCATCAAACTTTTCATAATCTTCTGACTTGTCTGTCTTGTCATCCACTCCCACGATGTTTCTCTTCCCAGAAAGAACTATGTGCCGCTTTGGCTCATCGTACGATGCATTCACTTCCTTATCTTTTCTTTTTCTTGGCTTGGTAGACTTGTCCTTCACATAGAAAACCTGTGCCACATCATTGGCTAGGACGAATGGTTCATCTGCATACGCAAGATTGTTGAGATCCACTGTTGTCATTCCGTACTGCGGGTCTTCCGTTACCCCGCCTCGTGTCATATTGACCCATTTGCACCGAAACAAAGGGACCTTCAAACCACGTCAATAGTCAAGTTCCCATATGTCCTGTATATAACCATAATATGTTTCCTTTCCCATCTTGGTTTCTGCATCAAAGCGGACACCACTGTTTTGGTTGGTGCTCTTCTTATCTTGGGCGATCGTGTAAAATGTATTACCATTTATCTCGTACCCTTTGAAAGTCATTATATTCGAAGATGGTAACTGGGACAGCAAGTACAGGTCATCTTCAATAGAGGTGTCATGCATGGTACGTGTCTGCAACCAGCTGGCGAAACTCCTGGTTTGTTCATGTGTAATCCAGTCATCAGACCGCTCCGGGTGTTTGGAGCGTAGCAAATTCTTGTGTTCATCCATATACGGAGCCACCAAGGCGGAATTCTGTAGAACTGTGTAGTGTGCTTCAGTGAGAGAATGTCCGTCCATACATATTATTTGTTCCCCTCCTAGCATGCCTTTTCCATCCAGTCTGCCCTTATGCCGTGATTCAGGAACACCAATCGGCTTAAGGTCAGGAATAAAGTCAATACAAAACTCAATGACCTCCTCATTTTGACGGCCCTTGGAGATGCTTCCTTCTGGCCTAGCACGGTTACGAACATATTTCTTTAAGACTCCCATGAACCTCTCAAAGGGGAACATATTGTGTAGAAATACAGGACCCAAAACGTTAATCTCTTCACATAGGTGAACTAGGACGTGCGTCATGATGTTGAAGAAGGATGGTGGGAACACCAACTCGAAACTGACAAGACATTGCACCAAATCATTTTCTAACCTTGGTATGATTTCTGGATCGATTGCCTTCTGAGAGATTGCATTGAGAAATGCACATAGCTTCACAATGGCTAATCGAACGTTTTCCGGTAGAAGCTCCCTCAATGCAACCGGAAGCAGTTGCGTCATAATCACATGGCAGTCATGAGACTTTAGGTTCTGAAACTTTTTCTCTGACATGTTTATTATTCCCTTTATATTCGACGAGAAGCCAGACGGTACCTTAATACTGAGCAGGCATTCAAAGAAGATTTCCTTCTCTTCTTTGGTAAGAGCGTAGCTTGCATGACCCTGATGTATGCCGTCTTTTCCATGCATACGTTGCTGGTCCTCTCGTGCCTCAGGTGTATCTTTTGTCTTCTCATACACGCCCAAGAAGCCAAGCAGGGTCACACAAAGATTCTTCGTCACGTGCATCACGTCGATTGCTGAGCGGACCTCTAGGTCTTTCCAATAGGGCAGGTCCCAAAATATAGATTTCTTCTTCCACATGGGTGCGCGTCCGTCAGCGTCATTCGGAACAGGTTGTCCACCGGGACCCTTTCCAAAGACCACCTTCAAATCCTTGACCATATCATGTACATCAGCACCAGTACGGTGGTGAGGCTTCGTCCGGTGATCCGCCTCACCTTTGAAATGCTTGCCTTTCTTTCTTACGGGATGCCTGCTTGGAAGAAATCGACGATGTTCCACGTACACATTCTTCTTACAATTAGCCAAATATATACTGTCGGTATCATCCAAACAGTGCGTGCATGCGTGGTATCCCTTGTTTGTCTGTCCTGAAAGGTTACTGAGAGCAGGCCAATCATTGATGGTCACGAACAGCAACGCCTTTAGGTCAAATTCTTCCCCCATGTGCTCATCCCACGCACGTACACCTGTTCCATTCCACAGTTCTAAGAGTTCTACAACTAACGGCCTTAGGTACACATCAATGTCGTTGCCGGGTTGCTTAGGGCCTTGGATGAGCACTGGCATCATAATTAACTTCCGCTTCATGCACAACCAAGGAGGAAGGTTATACAAACATAGAGTCACAGGCCAGGTGCTATGGTTGATGCTCTGCTCCCCAAAAGGATTAATGCCATCTGCGCTTAGACCAAACCATACGCTCCTTGCGTCATCTGCAAACTCCTTCCCGTACTTTCTTTCGATTTTTCTCCACTGCGACCCGTCAGCGGATACTCTCAACTTTCCGTCTCTTACGGTCTTCTCTGTGCCATCGCATCTCCTTGGCATGATCTTTGTTTTGGAACAAACGTTTCAACCGTGGTATTATAGGAGCATACCACATCACCTTGGTAGGAATCTTCTTCCTGGGGCGCTCGCCCTCGACATCACCAGGGTCATCGTGGCTGATCTTATAGCGCAATGCACCACATACCGGGCAAGCGTTCAAATCCTCGTACTCACCGTGGTAGAGGATGCAATCATTAGGGCATGCATGTATCTTCTGCACCTCTAACCCTGGAGGGCAGACATCCTTCTTTGCTTCGTACGTACTCTCGGGAAATTCGTTGTCCTTTGGAAGCATATCCTTTATCATTACCAACAACTTTCCAAATCCATTGTCAGATACACCAGTCTCTGCCTTCCATTGCAGCAATTCCAGTGTGGTGCCCAGCTTTTTCTTGTCACCTACGCAATTCAGGTACAACAATTTTTTGTGATCCTCTAACATGCGCTGCAACTTCTTCTTCTCCAAATCACTTGCACAGTTTCTCTTTGCATCGGCAATGGCCCGACCTAGATCATCAACGGGCTCATCTGATGCCTCTTCTTCAGCTTCTTCCCGCATTGCCGGCTCAGCTTCTTCCCGCATTATCGGCTCAGCTTCTTCCCCCATTGTTGTATCATCGTATTCAGGGAACCCATGGCCAGGATAGTTGTCGTCGTCCTCTTCTTCTTCATTGTCTTCCATCATAACCCCTCTTTCTCCGTGCTTGGTCCAAACATTATAGTGGGGCATGAAACCGGACTTAAACAGGTGGACGTGAATGGTTCTTGACGTAGAGTAATTCTGACCATTCTTACAGCCAGCACATGGACAAGGCATAAAACCATCTGCCCGCTTGTTTGACAGTTGCAAGCAGAAAAGTATGCACGCCCTCAACAAACTGGGGAGAGCATCGGTCATCGTACATCCATTGCCGGCTCATCTTCAATACACAACACCGAATAGACCAAATTAATACAAGTTCATACATAAAGTTCATACAACACTTTAATGCAACAAACAAATAACTCTCTAGCTAAAGCATTTAAATGCAACAACAAATGCGATCAAGATCGCAACTAAGGTAACTTTGGATCCAACAGCATAATGATACCAAGCCTCACTATCGATGGCATATTTTCTAATCTTTCTAATCTTCAAGCGCATTTTCTCCATCTTGATCTTCTGATCATCGACGACATCAGCAACATGCAACTCCAATTCCATCTTCTCCCCCTCAATTCTTTTCATTTTTTCTTTCAAGTACTCGTTTTCTCTTTCAACTAAATTTAACCTCTCGACAATAGGGTCGGTTGGAATTTCCGGTTCACATACCTCCTAGAAAAAATTTCTATGTCAAGTTGATGGGCATAATTTGTCATAAACACGAAATGCAACTAGTTTTAAAAGAGAATATATATACCACATCTGAATCATAACAAGGACGAGGGCCGACGGGGACGGATATCAAAACCATGGCACTATATGTATAACAAACAACGTACGGGTAAGATAATTATATGAGTAACTATATATCCAAATCACACAAACATCCATTTATATATAAAATTTCGTGAACAAGAGGCTCACCACAAGGTGGTGCCGGCGACGGGACGGTGCGGGCGATCGACGGTGGTTACGACGGAGATTTAGAAGGCACTAAGTAAACCACACCTACATATGCAAACTAAGTGTTATCTTTGACCTCAAATTGCATATAAATCAAATACTAGCATATATATATATATATATATATATATATATATATATATATATATATATATATATATATATATATATATCCTCCCAAATAACTAAACTCACAAATTAATCACTATATAAAGCATTGCAAGAGCTAATCTAGCAATGAGAGATGAAAGGCAAAGTTGCTAACCTTTGTGATCATTTGAATGGATGGGGGCCTTCAAATCTTGACAAATTTTGGGCAAAATGTGTGATGAGCTCGAGAGGAAGAGGGGAAGAACAGAGAGAGGAGAGGGGAAAGGGGAAGAATAGAGCGAGCTCGGGTGGACGAAGGGTTTATGTAGGACGACCTTTAGTACCGGTTTGTGCCATGAACCGGTACTAAAGGGGCTGGAGGGGCCCCAGTCTGACAACATCCTGCCACCACTCTCATTAGTACCGGTTCGTGGCACGAACCGGTCCTAAAGGTTCGCCACGAATCGGTACTAATGAAAGCGGCCCGGCTAGCCGTTGGAACCGGCACTAATGTATACATTAGTGCCGGCTCAAATACAAACTGGCACTAATGTGCTTCACATTTGACCCTTTTTCTACTAGTGGCGAACCATAGGAAAATCACACGGATACCCCGGGATCTCCTTGGACAACACTGGATTCCCCAGGTGCCCACAACCAATCCACCCAGATGTGTATTAAAGTAGCTACCTTAAGTTAACCCTTAGTTCATAATAATACTCACAACTGCATGAATCACTCAAACCAAACCAGGTCTACGAGCATAGCATAGCAGTATAAGCATAATGTAATAACTCCCCAGGGTTTGATATGAGACAATAGGTTCTTCCTCATCAACTACTTCCTAATACCCACATGTTAATCAAAACTACTCATGCAATGTTTGAGGGTTGAAACTAATGCATAAAAACTAGGTAATAAAAGGATATGATTAAAGTGTTACTTGCCTTGCTGACGATCTGAAAACCCTAGAGATTCGTAGCAGCAAGCCTCGCACTCCGGAACTCTATCGTGAACAAACAAAAGCATACATAAGCACTCAAGCTTAAGATGCAAAGGTAAAACTCAAGATAAAAGATCTAATCTGAAATTTCAAGAAAAGAGATTCGATTTGCAAAAAGAATCAATCGAAATGGAGTTACGTAACTCAAACTACGATCAAAAGAAGTTCAAATTCAATTCTGCTTGAAAACAAATTTTAAATTCTCAAAACCAGGTTCAAGTTGATTATCTGGAAAGAGGGGAACAAGACAAAAAAATTGGCGTTGGTTTCACTGGATTTTGACAAACGAGTAAAAAGCAACGAGGGTTTGAAGTTTAGGGGCTAAACTATGATATAAGTATTCACGGATAGGTCGCCGGCAGAAAATTAAAATAAAAAGAAAAACCTAACGAACGAACATTCACTAATAGAACTAATGAACAAATTCGTTCGTTAAAAGAACTAATCGGGTGAACGTTCGCTAAATAATATAACACTAAAACGAAAAACCGATCTAAAACAAAACCGACAAACCGAAAAAACTGAAAAGAGAACCAGCAAACTGGGAGGTTTTTTTACCAGTTAAACGGCTTCAAACGGCGGCGGTCAATGGCGAGCGGCGCGGCGGCTCCGGCGACGCAAGGCAGCGGGTGGCGCGGGTTGCAGCAGCAGTGGCGCAAGGCAGCGGGCGGCAGCAGCGGCAGGCGGCGGCGGCAAGCGATGAGGAGGAGGCGGCGGGGTGGCTCGGCTTATAAAGAGGGTCGGGGGAGCGGCGCGGGTTGGCTTGGAGGACGGGGTGGCCGGGAGGTAGAGTCCTCCCCGGACTTCGCCCGGAGTCGGTCGGGGCGAGGCGGCCGGGCTGGGCCGCGACCTGGCTAGGAGTTGGGCCGGCCCAGTTCAGCGGCGAAAGTTTTTTTTTAAAAAAATTACGCCGAGAATAAAATCCTAATAAAATACAAAAAATCCTTAAAATACCAGAAATAATTTTCGCCGTCCAAACCTAATATTTAGGACAAGATGAACAATTTTCTGGCCTAAAATGCAATTTTCAGAAATGCAAGTTTTTCTCTAATTCAAATAAAATAGCAAATAAAATATGAATAAAATAATAATTTGATTTTAAAATTTCTTTCTCCAATATTTCTCTTCTGTTGAAGAAGTCATGTTATCTTCTCTCATTTATTTTTGTTATTGGAAATAATTTGGAGAGAAAAATATTAAACCAAAATTGATCCTCTTTTCAAATTTGAAAAAAAAAATCAAATATGAAAATTTGTGAAACCTCCAACTCTCTCCTTGGGTCCTTGAGATGCTTATGATTTCTAGGATCACAACCAAATGCAAATCAAAATATGATATGCATATGATGTCCTATGTATATAATCCAAATTGAAAATTGGGATGTTACAAACCTACCCCCCTTAGGATGAATCTCGTCCTTGAGATTCAGGTTGGCTAGAAAATAGGTGTGGGTGGTCTTTCTATAGGTCTTTCTCTCGCTCCCAGGTGGCTTCCTCGTCGGTATGGTGGCTCCATTAAACTTTGCAAAACTTGATAACCTTGCTGCGCGTAACTCGGCTGGCAAACTCGAGAATCTTGATGGGTTTCTCCTCATAGGTTAAGTCACTTTCCAATTGAATTGCTTCCAGGGGCACTGTATCTCTCAGGGGAATATCTGCCATCTCCGCATGACACTTCTTCAAATGGGAAACGTGAAATACATCGTGAACTCCTGACAGTCCTTCGGGTATACAGCTTGTAGGCCACTTCCCCCATACGTTCCAAAACTCGGTATGGTCCTACAAATCTCGGGCCTATCTTTCCCTTAACTCCAAATCGTTTAACTCCTCGAAGTGGTGACACACGAAGATATGCTATGTCACCAATTTCATAGACAACCTCCTTGCGTTTATTATCGGCATAACTCTTCTACCTGCACTGAGCTACCTTAAGTCTATCACGAATCAACTTAACCTTCTCTTCAGACTCCTTGATTAAATCTGGTCCAAACAACTGACGGTCTCCTACTTCATCCCACATCAATGGTGTCCTGCACCTTCTTCCATACAAGGCTTCGAAAGGGGTCATCTTCAAGCTAGCCTGGTAACTATTGTTATATGAGAACTCTGCGTAAGGAAAATTATCATCCCAACTAGATCCATAATCTAGCGCACAAGCTCCCAACATGTCCTCCAGAATCTGATTGACTCTCCCGGTCTGTCTATCTGTCTACAGATGAAATGCTATACTAAACTCTAGCCTGGTACCCAAAGTCTGGTGCAACTGATTCCAAAACTTCGAAGTAAACTGTGTTCCTCTATCTGATACGATGGTCCTCAGAACTCCATGCAGACATACGATCCTGGTCATATATATCTTGGCCAACTTCGCGCTTGTATAAGTGGTTTTCATGGGGATAAAGTGAGCCACTTTGGTCAAGCGATCTACTACTACCCAAATGGAGTCATATCTTGATCTGGTCCTGGGTAATCCGGTGATAAAGTCCATGCCAAGTTTGTCCCACTTACATTCGGGTATCGGCATAGGATGAAGTAAACCTGCTGGCACTACGGGAATTAGGCATTTTGCCGTCAGGCTCCTACATACGAAAAAGGCAGGATTACAGACGACAAAGATTTTGCCGTCAGCCCATGACGGTAAACCTTGTCGGCAAAGACAAAGTCGGCAAAGGGGGATTTTGCTGTCAGCATTTTATCAGGTAGACGACAACGAATTTGTTATCAGTCAACCGATTTTGCCGTCATCAAAAATTGCCAGATAGCACAAAAAAGCGTTAAATAGAACGGCCCGACTGACTAACAACGTCCGTGCCTTTGCTGTCAGCCAGAATCCATCTTTGCCGTCAACCTCAAATATCATAGATGACAAAGATTTTTTTTTAATAGAAATATATATCTAATATGTCCTTAGGGGAATAAATTGATGAAGAACACCACAATATCCATACACATTGATGTTCCAAGAATCAATGACGAAGGAAATAATTTCACTATACATAGCTATTCATCATCACTTGCTAATCCACAAAACTACTGCGCTTAACAAGATGAGCAAATTTCACATGAACGGATTACACTCGAGGGTACATAATTCGATCCGGAGTACACCGACGCGCCACCGACACCTGAGGAGCTCAAGCCGTCCGCCGCCACGCCGGAGCTCGCCAACCTTGTCTTGTGCTGGATCCATTGGACCCCGCCAACTCCATCGATGCCAAGCCCCGCCGCCGGCATGGGAGAATAGAGGAGGCGGAATCCCATGACACGGGAAGGTGGTGGCGCATGAGAGAAATGGAGGCGGAGGCGGGCGCCTACTGGTGGTTGACGACGAGCGCCGCGCGAAGCCGGGCGTCGTGCTGCGGATGTCGGCGGATTCTCGGGTTGACGGGGTCCGGGGCGAAGAGGGGGAAGGGGTCGGGGCCGGTGGCGCTGGGAAGCAGGGTCGGCCATGTGCGGCAGCTCAAGGCGACGGGGAGCATCGGCGGTGCCCTGGCTGCCTGCATCTGGCTGCTCGAGGCGGTGGGGGAGGGCCCAGGCCAGC
>NC_041390.1:329120488-329182071 GCF_002162155.2 Triticum dicoccoides | reverse complement strand
AGGCTTGCGGGGATGCTGAGCAGGGGTGGGGCCGCCGGCGTTGGGGGCGAGGCCGCCGGCACTAGGGGCGAAGCGAGACAAGGCGCAGAGAGAGGGAGAGGCTGGATGTGTTCGAGACAGAGAGAGGAAGCTCGCGTGGGGGATAAGGAGAGAGAAGATCGGGGTGGGGTGGGGGGCAGCGGCTAGTTCGGTCGGGTGGGGGCAGATGGAGTCATGGGGGCGCGCGCGGGTCAATGGGTGGGCGGGATAGTTTGAGTGGGTGAGATGTGCGTATAAGATCTTGCCACCTCATCGATCCGAGAGATCGATCCGCGAGGTGTGTTTCTTGTTTTGCCGTCTGCGGTCTTTTTTACAGTGCCGTCATCAGTTTTTTTACAGATGGAAAAATATATCTTTGCTGTCAACATTTTTTTATAGACGACAAAATATGTCTTTGCCGTCATCTGTTTTTTTATAGACCGCCAAATATATCTTTGCCGTCATCATTTTTTTACAGATGGCAAAATATGTCTTTGCCGTCATTGGTTTTTTTTACAGATGGCAAAATATGTATTTGCCGTTAGTCATTCTTTGCCATCAGTTAATCCTTATCTTTGCCGTCAGTCATCATTTGTCATCAGGTTCATGAAGGTGAAATAATCTTTGCCGTCTACCCTGAAAATTAGCTGACGGCAAAGAGACTTCATGTCGGCAAAATAGCTGATTCCTGTAGTGTGCCTTCTGATGTTCTGCCTTAACTCTCTTACATACATCACACACTGCTACATACTCCACAATATCCTTCTTCATACCCGTCCACCAGAAACGTTCCTTCAAATCCAAATACATCTCGGTGTTTCCGGGGTGAATCGAGTATGGCGAGTCATGAACCTCCTGAAGTATTAACTTCCTGATCTCCGCACCATTCGACACATAAATATGATCCTCAAACCATAAAGTTTCGTGCTCATCCTCACGAAAACCTTTGGCATTTCCTTTGCTCATCTTCTCCTATACATCACAACGGTTTCCAATTAGAAAATGTCTCCAGGTCTTGAGCGCATGCACTACGACTGCTTACTCCAAATCATGCATGGCGTAATTCAACCCATGAGGTCGAAGTTGACGTGAGACATAAGGAACAACTCTTCCGTCTTGTATAAGTACACCTCCAAGTCCCAGGCGAGAAGCGTCGCAATAAACTTGGAAATCCTTGCGTATATCCGGAAGAATCAGCATTGGGGCTGTAACCAAACATTTCTTCAACACCTGAAACTGGCCTCACATTCCTCGGTCCATTTAAACTTTGTGTCCTTCTTCAACAACTCTGTCATAGGTTTTGCAATCTTTGGAAAATTCTCAATGAATATCCTACAATATCCTGCAAGTCCGAGAAAACTGTGGTTCTCTCCAACTGAGGTGGGTGCCAACCACTCAGTGACAGACTGAACCCTGGTAGGGTCTACTGCTATACCTTCTCCTGATATAACATTCCCAAGAAATCCAACTTCTTTCAACCAAAACTCACATTTGTTGAACTTGGCATATAACTGATGTTCCCTCGGCTTCTCGAGAACTAATCGCAAATGTTCCTTGTGTTCCTCTTCATTTTTCGAGTATACCAAAATATCATCAATGAACACCATAACAAAATTATCCAAGAACTCCATGAACACCTTATTCATCATACTCATAAAATAGGCAGGGGCGTTAGTCAATCCAAAAGACATGATCGTGTACTCATATTTCCCATACCTTGTGGTAAAGGCTGTTTTGGGTATATCCTATTCTCGGATCTTCAACTGGTGGTATCCTGATCGAAGATTGATCTTGGAGAATACTTTGGCTCCCTGCAGCTGGTCCAACAAATCATTGATCATCGGTAGTGGGTACTTGTTCTTGATCGTCACCTCATTCAATGCACGATAATCAACAACCATTCTCAAAGCTCCATCCTCCTTCTCAACTAAGAGCACTGGGGCTCCCCATGGTGATGAACTTGGTCGGATATAACCTTTCTCCAGTAACTCCTTAATCTGCTTCTTGACTTCCTCCAGATCATTTGCGGGCATCCGGTACGGTCTCTTCGATATTGGTCCGGTGCCTGGCAATTGCTCTATTAAAAATTCTATATCTCGATCTAGTGGCAAGCCTGGTAATTCCTCTAGAAATAAATCCGGATAATACTTCACTATGGGCACTTCCCCCTGAACAACTCTTGAGAGTGAATTTACTTGAATCCTCCTTGGCGCATGCCTGGATAGGTACTTGATCCTTTTACCCTCTAGGTGGTGAGTAAAATTGACTTACTAGCACAACCAACATTTCCTCCATACATTGATAGCCAATCCATGCCTAGTATCACATCCAATCCTTGTGACTCCAAATTTATTAGGTCTGAGGGGAAAACATGCCTACCTATGGTCAATGGCATCTGAAAACATCCTCTGCTTGCCATATACTCCACTCCGGGTGAGCTTACTAATGTAGGTGTCTTAAGGGATTTGGTGGGCAACTTATACTTATCCACAAATCCCCTCGATATGTATGAATGCGATGCACCAGTGTCAAAAAGAACAATAGCAGTAAATGACTTAATAAAAAACTTACCGATAACTGCATCCGGCTGTTCTTCCACTTCCTCCACGTTAACGTGGTTCACTTGTCCTCTGGTGAAAGGGTTGGGCTTCTTCCCAGAACTTCCATTTCCATTTCCATTCTTCAACTCAGAACAATCATTGGCATAGTGTCCAGTCTTCCCTCACTTGTAACAAGTGACATGACTTAAATCCTTCTTAGCCGGTGTTGCTGGGTTGGAACGGTTCTGGTTGTTGTTTCCTCCATTCCCATTTCGATTCTTAGGCCCACTGTGGTTATGTGAGCTTCCTCCATTGTGAGTATGGCCTCCATGGTTATGGGTGTATCCTCCTGAGTTTGGGGTAAAACATCGCTTCTGTTGAGCTCTAGAATTGTACTTCCCCTGTCCATACTTCCTTTTGCGGCTCTCTATCTGCTACTACTCGCCCTCAATCATAAGGGCCCTGTCTACCAACTCCTGGTAGTTGGCAAATGTCGCCACCATCAACTGCATAATTAGCTCATCATTCAGCCCTTCCATAAAGTTCTCCTGCTTCACGGCATCTATGGCCATCATCTGGGGCATAGTGAGCTAACTTACTAAACTCATCCACATACTTCCCCACAGTACGATTTCCCTGGCGTAAGTTGCGGAACTCACGCTTCTTCATACTCATAGCTCCAGCTGAGACATGTGCAGTGCGGAATGCTTGCTGAAACTGATCCCATGTGACATTAGCTATGGGGAACGTGGCTGTGTAATTCTCCCACCATGAGGCTGCGGGTCCATCCAGTTGGTGTGTGGCAAAGCGCACCTTCGCAACAAATGTGCAATCTGCGGTGGTCAGCTCCCTCCCAATCTTGCAGAGCCAATCATCAGCAACAATCGGCTCGGTGCTACTAGAGAACACCGGCGGATTCAACCTCAGAAAACGGGCTAAGTTGTCAGCTGGAGGTGGTGGCGGTTGGTTGTTGCTCTTGTTGTTGTTGTTGTTGTTGTTGTTGTTGTTATTGTTGTTGTTGCTGCCTTGGTTCTGGACTAGAAACTGCATCAAGGCATTCTGTTGTTGAATCAACTGAGTGAGCTCCGATGGGAAGACAAATCCGGGGTCACGTCTTGGAGGCATCTGATAGGTTTAGAGGGATGATAACAGAATAGAGTGAGGTCTAGAGAGAAATCACTACCCATATGCACATGAGACAAACACATTCATTTCACGCCACTCAACTCAAACAAGATCATACAATCGATCTAACCTACCATTACAAAATACTCGGACTATTACTATATACATGGGGGAAATACTACTAATAATATGGTGGTCGACTAGAAATTTTGATCGGTGGAAGACTCCATGATATCTGCTCGAGCTTCGTATTCGTAACATCATCACTATCTAGGTCGGAGTAGGTGTCGTCAATTATGATGTAGTCTTCGGGGTGGTTGTCCTTCTTAGGTGCGGGATCTCCCATGAATATTCCTAGCTTCTTCTTCAGGTCTTCATTCTTCTCCAGTAGTACTGCAATTTATTCTTCATATCCATCGTGTGTAGACTTGAGTTCCTCTTCTAGCTCCATATTCCTGGTCATCACCTTCTTCATGCCTATCATGCTGCGCACATCTGGTTCTCCTGACGATGAATGTGTTGGTTCAACTCCTGGATATAGCCTGCAATGGACTTGTCCCTCCTGGTGCAAATCATCTCCCATTGCTCATCTTGGCGTCCACATATCTGGTAGATGGTGTCCTTAAAATCCTTGTGGTATACCTCACTAATGCTTCCCATGGCGATGTGGGCTGCCATACTCTTTCCTAAACTCTAGGTTGGTGCATCAAAGGAAAACTCTATGGGCTCAGTAACTGGTGTGAATGTCCTACCTGGAACATGTACTCGAATCGTCCAGCGCTCTTCTTCAGGTAGAGTGGTGGTGTAGGTCCCGGTGAAGCTTGGTATTCCAATGCTCAGGTATCTAGTGGCTTCCTTCAAGTGTCGTCCAAAAGGGGTATCGTCATCTGGTTGAGCAAACTTGTTCCTTGGGTCCGGCATCTATAGAGTAGAAAATGGAGAAGACTCAGAAATGAGTAGAGAAGAGTATCCTATGGTTTATCTTAGTGGTCGCGTCCTATAGTCAGCGTGTGCTCTAATACCATCTTATAGCAACCCGACCTCAGACGATCAAGTCTCTGTGTTTAAGTGTCATCCCTGGATCGGTATTGCTGACACACACAGTGATACGTCTCCAACGTATCTATAATTTTTGATTGCTCCGTGCTATATTATCTACTGTTTTGGACATTATTGGGCTTTAATATCCACTTTTATGTTATTTTTGGGACTAGCCTATTAACCGGAGGCCCAGCCCAGAATTGTTGTTTTTTGCCTGTTTTAGGGTTTCGAAGAAAAGGAATATCAAACGGAGTCCAAACGGAATGAAACCTTTGGGAACGTCATTTTCTCAACGAACAAGACCCGGGAGACTTGGACCCTACATCAAGAAAGAAAAGAGGAGGCCACAAGGTAGGGGGCGCGCCTGCCTACCCCAAGCGCGCCCTCCACCCTTGTGGGCCCCCTGTTGCTCCACCGACGTACTGCTTCCTCCTATATATATCCACGTAACCCCAAACGATCAGAGACGGAGCCAAAACCCTAATTCCACCACCATAACTTTCTGTATCCACGAGATCCCATCTTGGGGCCTGTTCCGGAGCTCCGCCGGAGGGGGCTTCCATCACGGAGGGCTTCTACATCAACACCATAGCCCCTCCGATGAAGTGTGAGTAGTTTACCTCAGACCTATGGGTTTATAGTTAGTTGCTAGATGACTTCTTCTCTCTTTTTGGATCTCAATACAAAGTTCTCCCCATCTCTTGTGGAGAACTATTCGATGTAATCTTCTTTTTGCGGTGTGTTTGTTGAGACCGATGAATTGTGGGTTTATGATCAAGTCTATCAATGACAATATTTGAATCTTCTCTGAATTCTTTTATCTATGATTGGTTATCTTTATAAGTCTCTTCAAATTATCAGTTTGGTTTGGCCTACTAGATTGATCTTTCTTGCAATGGGAGAAGTGCTTAGCTTTGGGTTCAATCTTGTGGTGTCCTTTCCCAGTGACAGTAGGGGCAGCAAGGCACGTATTGTATTGTTGCCATCGAGGATAACAAGATGGGGTTTTCTTCATATTGCATGAGTCTATTCCTCTACATCATGTTATCTTGCTTAAGGCATTACTCATTTTTTAACTTAATACTCTAGATGCATGCTGGATACCGGTCGATGAGTGGAGTAATAGTAGTAGATGCAGGCAGGAGTCGGTCTACTTGTCTCGGATGTGATGCCTATATAAATGATCATACCTAGATATTCTCATATCTATGCTCAATTCTGTCAATTGCTCAACAGTAATTTGTTCACCCACCGTAGAATACGTATGCTCTCGAGAGAAGCCACTAGTGAAACCTATGGCCCCCGGGTCAATCTTTATCATATTGATCTCCTACTACTTAGTTATTTCCTTTGCTATTTATTTTGCCTTTATTTTACTTTGAATCTTTATCACAAAAATACCAAAAATATTATCTTATCATATGTATCAGATCTCACTCTCGTAAGTGGCCTTATAGGGATTGACAACACCTATTTGCGTTGGTTGCGAGGATTTATTTGTTTTGTGCAGGTACGAGGGACTCGCGCGTAGCCTCCTACTTGATTGATACCTTGGTTCTCAAAAACTAAGGGAAATACTTATGCTAATTTGATGCATCATCCCTTCCTCTTCGGGGAAAACCAACGCAGTGCTCAAGAGGTAGCAAGAAGGATTTCTGGCGCCGTTGCCGGGGAGGTCTACGCAAAAGTCAACATACCAAGTACCCATCACAAACCCTTATCTCCCGCATTACATTATTTACCATTTGCCTCTCGTTTTCCTCTCCACCACTTCACCCTTGCCATTTTATTCGCCCTCTCTCTCTATCCTCCCTCTCTTTCTCTATTTGCCTCTTTTTGCCCGCTTGCTTTTTGTTTGCTTGTGTGTTAGTTTGCTTGCTTGTCACGATGGCTCAAGATAATACTAAATTGTGTGACTTCACCAATACCAACAACAATGATTTTATTAGCACTCCGATTGCTCCTCTTACCGATGCTGAATCTTGTGAAATTAATACTGCTTTGCTGAATCTTGTCATGAAAGATCCGTTTTCCGGCCTTCCTAGTGAAGATGCCGCTACCCATCTAAATAGCTTCGTTGATTTGTGTGACATGCAAAAGAAGAAAGATGTGGATAATGATATTGTTAAATTGAAGTTATTTCCTTTTTTGCTTAGAGATTGCGCTAAAGCTTGGTTTTTGTCTTTGCCTAAAAATAGTATTGATTCATGGAACAAGTGCAAAGATGCTTATAAGTATTTTCCTCCCGCTAAGATCATCTCTCTTAGAAATGATATTATGAATTTTAAGCAACTTGATCATGAACATGTTGCACAAGCTTGGGAGAAAATGAAACTAATGATACGTAATTGCCCTACTCATGGTTTAAATTTGTGGATGATTATACAAATTTTTTATGCCAGATTGAATTTTGCTTCTAGAAATCTTTTAGATTCGGCCGCGGGAGGCACTTTTATGGAAATCACTTTAGGAGAAAGCTACTAAACTCCTAGATAATGTTATGGTTAATTATTCTCAATGGCATACTGAAAGATCTACTAATAAAAAGGTGCATGCGATAGAAGAAATTAATGTTTTGAGTGGAAAGATGGATGAAATTATGAAATTATTTGCTAATAAGAGTGTTTCTTCTGATCCTAATGATATGCCCTTGTCTACTTTGATTGAGAATAATAATGAATCTATGGATGTGAATTTTGTTGGTAGGAACAATTCTGATAACAACGCGTATAGAGGGAATTTTAATCCTAGGCCTTATCCTAGTAATCCCTCTAATAATTATGGTAATTCCTACAACAATTCTTATGGGAATTATAGTAAGATGCTGTCTGATTTTGAATCGAATATTAAATAATTTATTACTTCGCAAAAGAATTTTAATGCTATGATTGAAGAAAAATTGCTCAAGATTGATGGTTTGGCTAGAAACGTTGATAGAATTGCTCTTGATGTTGATTCTTTGAAACTTAGATCTATTCCACCTAAGCATGATATCAATGAGTCTCTCAAATCCTTGAAAATTTCCATTGATGAGTGCAAAGAAAGAACCGCTAGGATGCATGCTAAGAAAGATGCCGTTATAAGAGCGTGTTCTTCTAGTTCCTATGAAAATAAAGATGAAGATCTAAAAGTTATTGATGTGTCCCCTATTAAATCTTTGTTTTGCAATATGAATCTTGATAATGATGGGACTTAATATGATCCACCTTTACCTAGAAGGCGTTCCAAGAATTCGGAATTTGTTGATCTTGATGCTAAATTTGATAAAAGTGGGATTGAAGAAATTAAAACCCTAGATGTTGCTAAACCCACTATTATGGATTTCAAGGAATTTAAATATGAAAATTGATCTTTGATTGATTGTATTTCCTTGTTGCAATCCGTGCTAAATTCTCCTCACGCTTATAGTCCAAATAAAGTGTTTACTAAACATATCGTTGATGCCTTGATGCCATCTTATGAAGAAAAACTTGAATTGGAAGTTTCTATCCCTAGAAAACTTTATTATGAGTGGGAACCAACAATTAAAATTAAAATTAAAATTAAAGATCATGAATGCTATGCTTTATGTGATTTGGGTGCTAGTGTTTCCACGATTCCAAAGACTTTGTGTGATTTGTTAGGTTTCCGTGATTTTGATGATTACTCTCTAAACTTGCACCTTGCGGATTCCACTATTAAGAAACCTATGGGAATAATTAATGATGTTCTTACTGGTGCAAATAGGAATTACGTGTCCTTAGATTTTATTGTTCTTGACATAGATTGCAATCCTTCATGTCCTATTATTCTTGGTAGACCTTTTCTTAGAACGATTGGTGCAATTATTGATATGAAGGAAGGAAATATTAGATTCCAATTTCCATTAAGGAAAGGCATGGAACACTTTCCTAGAAATAAAATTAAATTACCTTATGAATCTATTATGAGAGCCACTTATGGATTGCCTACCAAAGATGGCAATGCCTAGATCTATTCTTGCTTGTTATGCCTAGCTATGGGCGTTAAACGATAGCGCTTGTTGGGAGGTAACCCTATTTTATTTTTATTCCTTTATTTTTGATCCTGTTTAGTAATAAATAATTTATCTGGCCTCTTTTTTGGTTGTGTTTTTTGTGTTTAATTAGTGTTTGTGCCAAGTAAAACCGTTGGGAAGACTTGGGGAAAGTCTTGTTGAACTTGCTGTAAAAAACAGAAACTTTAGTGCTCACGAGAACTGCTGTCGTTTTTATTTGGAAAGTGCTATTTAGTTAATTCGTTTTGCAGATGATTAATAGATAAATTCCTCACTTCCAGCAATTTATTTTAGAATTTTTGGGGTTCCATATCTTGCGCTAGCTACAGATTACTATAGACTGTTCTGTTTTTGACAGATTATGTTTTTCGTGTGTTGTTTGCTTATTTTGATGAATCTATGGCTAGTAAAATAGTTTATAAACCATAGAGAAGTTGGAATACAGTAGGTATAACACCAATATAAATAAAGAATGAGTTCATTACAGTTCCTTGAAGTGGTCTTTTATTTTCTTTCGCTAACGGAGCTCACGAGATTTTCTACTTTAAGTTTTGTGTTGTGAAGTTTTCAAGTTTTGGGTAAAGATTTGATGGATTATGGAACAAGGAGTGGCAAGAGCCTAAGATTGGGGATGCCCATGGCACCCCCAAGATAATCTAAGGACACCTAAAAGCCAAAGCTTGGGGATGCCCCGGAAGGCATCCCCTCTTTCTTCTACTTCTATCGGTAACTTTACTTGGAGTTATATTTCTATTCGCCACATGATATGTGTTTTGCTTGGAGCGTCTTGTATTATTTGAGTATTTGATTTTTAGTTTACCACAATCATCCTTTCTGTACCCACCTTTGAGAGAGCCATACATGATTTGGAATTTGTTAGAATACTCTATGTGCTTCGCTTATATCTTTTGAGTTATAGAATTTTGCTCTAGTACTTCACTTATATCTTTTAGAGCATGGTGGTGGATTTGTTTTATAGAAACTATTGAGCTCTCATGCTTCACTTAGATTATTTTGAGAGTCTTAATAGAATGGTAATTTGCTTAAAATCCTAATATGCTAGGTATTCAAAGTTAGTAAAATTTTCTTAAGAGTGTTTTGAATACTAAGAGAAGTTTGATGGTTGATGATTGTTTTGAGATATAGAGGTAATAATATCAAAGTCGTGCTAGTTGAGTAGTTGTGAAATTGAGAAATACTTGTGTTGAAGTTTGCAAGTCCCGCAGCATGCACGTATGGTAAACGTTATGCAACAAATTTGAAACATGAGGTGTTATTTGATTGTGTTCCTTATGAGTGGCGGTCGGGGACGAGCGATGGTCTTTTCCTACCAATCTATCCCCCTAGGAGCATGCGCGTAGTACCGAGGTTTTTGATGACTTGTAGATTTTTGCAATAAGTATGTGAGTTCTTTACGACTAATGTTGAGTCCATGGATTATACACACTCTCACCCTTGCATCCTTGCTAGCCTCTTCGGTACCATGCATTGCCCTTTCTCACATTGAGAGTTGGCGCAAACTTCGCCGGTGCATCCAAACCCCGTGATATGATACGCTCTTTCACACATAAACCTCCTTATATCTTCCTCAAAACAACCACCATACCTACCTATTATGGCATTTACATAGCCATTCCGAGATATATTGCCATGCTACTTTCCATCATTCCGTTCATCATGACACATTCATTATTGTCATATTGCTTAGCATGATCATGTAGTTGACATAGTATTTGTGGCAAAGCCACCGTTCATAATTCGTTCATACATGTCACTCTTGGTCCATTGCATATCCCGGTACACCGCCGGAGGCATTCATATAGAGTCATCTTTGTTCTAGTATCGAGTTGTAATCATTGAGTTGTAAATAAATAGAAGTGTGATGATCATAATTTTCTAGAGCATTGTCCCAAGTGAGGAATATAAAAAGGGCATAAAAAAGAGAAGGCCCAAAAAAGAAAGAGAAAGGCCATAAAAAAGAGAAAGGCCATAAAAAAGAGAAATGCCATAAAAATGAGAGAAAAAGAGAGAAGGGACAATGTTACTATCCTTTGCCACACTTGGGCTTCAAAGTAGCACCATAATCTTCATGATAGAGAGTCTCTTGTTTTGTCACTTTCATATACTAGTGGGAATTTTTCATTATAGAACTTGGCTTGTATATTCCAACAATGGGCCTCCTCAAGTGCCCTAGGTCTTCATGAGAAAGCAAGTTGGATGCACACCCACTAGTTTGTTTTGTTGAGCTTTCATACATTTATAGCTCTAGTGCATCCTTTGCATCGCAATCCCTACTCCTTGCATTGACATCAATCGGTGGGCATCTCCATAGCCCATTGATTAGCCTCGTTGATGTGAGACTTTCTCCTTTTTTGTCTTCTCCACATAACCCCCTTCATTATATTCTATTCCACCCATAGTGCTATGTCCATGGCTCGCGCTCATATATTGCGTGAAAGTTTATTGGTTTGAGATTACTAAAGTATGAAACAATTGCTTGGCTTGTCATCGGGGTTGTGCATGATGAGAGCATTCTTGTGTGACGAAAATGAAACATGACTAAACTATATGATTTTGTAGGGATGAACTTTCTTTGGCCATGTTATTTTGAAAAGACATAATTGCTTAGTTAGTATGCTTGAAGTATTATTATTTTTATGTCAATATGAACTTTTGTCTTGAATCTTTCGGATCTGAATATTCATACCACAATTAAGAAGAATTACATTAAAATTATGCCAAGAAGCACTCCACATCAAAAATCATGTTTTTATCATTTACCTACTCGAGGACCAACAGGAATTAAGCTTGGGGATGCTTGATACGTCTCCAACGTATCTATAATTTTTGATTGCTCCATGCTATATTATCTACTATTTTGGACATTATTGGGATTTATTATCCACTTTTATATTATTTTTGGGACTAACCTATTAACCGGAGGCCCAGCCCAGAATTGCTGTTTTTTGCCTGTTTTAGGGTTTCGAAGAAAAGGAATATCATACGGAGCCCAAACGAAATGAAACCTTCGGGAACATGATTTTATCAACGAACAAGAGCTGGGAGACTTGGACCCTATGTCAAGAAAGAAAAGAGGACGCCACGAGGTAGGGGGCGCGCCTGCCTACCCCAGGCGCGCCCTCCACCCTCGTGGGCCCCTTGTTGCTCCACCGACGTACTCCTTCCTCCTATATATATCCATGTACCCCCAAACGATCAGAGATGGAGCCAAAACCCTAATTCCACTGTCGTAACTTTCTGTATCCACGAGATCCCATCTTGGGGCCTGTTCCAGAGCTCCGCCGGAGGGGGCATCGATCATGGAGGGTTTCTACATCAACACCATAGCCCCTCCGATGAAGTGTGAGTAGTTTACCTCAGACCAACGGGTCTATAGTTAATAGCTAGATGGCTTCTTCTCTCTTTTTGGATCTCAATACAACGTTCCCCCCTCTCTTGTGGAGAACTATTCGATGTAATCTTCTTTTTGCGGTGTGTTTGTTGAGACCGATGAATTGTGGGTTTATGATCAAGTCTACCCATGAACAATATTTGAATCTTCTCTGAATTCTTTTATGTATGATTGGTTATCTTTGCAAGTCTCTTCGAATTATCAGTTTGGTTTGGCCTACTAGATTGATCTTTCTTGCAATGGGAGAAGCGCTTAGCTTTGGGTTCAATCTTGCGGTGTCCTTTCCCAGTGACAGTAGGGGCAGCAAGGCACGTATTGTATTGTTGCCATCGAGGATAACAAGATGGGGTTTTCTTCATATTGCATGAGTCTATCCCTCTACATCATGTCATCTTGCTTAAGGTGTTACTCTGTTTTTAACTTAATACTCTAGATGCATGCTGGATAGCGGTCGATGAGTGGAGTAATAGTAGTAGATGCAGGCAGGAGTCAGTCTACTTGTCTCGGACGTGATGCCTATATACATGATCATACCTAGATATTCTCATAACTATGCTCAATTCTGTCAATTGCTCAACAGTAATTTGTTCACCCACCGTAGAATACTTATGCTCTTGAGAGAAGCCACTAGTGAAACCTACGGCCCCCGGGTCTATCTTTATCATATTGATCTCCTAATACTTAGTTATTTCCTTTGCTATTTACTTTGCCTTTATTTTACTTTTGCATATTTATCACAAAAATACCAAAAATATTATCTTATCATATCTATCAGATCTGACTCTCGTAAGTGGCCTTATAGGGATTGACAACCCCTATTTGCATTGGTTGCAAGGATTTATTTGTTTTGTGCAGGTACGAGGGACTTGCGCGTAGCCTCCTACTGGATTGATACCTTGGTTCTCAAAAACTGAGGGAAATACTTACGCTACTTGACTGCATCATCCCTTCCTCTTCGGGGAAAACCAACGCAGTGCTCAAGAGGTAGCACACAGTACTCGAGGATTTATTACAGAGTTCAATCACACACTTATTACATCGAATGTCTCAAAAGAGAACTTATTACAAATAATATGGCTGAAGGCCATCTAAATAAGATAACAATGGAAGCATCGAAGGTAGAAGAGTCCATCCAACTCCACGGCAAAACTAAGTGCATGACAACGACCTAGCGCACCTTACTCTTCGTCTGAAAACTCTGCAACATAATACGTTGCAGCCTGTGTAGGTTAGCACATGGAATATGCTAGCAAGATAACACTATAAAGCAATGAACAAATAACAGTTATCACTACATGCATATATGGCTGGTGGAGGCTCTACGGTTATCATTTGCATAAAGCTAGTTTTTCCCTACAACAAAGGAATATATTTTATTTAACTACAAAGTTTGTTGACAAACATTGAGAATGGTAACCCCATCTCAATCCCAATTAAAAGTTAACAACCCAACAAATTAATTAAGTAAAGTGATGAGATCAACATAATAATTCAAGTACCAGATACTCAAGATGTCCATAACCGGGGACACGACTAACCATGATTAGTTTGTACACTCTACAGAGGTGTGCGCACTTTTCCCCACAAGACTTGATCTCCTCCATTGTTTTTCTCGCACTGCATGGTATTAGAGAAACGGATGACCGAGACACAATCTTTCCGAAGAGGTCCCCTTAACCGATAGATAGGCCGGTACACCTACAATCCCCTACATCTGCTAGCCCATCATGGAAAGGTTTCCCACAACTTACTCAACTATGCCAGAGCCCATAATGGCTTGTGGCTGCACACAGAAGTTTCTAGCATGAACAATCTTATGATCCCTTTGAGCCTGGGTGGCGAACCATAAGAAAATCTCACGGATACCCCGGGATCTCCTTGGACAATACTGGATTCCCCAGGTGCCCAGAACCAATCCACCCAGATGTGTATTAAAGTAGCCACCTTATGTTCACCCTTAGTTCATAATAATACTCACAATTGTCATGAATCACTCAAACCAAACCACGTCTACGAGCATAGCATAACAGTATAAGCATAACGTAATTACTCCCCAGGGTTTGGTATAAGACAATAGGTTCGACATCATCAACTACTTCCCAATACCCACATGTTAATCAAACCTACTCATGAAATGTTTGAGGGTTCAAACTAATGCATAAAAATTGGGTAATAAAAGGATATGATCAAAGTGTAACTTGCCTTGCTGACGATCTCAAAACCCTTGAGATTCGTAGTAGCAAGCCTTGCACTCCGGAACTCTATTATGAACAAACAATAGCATACATAAGCACTCAAGCATAATATGCAAAGGTAAAATTCAAGAGAAAAGATCTAAGCTGAAAGTTCAAGAAAAGAGCTTCGATTTGCAAAAAGAATCAATCGAATCGGAGTTACGTAACTCAAACTACGATCAAAAGAAGTTCAAATTCAAATCTGCTTGAAACAAAATTTTAAATTGTCAAAACCATATTCAAGTTGATTATCTGGAAAGAGGGGAACAATACGAAAATTTTGGCGTTGGTTTCACTAGATTTGGACAAACGAGTAAAAAGTAACGAGGGTTTGAAGTTCAGGTACTAATCTGTGACAAAAGTATTCACGGATAGGTCCGTGACTAAAAATTAAAATAAAAAGTAAAACCTAACTAACGAACAAATTCATTCGTTAAAAGAACTAATCGGGTGAACGTTCACTAAATAAACTAAAACTAAAACAAAAAACCGATCTAAAACAAAACCGACAAACCGAAAAAAGCGAAAAGAGAACTGGCGAACCGGAATGCTTTTTTACCGGTTAAATGGCTTCGGCCAACGGAGGTCAACGGCGAGTGGCACGGCGGCTCCGGCGACGCAAGGCAGTGGGTGGCGCGGGTTGCGGCGGCGGCGGGTGGCAGTAGCAGCAGGCGGCAGCAGGCGGCGGTGGTGGCTGGCGGCGGCGAGCGATGAGGAGGAGACGACGGGGTGGCTCGTCTTATAAAGAGGGCCAGGGGGCGGCGCGGGTCGGCTTGGAAGAGGGGGTGGCCGGGAGGCAGAGTCCTCCCCGGACTCGGCGACGATGGCGCGTATGCGGGTCAGACTCCGCCCGGAGTTGGTCGGGGCGAGACGGCTAGGCTGGGCCGCGGCCTGGCTAGGAGCTAGGCCGACCCAGTTCGGCGGAGAAAGTTTTTTTTTTAAATCCCCCGCGAATAAAATCCTAATAAAATATAAAAAGAATCCTAAAAATACCAGAAACAATTTTCACCGTCCAAACCTAATATTTCGGACAAGATGAACATTTTTCTGGCCTACAATGCAATTTTCAAAAATGCAAGTTTTTCTCTAATTCAAATAAAATAGCAAATAAAATATGAATAAAATAATAACTTGATTTTCAAATTTCTTTCTCCAATATTTCTCTTCTGTTGAAGAAGTCATGTTATCTCCTCTCATTTATTTTTATTATTGGAAATAATTTTGAGAGAAAAATATTAAAACCAAATTGATCCTCTTTTCAAATTTGAAAAAATTCAAATATGAAAATTTGTGAAACCTCCAACTCTCTCCTTGGGTCCTTGAGTTGCTTAAGATTTCTAGGATCACAACCAAATGCAAATAAAAATATGATATGCATATGATGTCCTATGTATAACATCCAAATTGAAAATTGGGATGTTGCAATAACACGTAGTAGATGACTATAACTTGCAATATCGGATCAAGAACAGAAATATATTCATGAAAACATAACAGGTTCAGATCTGAAATCATGGCACTCGGGCCCTAGTGACAAGCATTAGGCATAACAAAGTCATAGCAACATCAATCTTAGAACATAGTAGATACTAGGGATCAAACCCTAACAAAACTAACTCGATTACATGGTAAATCTCATCCAGCCCATCAAGGTCCAGCAAGCCTACGATGGAATTACTCACGCACGGTGGTGAGCATCATGAAATTGGTGGAGGATGGTTGATGATGACGATGGCGACGGATTCCCATCTCCGGAGCCCCGAACGGACTCCAGATCTGCCCTCCCGAGGAAAAACAGGGCTTGGCGCCGGCTCCGTATCGTAAAACATGATGAATCCTTCTCTCTGATTTTTTTCTCCCTAGAAGAGAATATATGGAGTTGGAGTTGAGGTCGGTGGAGGTCTAGGGGGCCCACAAGGTCGGGTGGCATGCCCTAGGGGGATGGGCGCGCCCCCACCCTTGTGGCCAGGGTGTTGCCCCCCTTCACTTGATTCTTTCGCCAATATTTTTTATTAATTCCAAAACTTATCTCCATGAAGTTTCAGGTCATTCCAAGAAACTTTTATTCTGCACAAAAATGACACCATGGCAATTCTGCTGAAAACAGCGTCAGTCTGGGTTAGTTCCATTCAAATCATGCAAGTTAGAGTCCAAAACAAGGGCAAAAGAGTTTGGAAAAGTAGATACGACGGAGACGTATCACTATCTAGCATGCATCTAGTGCATTAAGTTCGTGGAGAAATGGAGTAATGCAATAAGAACGATGACATGATGTAGACAAGATCTATTTATGTAGAAGTAGACCCCATCTTGTTATCCTTAATAGCAACAATACATATGTGTCGGTTCCCCTTCTGTCACTGGGATCAAGCACCGTAAGATCAAACCCATCACAAAGCACCTCTTCCCATTGCAAGATAAATAGATCAAGTTGGCCAAACAAAACCCAAATATCGACGAAGAAATATGAGGCTATAAGAAATTGTGCATATAAGAGATCAAAGAAGACTCAAATAACTTCCATGGACAAAAAGAGATAGATGTGATCATA
Organism: Triticum dicoccoides; assembly: GCF_002162155.2. Lineage (NCBI taxonomy): Eukaryota > Viridiplantae > Streptophyta > Magnoliopsida > Poales > Poaceae > Triticum > Triticum dicoccoides. Next base: position 329,165,135 of record NC_041390.1, on the reverse strand, counting down.
AACTAAAAGTTCATCGGATCCCAACAAACACACCACAAAAAGAGTTACATCATATGGATCTCCAAGATACCATTGTATTGACAATCAAACGAGAGAGAGGAAGCCATCTAGCCAATAACTATGGACCGGAAGGTCTACAAAGGACTACTCACGCATCATCGGAGAGGCACTAATGGATATGATGAACCCCTCCGTGATGGTGTCTAGATTGGATCTTGTCGTGGGTTTGTCACGGCAGATGTCCTCGTGAAAAGACTTAGTTGTGGAGCCATCGCTACGGGTTAGCTTAAAGGGGTTAAACCAGACAAGGGGACACGAGGGATTTTATACTAGTTCGAACCCTTCGTTGAAGGTAAAAGCCTATGTCTAGTTGTGATTGGTATTGCTAGGGTTTCGATGACCAGGGAGCGAATCTGCTTTGCCTGGCTCTCGAGTAGTTGTCTGTTGTCCCTAAACCGCGGCCGGGTCGTCCCTTTATATACATAGGTTGACGCCCGCCAGTTTACAGAGTCCCGAGGCCGGATCTTAAACGTGTCCGACTTAGTCTCTATTCCTTTAACTTACAATACAAGTTACATGAAAGAGTCAGTTTACATCTACAAGACTTAACCCGCCTTTGGGCCTTGGGCCTTCGTAAAGCACCTCCATCGTCATGTCTTCATGGGCTTCTATCTTCATGGAGCTAACCCGGCCACTCCTAGCCGGTTTACCTCCAGTAATCATATCCCCAACATTAGGCCCCAGATTGATTTGAACTTGTTCATGTCAATCTTCAATACATAGAAAAATTCTTGCCCTGTCACCTTCATATAGATCTGGTAAACCGCCGTGAAGTCATCCTTTAGATCCATAGTAAACCGCCATGACGTCATCTACTCGTTGAAGCCGAAGATTCCCTTCATTAATGAATATCCAACCATCGAGGCGACATCCTTATTAACTATCCATTTTGAGATCCTCAATTCACGCACTTGTCGCTTATCGCTTCGCCTCATAAATAGGACCACGGGCCCTTCTCTTTTTTCCCCTTCATCTCCTTCACTTCTTCTTCCTCCTTGCGACGCCTCTGCACCTGAGCGCCACCGCCGTCACCGAGCTTTGCCTCCGTCTCTCCGCCGGCCGCTGCATCAACCTGGTTGCACCAGAGAGCCACGGCATACCTCCGCTGCTTCAACAGCCACTGTAAGTCCCTTCCTTTCTCCGTTGTAGATCTACCTAGGGTTTCCTCGTTCGTCGAAGTTCATCGAGGCTCCAGCGATTTTCTTCCCTGTTTCTTCTTAGTCCATGGATAAAAACTTCAAACTTGATGTATTCCACGTAATGGCTTATCCTCTGTTACCAAAACAAACCTTTACGCGCATAAAACACTGATCTGGTCCTTTGTGATCTGCTTCGGGATCAACCTTTTAGGTCTAAATCCTTTTATTTTCTTGTCTTACGGCAGATCCAAAATTTCCCTGCAACCTTATGAAATCTGTTTTTACCTTACTTAGTCATTTTTGCCTTAGATCTGTATCCTCTTTACCACATAGGCGGTTTACCTTTGTAAAAGAAATCTATCCTATACCATTAGTCCCCTGGTGTACCTGACGAGCCTTTTACCTCCGTTGTTTGTACTCTGGTTTAACAGCATGTGCATACCTTTGTTCTGATATTGCCTTGTCATTCATTATTGTATCAGCCTCCGGTTTACGCAATTTACATACCTTTATGTCTTTATTCCATCGCATCTTATGTATCACCATGAATGATTTGTAAACCGGTATTTCCTTTCAGCTTTCCGTTTGCAATGGCCAAACAGTTTTATGCTTGTAACTGGGATCCTTCCTGGGTTACCAAAGAACAGCTGAACGGAATGGTCAGGATTGGTACCTTGCCAAAAAAGAATGAGATCCGGTGGCAAGTTCCTGGACCGGAGAATCCTCCTACCCCTAAGCAGGGTGAGGTAGTGGTATTTGTTGACCACATAGGCTGTGGTTTCAAACCGCCCGGGTCGAAGTTTTTCCAGGATGTGCTCGCCAGTTTCCAGCTCCACCGTCAAGATATTGGACCTAACTCAGTATCCAATATATGCAACTTCCATGTCTTCTATGAAGTGTACTTACAAGAAGAACCAACTGCTGAGCTGTTCCGGGATTTTTTTCATCTAAACCGGCGCACTAAATTTGTAGACGGACCCAACACTGAACTTGGGGGTGTCTCAATTCAAAAAAGAAAAGAGGTCAAATTTCCTCATGCCGAGCTGCATAGCCACCCCAAAGATTGGAACCAACACTCTGCCGGGTTACCGTGCCCACCAGCTCTCCAACACTCATCCACTGCCGCAACGTCTAAGTGCTACGGAACGGGCCTCATATGGCCCTCAACTCGCCAAGCTCCGAGCTTTTATGGCCAACGATTTATCAGGCGTCAACTTTGTGCGCTGCTGGATATCCTGGAGCATCTTGCCATTATGTCGCCACTCCGGTTTAATGTGTGAGTACACTGGTGAAGTAGAAGACTCCCAACGTCATATCAACATTCAGTTAACTGATGAAGAAGTTACTGAGGGTGTTAAGAAGATTTTGAATGAATCGGAATCTGTCTGCCGCCAAACCGGCTTAAACCCCTTTTACACAAAAAACAAACCGCCTGCTGTCAGTACTGTCCTTCCTTTTTACCTTTGACATCTTTTTAAACTGTTCAACCTGTGAATATCCTTCTATTTGTTTATAAACAGGGTGATGATCCATTCTAGAAGAAGAAACCTACAAAGAAAGTGGCAAAGCCGTCCCGCCCCAAAACAAAAACCGTCAAGAAAACCTCATAGCGGAAGGCAGCTGAACGTATCAACATGGAACTAGACGACGACACGGATGAACCAAAAGTTGGGGTAGAACTTGATTCACTTGGTTCCCTATTTATGCATTTCATTAACAATGATATTTATCAGGAGTGTGCGGAAGGCAGCCAAGCCGACGATGTAGAGGTAATTGTCCTTTCCTCCGGTTCAGACTCTCTGCCAACACAAAAAATCCGTCAAGCGATCCGGAAAGTAAGCTTTTCACATCCTCTTGCTCACTTGGATCCAACATTTATTTTGAAGAAGCAGCAGCACGAGGCTCGCCGTACAACCCGGCACAGCGGCCAAAAGGTCACTTCGACTGGTTTACCTGACACCCCGGTTCGAAAGCGCCAATATGAGGTCACACCTCCTTCTGACAATTCTTACCCCAAGGCAGGTTATTTCTGACAACCTCTTAATCCGTCCAATTCAAATTATCAGGTGACACCTCCCTCATCATCTGGCGAGTCAGCAGCAACCCAACTCCCTCCTCTCAAAACTGTAGTTGGTAAGTACTTAAACCCTTTCTTTGAATGTTTTCTTACCTTGTATACTATGCTTATTTTTCACATCTTTTATTGTTTGTAGAGCCAAAGCCAGACCCAGCAAAAAGGCTCGGGTGAACAATCCGTCTGAAGACCAGGTGATTCTTGAACCGGAGCAAGCAGGTGAACTAGACCAAACTGGTGAACCGGAGGGTCCCAATCCTGAAGTCACCTTTGATGAGCCACCACCTCAAGATCACAATATCGATGAACAACCAGAAGCTGCTACTGCTGTGCCTGATATTGAACCGTCAGATCCAATTCGGGCTACTCTGGTGAGAGCTACTGAAACTCCATCAACTCCAGACAAAGCTGCTAGAGATAAAGAAGGCGAGGTTACCATTACTGGTATTGGTCACACCTCTCCTGGCCATCCTGTAATCTTGGCCCAACATAGTGCCAAGGAAGAGCGTGCTGCCATGGAAAAGGGTAAATGGATCACTGACTTGTCAAGCTACGCTCATCTCAGCGCTCAAGAACTCCACTCCGGTTTTCTAAACCGTCTGCACTCAAACCGTGATTATGAAGCCAGTTTGGTGAACCTGATGAAAGAACACTATGAGGTATTTTCAGCACCTTTCCTTTCTTGCTTTCAAAGCATAAACATCAGCCCAAGTAGCCCCCAAGGGCCGGTTTAGCTTTTGCGAGGTAAACTAGGTCTTTGTAATATCTTAATCCTTGTATGTTGATCCTCCATATGTGAACTAATCATTTAGAAACAAACCAGTACTTTATCATTGTACTCATGTAGTGTTCATTGGTGTAGCCCCCAAGGGCCAGTTTAGCTTTGCAAGCTAAACCGGGTCTTTAATCAATGCGTCAGTTTTGAACAGATGTACATTAGCCCCCAAGTGTTAAGGATAATGCTTGCATTTTACTTGAGACTTGTGAAAAATATGTTGATGAGAAAGCAAATAGTCATTAGCCCCCAAGTACAATGTGCATAACTTGTTATACGCTTGGTACTTAGAAAATAGACATCTCATTGTTGATATATCTCCGCCTTTGCAGGACGAGCTGAGTAAAAGGGATGCTCAAACCGCTGATCTTCAAGAGAACGTAAAGTCTCAACAAGCAGAGGCTTCCAAAGCCAAAGAGGAGCTGACCAATGCCTTGGCAGCTATGGAGAAGTTGAAAGAGACCTTCAACAAGGAGCGTGCTGACTGGGAAACAGAAAAGGCTGGTTTGATAAAAAAGGCCGAGGACGTAGAGGCAGCCCTGAAACCGGTAGTGGAAGAACTGTCCGGCTTAAAGCGGCAGATTGACGCTATGACATCCTTTGTATTTGGTAAGTGCTCTCTCGTGCAGTTTGTATAATCATAAGATTTTATCAATGGTCGGTTTACTGATGCTGAACCATGACAGGGAACCGCATTGCTCATCTGGGCTCTGACATGCGGATGAAGCTTAAAGCGGCATACAATAGAATAGCTATTCTCTATATCCCAGCATGCTATTTGCACTGCAGCGTATAACAAGCCGGCGCCATCCTTGATAAAGGAAACACTTGAGAAGCTGGCCATGCTACCTGCCCGGATCACCAAACTGAAGAGATCAGCTGCAAGATCAGGAGCGCTGACTGTGCTAATCCGGGCCAAGGCATGGATTCCGGATCTTGAACCGGTAGATATCATCAAAGGATATCCTGGCGTGAAAGAAGACGGCTCAGACTTCAATAATGACGATCTGTGAAGGCTGACAAAGGAGATGCGGCCATTAGCAAGCAAACTAGCGGAGGACACCGATTTATCTCACTTCCAACCGGTTTACGATGCTGAGGGAAAAAGATAGCCCGCTGTGATCCATGATGTTGAAGAGCTTGTGCCTCCAATCCGTAAGCATACTTACGCTCCTGACATTGACCCCTCCAGCCTTATCCATGAAGAGGCCGTGTTTCAAGCTTTAACCGAAATCGATTGGTCAACGGTTGATTTCCAGCGTCTGGGGAGGGATGAAGAGGATGTGACTGCACAAGATGGCCCTCAAGCCGTCCCGATGAAGCATCCTAAACCGGCGACTAGTTTATCAGCTACAGTCTGCCACTGCTTGAAAACAATTATTCAATTTGGTCCGTTTTGAAGCTCCTTGTAATAGGATAGCAAAAACACCTTTATCTGCCATGCCATCGAGCATGCTTGTGTTGCTTGATATTTTGAAAACTTGTTCCACTTTTGGGATCTATTTATGCATAGTCCATTATACTTTGTGTTCCTGCATATAAGAACTTGAAAGCGTCCTAGTCGTTTACCACTGGACGGGTCATGATGCCCAAAAAATATATACATAACTTGGATGGATAACCAAGATATATATTAACCAGATAAAATAAATAATATTTGTGACATACCTCGTTGGCTGACCAACCGCTTGTATGGTAAAGGTGAAAAAACACCAATCCAGAGTGTTGACAACTCCTTGCCCTCTTGCCAGTTCATATAGAAACCATATTGGGCTATAATAGCCGCATAATGCTGGTGACATCTAGTCAAAACCAGACCGGAAGAATATAATACCGATGTAAAACTGATCATATACTGACAACTAAGCATTGAAAATCATGTCGGGTTGTAATGAACACCGGTTTATCAGAAAATATTCATAAATCCATTATCATAAAAAAGAGCAAAGACAATAAATATGCAAGGCTTTTCATGGGCTGCCAGGCCCTAAAACGAGGCTTTTCATGGGCTGCCAGGCCACCGAGTTAAACCATTTTCCAAAGCCTTTTAAGATGGACCTCACTCTTTAACCAATCACCGTTTTAACTTTGACAAGTTCAGGGTCCATAGGATTGACTTGTCAAATGTTCGATGGGTCATACCAGGTTTACCTAGACGGAGTGGCTTACTTAAAGAGGCAGGATAACCCAGGGTTTTAGGTGAATACACCTCGCTTCCAAGCTTGGCTTGATAGCCTATTACAAGGGTGAAAGCTCGTTGTTCTTTGAGAAGCAAGGAACCCCCAGGTAATATTTGAGCTGTGCTTAGTGCTTACCTATGTTTGAGCTGTGCTTAATGCAACATACTCTCTTTGGTTCCACATAATTTCCTTTTGGCTTGAAGCCTATCAAGAGGTGTAGCTATGGTGTGAAGACAACCAAGCCCCTAGTGATATCCCTTTTTGGTTTTAAACCAATCAAGAGGTGTAGCTATGGTTCGGATACGACCAAGCCCCCTAGTGATTTTCTTTATATCTATGTGGCCATATAGGCCGGGTTAATAAAATGCCACTTTGTCAGTAGAAGCTCCCGTAGGCTCACACATGATGTAAAAAGAACAGAGACCCCTGTTTTATTCAAGGCTCCAGTTTATTATATAATATATACATTGTCATAAGTATGTACATAAGAAGAGCCTGTGGCTCAAGTATAGTAAGGCCGAAGAAGAGCTATATTCCACGGCCGCTTAGTCTCCTCCTCCGATTTACGTGAGTCTTTGTGCTCTCGAACATCAATGAGGTAGTATGACCCATTGTGCAGATTTTTGCTGACCACAAAAGGTCCTTCCCAAGGTGGGGATAACTTATGCATATCAGTCTGATCCTGGATGAGCCGAAGCACCAGATCACCCTCTTGAAAAGTTCTGGTCTTAACCCAACGACTGTGATAACGTTAGAGATCTTGTTGATAAATCTCCGAACGTGCTGCTACAAGATCACACTCCTCATATAGTAGGTCCAGTGAGTCCTGACGTGCCTTCTCATTGTCAGTTTCAACATAAGCCACCAGATGGGGCGAGTCGTGACGGATGTCACTAGGAAGAACCGCCTCTGCTCCATAAACCATGAAGAAAGGCGTGTAACCCATAGATCTGTTAGGTGCGGTGTTGATGCTCCATAACACAGAAGGTAACTCCTCCACCCAACAACCCGGTGTCCGCTTTAAAGGAACCATAAGACGGGGTTTAATACCTCTCAAAATTTCTTGATTTGCCCTCTCTGCTTGACCATTAGACTGGGGGTGAGCCACTGATGCTACATCAAGCTGGATGTGCTCTCGTTGGCAAAATTCCTCCATCTCACCCTTTGACAGATTAGTACCTTTGTCAGTTATAATACTGTGTGGGAAACCAAACCGGAATATCACCTTTTTGATGAATTGAACCGCCGTGGCTGCATCACACTTACCGACTGGCTCTGCTTCCACCCACTTGCTGAACTTGTCCACTGCCACTAATAGGTGGGTCTTTTTTTCCTTGGATCTCTTAAAGGGTCCAACCATATCAAGCCCCCAAGTTGCAAATGGACAAGTTAGTGGAACCATCCTCAACTCCTGAGCCGGAACATGAGGGCGACGTGCAAATTTTTGACAACCATCACACCTTTTGACTAAATCCTCAGCATCAGCATGGGCTGTCAACCAATAGAAACCATGACGAAAAGCCTTAGCCACCAAGGATTTTGAACTGGCGTGGTGACCACAATCTCCTTCATGGATTTCTCGCAAAATCTCACAACCCTCTTGAGGAGATACACAACGCTGAATTGCCCATGTGATGCTGTAACGATGTAACTCCCCATTGATTATGGTCATTGACTTGGAACGCCGAATTATCTGCCGGGCCAAGGTTTCATCCTCAGGTAACTCGCCCCGGTTCATGTAAACCAAGTACCGGACTGTCCAATCCGGTATAACATGCAAAGCTGCCACCAATTGGGCCTCTGGGTCAGGAATAGCCAACCCCTCCTCTGTTGGTATCTTAACCAACAGATTGTGTAGGATGTCGAGGAAAACATTAGGTGGGACCGGTTTACGCTGAGAGCCAAGGCAACTTAAAGCGTCTGCCGCTTCATTCTTTCGCCGGTCTATATGGTCAACTTGATAACCCTTGAAATGACCAGCCATTATGTCCACCTCGCATCGATACGCAGCCATGAGTGGGTCCTTAGAATCCCAAGTGCCAGATACCTGTTGAGCCACCAGGTCCGAGTCACCGAAGCACTTAACCCGGCTTAAGTGTATCTCCTTAGCCATTCGGAGACCGTGGAGTAAGGCCTCGTACTCAGCTACATTGTTAGTACATGGGAACATTAAGCGAAGAACATAACAAAACTTCTCACCTCGTGGGGAAGTTAATATAACTCCAGCCCCCGATCCCTCCAATTGCCTGGACCCATCAAAGTGAATAGTCCAATACGTGTTATCTGGCTTTTCCTCTGGTGCCTGCAACTCTGTCCAATCATTGATGAAGTCCACAAGTGCTTGAGATTTGATTGTTGTGCGAGGTGTATACTTGAGCCCATGAGGTCCAAGCTCGATAGCCCACTTGGCAATCCGGCCAGTTGCTTCTCGGTTTTGAATGATATCTCCCAGAGGGGCTGAACTAACCACTGTGACAGGATGACCCTGAAAGTAATGTTTGAGCTTCCGCTTGCCATAAACACCCCATACACCAGCTTCTGCCAATGTGGATACCTCTACTTTGATTCGATAATCACCACACTGATATAATAAACAGGCCGTTGAACCGGATATTCCTTTCCAGCCTCCTTGCGCTCCACAACAATAGCCACGCTAACAGCCCTGGCATTAGCAACCACATACAGCAGTAAGGGCTCTTTATTGACCGGAGTTGCAAGCACAGGTGGTTCAGCTAACTGCCTCTTCAGATCCTCAAACGCTTTATCAGCCGCATCCCTCCAGACAAAGTCATCCATTTTCTTTAACATCTGGTATAAAGGCATTGCTTTCTCCCCGAGACGACTGATAAACCGGCTCAAAGCCGCAATCCGGCCGGCTAAATGTTGAACATCATTGATACACGCCGGTTTAGCCAAAGACGTGATTGCTGATTTTTTTTCCGGATTAGCCTCAATGCCCCTATTTGATACCAGAAAGCCCAAGAGTTTGCCTACCAGGACACCAAAGACACATTTGTCCGGATTGAGCATCATCTTGTAAATCTGGAGGTTGTCAAAGGTTTCTCTCAAGTCATCAATCAACGTTTCCTCTTTCCTGGACTTTATCACAATATCATCCACATATGCATGAACATTGCGCCCAATCTGCTTATGAAGACAATTCTGAACACAACGTTGATAAGTCGCCTGGGCACTCTTGAGCCCAAAGGGCATGGAGACATAGCAGAAGGCTCCAAAAGGAGTTATAAACGCTGTCTTCTCCTTGTCCTTAACCGCCATTTTGATCTAATTATAACCAGAATAAGCATCCAAAAAACACAAGCGGTCACAACCCGCTGTAGCATCAATAATCTGATCAATACAAGGGAGGGCAAAGGGATCTACTGGGCAAGCCTTGTTCAAGTCTATGTAGTCCACACACATATGCCAAGTGTCATTTTTCTTGAGAACCAGCACCGGATTAGCCAACCACTCCAGGTGAAATACCTCCACGATAAATCCTGAGGCCAACAACCGAGCTACCTATTCACCAATAGCCTTGCGCTTTTCTTCGTTGAAGCAGCGGAGAAACTATCTGACCGGTTTAAACTTAGGATCTATATTAAGTGTGTGCTCGGCGAGTTCCCTCGGTACACCTGGCATGTCAGAAGGCTTCCATGCAAAGATGTCTCGGTTCTCACGGATGAACTCGATGAGCGCGCTTTCCTATTTGGGATCCAGGTTACCACCGATGCTGAACTGCTTGGATGAATTGCCAGGAACAAAATCAACCATCTTAGTGTCTATGGCTGATTTAAACTTCAATGCCGGATCGTGCTCCGTAGTTGTCTTTTTCAAAGAAGTCATGTCTGCCGGATCAACCTTGTCTTTGTAAAACTTTAGCTCTTCCATGGTACAAACCGACTCAGCGTAAGCCGCATCACCTTCTTCACATTCCAAAGCAATCTTCCTGCTCCCATGTACTATGATGGTCCCCTTATGACCTGGCATCTTAAGCTGCAGATAAACATAACATGGCCTCGCCATGAACTTGGCATAAGCCGGTCGCCCAAACAGAGCGTGATACAGACTCTTGATTTTCACCACCTCAAAAGTCAATGTTTCTGACCTTGAATCATGATCATCTGCAAAGGCCACCTCTAGGGCTATCTTGCCCACTGGATATGCAGATTTACCGGGCACCACACCATGAAAAACGGTGTTCGACGTCTTAAGATTCTTATCTGTCAACCCCATACGGCGGAAGGGTGTCATAGTAGAGAATATTGGTACTGCTTCCCCCATCCATGAGCACCTTGGTGAACTTATACCCCCCAACTTGAGGTGCCACCACTAAAGCCAGATGACCCGGATTATCAACCCGGGGTGGGTGATCCTCTCTACTCCATAAAATGGGTTGCTCAGACCAGTGCAAATACTGAGGTACTGCCGGTTCAACAGAGTTCACGACCCTCTTGTGAAGCTTCTGATCATGTTTACACAAGCTAGTGGTGAAGACATGATACTGCCCACTATTCAACTGCTTCAGATTGCTCTGATAACCCGACTGCTGCTGCTGCTGATTCCCCTGATGGTTATAACCTCCCTGGTTGCCCTGGTTCCCTTGATTGCTATATCCGGTTTGATTGCCTTGAAATCCTGAACCGGAGCTACCGCCTCCATAACCCAGCCCATGAAAACCACCTCCTAAACTACCGGGTGGGCCATTGTCATACTGAAACATATTGGAGTTCTTGAATTCTCGCATGATATAACAATCCTTCCAAAGATGTGAAGCTGGCCTCTCCTTTGATCCATGCTTTCGACAAGGTTGATTTAACAGGCGCTCCAGATTGGGGCTTGAACCTCCGTCCTTCTGGGGTTGTTTACCCTTACGACGTTGACCGTTATCCTGAGCATTGGTGTTAGCCACACAGTCCAAACTATTGATTGCCTTGCGCTTACCATTGTTCCCATGACCTGCCGGGTTATGCTGCTGTCCCTTGGTGTTGCCGTTCTTCTTCCCTTTCCCCGGTTTGTCCTCCTCTGACTCAGGGTCTTTGGTATTATCTGAATCGGCATATTTAACCAAAGCGGCCATAAGCGTTGCCATATCATTGCAGTGACGTTTGAGCCTTCCTAACTTCTGTTTTAGCGGTAGAAACCGGCAATTGCCCTCCAACGTTAACACTACTGTGTCTGCATTGATGCGATCTGATGAATGCAGAATAGCTGAGACCCGCTTCACCCAATGGGTTGTAGACATCCCATCCTCATGAACACAAGCGGCCAAGTCCACAATCGACATAGGGTGCTTACAAGTATCCTCAAAATTATGGATAAACCGGTGTTTTAACTCGGCCCATGATTCGATAGAGTTAACTGGTAAGCTCTTTAACCAATCACCAACAGATCTGGTGTTTCTGGAACTTGTGGCGGCTTGAATTGATTTTCGTTGACTCCCCTAGGGTTTCTGGTATTAGGTTATTCATAGAGTAAAGAGGCGGTTTGGGAGGCAACCGAGGTGGGCACAACAAACCAGGGCGCTTCTCCGGCCCACTAGATGTCTTCTGGTCCAAAAAATCACAAAAAGTTTCGCTCCGTTTGGACTTATTTGATATTGATTTCCCGTGATGTAAAAACATGCAAAAACAGCAACTGGCACTTGGCACTATGTCAATAGGTTAGTACCACAAGATGATATAAAATGACAATAAAATGATTATAAAACATCACTGAATGATAATATAACAACATGGAATAATCAAAAATTATAGATACATTGGAGACGTATCACTAAACATGACAAATAATTAACGAAACAGTTAACAAGTGAGCATGCTACCTCTTGAGCACTACGTTGGTTTTCCCCGAAGAGGAAGGGATGATGCAACAAAGTAGCGTAAGTATTTCCCTCAGTTTTTGAGAACCAAGGTATCAATCCAGTAGGAGGCTATGCGCCAGTCCCTCGTACCTGCACAAAACAAATAAATCCTCGCAACCAACGCGATAAGGGGTTGTCAATCCCTACACGGCCACTTACGAGAGTGAGATCTGATAGATATGATACGATAATATTTTTGGTATTTTTGTGATAAAGATGCAAAGTAAAATAAAAGCGAAGTAAAAAGCAAAGGAAATAACTAAGTAATGGTAGATTAATATGATGAAGATACACCCGCGGGCCATAGGTTTCACAAGTGGCTTCTCTCGAGAGCATAAGTATCCTACGGTGGGTGAACAAATTACTGTTGGGCAATTGACAGAATTGAGCATAGTTACGAGAATATATAGGTATGATCATGTATATAGGCATCACGTCCGAGACAAGTAGACCGACTCCTGCCTGCATCTACTACTATTACACCACTCATCGACCGCTATCCAGCATGCATCTAGAGTATTAAGTTCATGAAAACAGAGTAATGCCTTAAGCAAGATGACATGATGTAGAGGGATAAACTCATGCAATATGATGAAAACCCCATCTTGTTATCCGCGATGGAAACAATACAATACGTGCCTTGCTGCCCCTACTTTCACTGGGAAAGGACACCGCAAGATTGAAACCAAAGCTAAGCACTTCTCCCATTGCAAGAAAGATCAATCTAGTAGGCCAAACCAAACTGATAATTCGAAGAGACTTGCAAAGATAACCAATCATACATAAAAGAATTCAGGGAAGATTCAAATATTGTTCATAGATAGACTTGATCATAAACCTACAATTCATCGGTCTCAACAAACACACCACAAAAAGAAGATTACATCGAATAGATCTCCACAAGAGAGGGGGAGAACATTGTATTGAGATCCAAAAAGAGAGAAGAAGCCATCTAGTTACTAACTATGGACCCGTAGGTCTGAGGTAAACTACTCACACTTCATCGGAGGGGCTATGCTGATGATGTAGAATCCCTCCATGATCGATGCCCCCTCCGGCGGAGCTCCGGAACAGGCCCCAAGATGGGATCTCGTGGATACAGAAAGTTGCGGAGGTGGAATTAGGGTTTTGGCTCTGTATCTAATCGTTTGGGGGTACATAGGTATATATAGGAGGAAGGAGTACATCGGTGGAGCAACAGGGGTCCCACGAGGGTGGAGAGCACGCCTGGGGGGCGGGCGGGTAGGCGCGCCCCCTACCTCGTGGCCTCCTCTTTTGTTTCTTGATGTAGGGTCCAAGTCCCTTGAATCATGTTCGGTGAGAAAATCACATTCCCGAAGGTTTCATTCCGTTAGGACCCCGTTTGATATTCCTTTTCTTCGAAACCCTAAAATAGGCAAAAAAAATAGCAATTCTGGGCTGGGCCTCTGGTTAATCGGTTAGTCCCAAAAATAATGTAAAAGTGGATAATAAAGCCCAATAATGTCCAAAACAGTAGATAATATAGCATGGAGCAATCAAAAATTATAGATACGTTGGAGACGTATCAAGCATCCCCAAGCTTAATTCCTGCCCGTCCTCGAGTAGGTAAATGATAAAAACAGAATTTTTGATGCGGAGTGCTACTTGGCATAATTTTAATGTAATTCTTCTTAGTTGTGGTATGAATATTCAGATCCGAAAGATTCAAGACAAAAGTTCATATTGACATAAAAATAATAATACTTCAAGCATACTAGCAAAGCAATTATGTCTTCTCAAAATAACATGGCCAAAGAAAGTTCATCCCTACAAAATCGTATAGTTTAGTCATGCTCCATTTTCGTCACACAAGAATGCTCTCATCATGCACAACCCCGATGACAAGCCAAGCAATTGTTTCATACTTTAGTAATCTCAAACCTATAAACTTTCACGCAATATATGAGCGCGAGCCATGGACATAACACTATGGGTGGAATAGAATATAATGAGGGGGTTATGTAGAGAAGACAAAAAAGGAGAAAGTCTCACATCAACGAGGCTAATCAATGGGCACTAGAGCTATAAATGTATGAAAGCTCAACAAAAGAAACTAAGTGGGTGTGCATCCAACTTGGTTGCTCACGAAGACCTGGGGCACTTGAGGAGGCCCATTGTTGGAATATACAAGCCAAGTTCTATAATGAAAATTCCCACTAGTATATGAAAGTGACAAAATAAGAGACTCTCTATCATGAAGATTACAGTGCTATTTTGAAGCACAATTGTGGCAAAGGATAGTAACATTGTACCTTCTCTCTTTTTCTCTCATTTTTATTTGGCCTTTTCTCTTTTTTTATATGGCCTTTCTCTCTCTCTTTTTTTATAATTCCTCACTTGGGACAATGTTCTAGAAAATGATGATCATCACACTTCTATTTATTTTACAACTCAATGATTACCACTCAATACTAGAACAAAAGATGACTCTATTTGGATGCCTCCAGCGGTGTACCGGGATATGCAATGGACCAAGAGTGACATGTATGAAAGAATTATGAACGGTGGCTTTGCCACAAATACTATGTACTACATGATCATGCTAAGCAATATGACAATAATGAATGTGTCATGATAAACGGAATGGTGGAAAGTTGCATGGCAATATATCTCGGAATGGCTATGGAAATGCCATAATAGGGAGGTATGGTGGCTGTTTTGAGGAAGATATAAGGAGGTTTATGTGTGAAAGAGCGTATCATATCACAGGGTTTGGATGCACCGACGAAGTTTGCGCCAACTCTCAATGTGAGAAAGGGCAATGCACGGTACCAAATAGGCTAGCAAGGATGGAAAGGTGAGAGTGCGTGTAATCCATGGACTCAACATTAGTCATAAAGAACTCACATACTTATTGCAAAAATCTACAAGTCATCAAAAACCTCGGCACTACGCGCATGCTCCTAGGGGGATAGATTGGTAGGGAAAGACCATCGCTTGTCCCCGACCGCCACTCATAAGGAACACAATCAAATAACACCTCATGTTTCAAATTTGTTACATAACATTTACCATATGTGCATGCTACGGGACTTGCAAACTTCAACACAAGCATTTCTCATTTCACAACTACTCAACTAGCACGAATTTGATATTATTACCTCCATATCTCAAAACAATCATCAAGCATCAAACTTCTCTTAGTATTCAAAACACTAATAAGAAAATTTTACTAATCTTGAATTCCTAGCATATTAGGATTTTAAGCAAATCACAATGCTATTTAAGACTCTCAAAATAATCTAACTGAAGCATAACAGATCAATAGTTTCTATAAAACAAATCCACCACCGTGCTCTAAAAGATATAAGTGAAGTACTAGAGCAAAACTATATAACTCAAAAGATATAAGCGAAGCACATAGAGTATTCTAACTAATTCCAAACCATGTATGGCTCTCTCAAAAGGTGTGTACAGCAAGGATGATTGTGGTAAACTAAAATGTAAATACTCAAATCATACAAGACGCTCCAAGCAAAACACATATCATGTGGTGAATAAGAATATAGCTCCAAGTAAAGTTACTGATAGAAGTAGACGAAAGAGGAGATGCCTTCCGGGGCATCCCCAAGCTTTGGATTTTAGGTGTCCTTAGATTATCTTGGGGGTGCCATGGGAATCCCTAAGCTTAGGCTCTTTCCACTCCTTGTTCCATAATCCATCAAATTTTTAACCAAAACTTGAAAACTTCACAACACAAAACTCAAAGTAGAAAATCTCGTGAGCTCCGTTAGCGAAAGAAAACAAAAGACCACTTCAAGGTACTGTAATGAACTCATTATTTATTTATATTGGTGTTAAACCTACTGTATTCCAACTTCTCTATTGTTTATAAACTATTTTACTAGCCATAGATTCATCAAAATAACCAAACAACACAAGAAAAACAGAATCTATGAAAAACAGAACAGTCTGTGGTAATCTGTAGCTAGTGCAAGATATGGAAGCCCATAAATTCTAAAATAAATTGCTGGACGTGAGGAATTTATCTATTAATCATATTCAAAAATAATTAACTAAATATCACTTTCCAAATAAAAATGGCAGCAGTTCTCGTGAGCGCTAAAGTTTCTTTTTTTACAGCAAGTTTAACAAGACTTTCCCCAAGTCTTCCCAACGGTTCTACTTGGCACAAACACTAATTAAACACGAAAAACACAACCAAAAAATAATCTAGATAAATTATTTATTACTAAACAGGAGCAAAAATCAAGGAATAAAAATAAAATTGGGTTGCCTCCCAACAAGCACTATCGTTTAACGCCCCTAGCTAGGCATAAAAAGCAAGGATAGATCTAGGTATTGCCATCTTTGGTAGGCAATCCATTAGTGGATCTCTAATAGATTCATAAGGTAATTTAATTTTATTTCTAGGAAAGTGTTCCATGCCTTTCCTTAATGGAAATTGGAATCTAATATTTCCTTCCTTCATATCAATAATTGCACCAATCGTTCTAAGGAAAGGTCTACCAAGAATAATAGGTCATGAAGGATTGCAATCTATGTCAAGAACAATAAAATATATGGGCACATAATTCCTATTTGCAACAATAAGAACATCATTTATTCTTCCCATAGGTTTCTTAATAGTGGAATCCACAAGGTGCAAGTTTAGAGAGCAATCATCAAAATCACAGAAACCTAACAAATCACACAAAGTCTTTGGAATCGTGGAAACATTAGCACCCAAATCACATAAAGCATAGAATTAATGATCTTTAATTTTAATTTTAATAGTTGGTTCCCACTAATCATAAAGTTTTCTAGGGATAGAAACTTCCAATTCAAGTTTTTCCTCATAAGATTGCATAAAGGCATCAATGATATGTTTAGTAAATGCATTATTTTGACTATAAGCGTGAGGAGAATTTAGCACGGATTGCAACAAGGAAATACAATAAATCAAAGAGAAATTTTCATAGTTAAATTCCTTGAAATCCATAAAAGTGGGTTTAGCAACATCTAGGGTTTTAATTTCTTCAATCCCACTTTTATCAATTTCAGCATCAAGATCAAAAAATTCCGAATTCTTGGAATGCCTTCTAGGTAAAGGTGGATCATATTCAGTCCCATCATTATCAAGATTCATTGCAAAACAAAGATTTAATAGGGGACACATCAATAACTTTTAGATCTTCATCTTTATTTTCATAGGAACTAGAAGAAGACGCTCATATAAAGGCATCTTTCTTAGCACGCATCCTAGCAGTTCTTTCTTTGCACTCATCAATGGAAATTCTCATGGCTTTGAGAGACTCATTGATATCATGCTTAGGTGGAATAGATCTAAGTTTCAAAGAATCAACATCAAGAGAAATTCTATCAACGTTCCTAAACAACTCATCAATCTTAAACAATTTTTCTTCCATCAAAGCATTGCAATTCTTTTGCGATGTAATAAATTCTTTAATATTAGATTCAAAATCAGAGGGCGTCTTATTATAATTTCCATAAGAATTGTTGTCGGAATTACCATAATTATTAGAGGGATTACTAGGATAAGGCCTAGGATTGAAATTTCCTCTATACGCATTGTTACCAAAATTGTTCCTACCAACAAAATTCACATCCATAGATTCGTTATTATTCTCAATCAAAGTAGATAAGGGCATATCATTAGGATCAGAAGAAACACTCTTAGTAGCAAATAATTTCATAAGTTCATCCATCTTTCCACTCAAAGCATTAATTTCTTCTATCGCATGCACCTTTTTATTACTAGATCTTTCAGTATGCTGTTGAGAATAATTAACCATAATATTATCTAGGAGTTTAGTAGCTTCTCCTAAAGTGATTTCCATAAAAGTGCCTCCCGCGGCTGAATCTAAAAGATTTCTAGAAGCAAAATTCAATCTGGCATAAATTTTTTGTATAATCATCCAGAAATTCAAACCATGAGTAGGGAAATTATGTATCATTAATTTCATTCTCTCCCAAGCTTGTGCAACATGTTCATGATCAAGTTGCTTAAAATTCATAATATCGTTCCTAAGGGAGATGGTCTTAGCGGGAGGAAAATACTTAGAGATAAAAGCATCTTTGCACTTATTCCATGAATCAATACTATTTTTAGGCAAAGATGAAAACCAAGCTTCAGCACTATTTCTAAGCGAAAAAGGAAATAGCTTCAATTTAACAATATCATTATCCACATCTTTCTTCTTTTGCATATCACACAAATCAACGAAGCTAGGAAGGTCGGAAAACGGATCTTTCATGACAAGATTCAGCAAAGCAGTATTAATTTCACAAGATTCAACATCGGTAAGAGGAGCAATCGGAGTGCTAATAAAATCATTATTGTTGGTATTGGTGAAGTCACACAATTTAGTGTTATCTTGAGCCATCGTGACAAGCAAGAACACTAACACACAAGCAAACAAAAAACGGGCATGAAAGAGGCAAATGGGAAAGAGAAGGAGGATAGAAAGAGAGAGGGCGAATAAAACGGCAAGGGTGAAGTGGGGGAGAGGAAAACCAGAGGCAAATGGCAAATAATGTAATGTGGGAGATAAGGGTATGTGATGAGTACTTGGTATATTGACTTTTGCGTAGACTTCCCCGGCAACGACGCCAGAAATCCTTCTTGCTACCTCTTGAGCACTGCATTGGTTTTCCCCGAAGAGGAAGGGATGATGCAGCAAAGTAGCGTAAGTATTTCCCTCAGTTTTTGAGAACCAAGGTATCAATCCAGTAGGAGGCTATGCGCCAGTCCCTCATACCTGCACAAAACAAATAAATCCTCGCAACCAATGCGATAAGGGCTTGTCCATCCCTACACGGCCACTTACGAGAGTGAGATCTGATAGATATGATAAGATAATATTTTTGGTATTTTTGTGTTCAAGATGCAAAGTAAAATAAAAGCAAAGTAAAAAAGCAAAGGAAATAACTAAGTATTGGTAGATTAATATGATGAAGATACACCCGGGGGCCATAGGTTTCACTAGTGGCTTCTCTCGAGAGCATAAGTATTCTACGGTGGGTGAACAAATTACTGTTGAGCAATTGACAGAATTGAGCATAGTTATGAGAATATCTAGGTATGATCATGTATATAGGCATCACGTCCGAGACAAGTAGACCGACTCCTGCCTGCATCTACTACTATTACTCCACTCACCGACCGCTATCCAGCATGCATCTAGAGTATTAAGTTAATGAATATAGAGTAACGCCTTAAGCAAGATGACATGATGTAGAGGGATAAACTCATGCAATATGATGAAAACCCCATCTTGTTATCCTCGATGGCAATAATACAATACGTGCCTTGCTGCCCTACTGTCACTGGGAAAGGACACCGCAAGATTGAACCCAAAGCTAAGCACTTCTCCCATTGCAAGAAAGATCAATCTAGTAGGCCAAACCAAACTGATAATTAGAAGAGACCTGCAAAGATAACCAATCATACATCAAAGAATTCAGAGAAGATTCAAATATTGTTCATAGATAGACTTGATCATAAACCCACAATTCATCGGTCTCAACAAATACGCCGCAAAAAGAAGATTACATCGAATAGATCTCCACAAGAGAGGGGGAGAACATTGTATTGAGATCCAAAAAGAGAGAAGAAGCCATCTAGCTACTAACTATGGACCCGTAGGTCTGAGGTAAACTACTCACACTTCATCGAAGGGGCTATGGTGATGATGTAGAAGCCCTCCGTGATTAAGGCCCCCTCCGGCGGAGCTCTGGAATAGGCCCCAAGATGGGATCTCGTGGATACAGAAAATTGCGGCGGTGGAATTAAGGTTTTGGCTCTGTATCTAATCGTTTGGGGGGTACATAGGTATATATAGGAGGAAGGAGTACATCTGTGGAGCAAAAGGGGGCCCACGAGGGTGGAGGGTGCGCCAGGGGGGTAGGTAGGTGCGCCCCCTACTTTGTGGCCTCCTCTTTTGTTTCTTGACGTAGGGTCCAAGTCCCCTAGATCACGTTCGGTGAGAAAATCACATTCCCGAAGGTTTCATTCCGTTAGGACTCTGTTTGATATTCCTTTTCTTTGAAACCCCGAAATAGGCAAAAAACAACAATTCTGGGCTGGTCCTTCGGTTAATAGGTTAGTCGCAAAAATAATATAAAAGTGGATAATAAAGCCCAATAATGTCCAAAACAGTAGATAATATAGCATGGAGCAATCAAAAATTATAGATACGTTGGAGACATATCTGAGCACCACATTGCACGACATATTATACACTAGAGCAACAGATTGCATGGTATAAGTAGATAGCACAATTCACTAGAATTTGTTTAGGAAAAGCAGGAGCAAGACATGCAACGGGTAAACCGAGCATGCTTAACCGGCGTAGCTAGCAAACTGAACATTGGCCCTTATAGTGAGCTAGTAAGACACGCTACTCCTCATCGTCAGAGATATCGATGATGATTGGATCCTTGGACATGGAAGAGGGCGAGGCCTCTACATCGTGGGTGCCCTCATCATAGTGGTGAGTTGCCTGAGCCGCTCCGGGCACCAACCTTCTGGCTCTCGAGTTTAGGTAAGCATGTGCACGCTGAGAAAACACCTCGTTGTCTTCCTCGAAGGTGAAGGAAATTAGCCCTAGAGGCAATAATAAAGTTGTTCTATTATATTTCCTTATACCATGATAAATGTTTATTATTCATGCTAGAATTGTATTAACCGGAAACATGATACATGTGTGAATACATAGACAAAACACCGTGTCCCTAGTAAGCCTCTACTAGACTAGCTCGTTAATCAAAGATGGTTTAGTTTCCTAACCATAGACATGTGTTGTCATTTGATGAATTGGATCACATCATTAGGAGAATGATGTGATGGACAAGACCCATCCGTTACCTTAGCATGTTGATCGTTCAGTTTTATTGCTATGGCTTTCTTCAAGTCATATACATATTCCTTTGACTACGAGACTATGCAACTCCCGGATACCGGAGGAATACCTTGTGTGCTATCAAACGTCACAACGTAACTGGGTGATTATAAAGATACTCTACAGGTATCCCTGAAGGTGTTTGTTGGGTTGGCATAGAACGAGATTAGGATTTGTCACTCCGAGTGTCGGAGAGGTATCTCTGGGCCACCTCGGTAATGCACATCATAAGAAGCCTTGCAAGCAATGTGACTAATGAGTTAGTTGCGGGATGATGTATTACGGAATGAGTAAAGAGACATGCCGGTAACGAGATTGAACTAGGTATGAAGATACCACAATCGAATCTCGGGCAAGTAACATACCGATGACAAAGGGAATAATGTATGTTGTCATTACGGTACGACCAATAAAGATCTTCGTAGAATATGTGGGAACCAATATGAGCAATCAGGTTCCTCTATTGGTTATTTACCGGAGAGGTGTCTCGGTCATGTCTACATAGTTCTGGAACACGTAGGTTCCGCACGCTTAACGTTCGATGGCGATTTGGTATTATATGAGTTATGTGATTTGGTGACCGTATGTTGTTCGGAGTCCCGGATAAGATCACGGACATGATGAGGAGTCCTAAAATGGTCGAGAGGAAAAGGTTCATATATTGGACGATGATATTTGGACACCGGAAGTGTTCCGGGGGTACCGGGTACATATCGGGTCACCGGAAGGGGTTCCGGGCTTCCCCCCGGCAACTACATGGGCCTAATTGGCCAAGACAGGGACAGGCCAGCCCCTAGGGGGCTGGTGCGCCCCATGTAGGCCAAAATACGGGGGAAGGAAAGAGGGGAAGAGATAAAGGAATGGGAGCAATTCGGCCTCCCCCTTCCTTCTCTCCTCCCTCCTCCTTCCTTCCCCCTCCGGATGAATTTGGAAGGGGGGAGGCCGAATTGGGGGCGCCCAAGTAGGATTCCTCCTACTTGGGGCGCCCCCTTGGCTGCCTCTCCTCCCCTCCAACCTATATATATGACCGGGGGGCACCGCTAGAACACACAACAATGATTGTTAGCCGTGTGCGGCGCCCCCCTCCACAGTTTACACCTCCGGTCATATTGTCGTACTGCTTAGGCAAAGCCCTGCGCGTATCACTTCACCATCACCATCACCACGCCGTCATGCTGACGAAACTCTCCCTCTACACTTTGCTGTATCAAGAGTTCGAGGGACATCATCGAGCTGAACGTGTGCAGAACTCGGAGGTGACGTACGTTTGGTGCTTGATAGGTCGGAACGAGAAGAAGTTCAACTACATCAACCGCGTTGTCAAACGCTTCCGCTTTCGGTCTATGAGGGTACGTGGACACACTCTTCCCCTCTCATTGCTATGCATCTCCTAGAGAGATCTTGTGTGAGTGTAGGAATTTTTTTGAAATTGCATGCTACGTTCCCAATAGTGGTATCATGTGTCAGGTCTATGCGTAGATGATATGCACGAGTAGAACATGAAGAGTTGTGGGCGGTGATCGTCATACTGCTTACCACCAATGTCTTATTTTGATTCGGCGGTATTGTTGGATGAAGTGGCCCGGGCCAACCTTACATGACCACGTTCATGAGATCGGTTGCACCGATAGACATGAAACTAGTTTTGAATAGAGGTGGCTGGCGGGTGTCTATTTCTCCTACTTTAGTTCACTCGAATTTGACTATGGTCGGTCCTTGTTGAAGGTTAAAACAACAAACTTGTTAATCACTGTTGTGGTTTTGATGCGTAGGTAAGAACGGTTCTTGCTAGAAGCCCATAGCAGCCACGTAAAACTTGCAACAACAAAGTAGAGGACATCTAACTTGTTTTTGCAGGGCATGTTGTGATGTGATATGGTCAAGACATGATGTGATATGCGTTATTGTATGAGATGATCATGTTTTGTAAAAGTTATCGGCAACTAGTAGGAGCCTTGTGGTTGTAGCTTTACTGTATGAAAATGCAAATGCCATGTAATTGCTTTACTTTATCACTATGCATTAGCAATAGTTGTAGAAGAAATAGTTGGCGAGACGACCACGATGCTACGATGGAGATCTAAGTGTCAAGCCGGTGACAATGGAGATCATGACGGTGCTTTGGAGATGAAGATCAAAGGCACAAGATGATGATGGAAATATCATGTCATATATTTTGATTGCATGTGATGTTTATCTTTTATGCATCTTATTTTGCTTAGTACGATGGTAGCATTATAAGATGATCCCTCACTAAAATTTCAAGGTATAAGTGGTCTCCTTGAGTATGCACCAATGCGACAGTTCGTCATGCTGAGACACCATGTGATGATCGGGTGTGATAGGCTCTACATTCACATACAACGGGTGCAAGACAGTTTTGCACATGCGGAATACTCGGGTTAAACTTGACGAGCCTAGCATGTACAGACATGGCCTCAGAACACTGGAGACCGAAAGGTCGAACGTGAATCATATAGTGGAAATGATCAACATAGATATGTTCACCGTTGACGACTACTCCATCTTACGTGATGATCAGACATGGTTTAGTTGATTTGGATCACGTAATCATTTAGATGACTCGAGGTATGTTTATCTAAGTGGCAGTTCTTAAGTAATTTGATTAATTGAACTTAATTTATCATGAACTTAGTCCTGATAGTATTTGCATATCTTTGTTGTAGATCAATAGCTCATGTTGCAGCTCCCCTATATTTTTGATATGTTCCTAGAGAAAACTAAGTTGAAAGATGATAGTAGCAATGATGTGGACTGGATCCTGATATGAGGATTATCGTCATTGCTCCACAGAAGAATTATGTCCTTGATGCACCGCTAGGTGATAGACCTATTGCAGGAGCAGATGCAGACATTATGAATGTTTGACAAGCTCGTACGATGACTACTTGATAGTTTAGTGCACCATGCTTTACGGCTTAGAACCGGGACATCAAAAACATTTTGAACACCACGAAGCATATAAGATGTTCCAAGAGTTGAAATTGGTATTTCAAACTATGCCCATGTCAAGAGGTATGAGGCCTCTGACAAGTACTTTGCCTACAAGATGGAGGAGAATGGCTCAGCCTGTGAGCATGTACTCAGAATGTCTGGGTAGTACAATCGCTTGAATCAAGTGGGAGTTAATCTTCCAGATAAGATAGTGATTCACAGAGTTCTCTAGTCACTATCTGTGACGCCCCGAGAACTTCATGCCAGGTGTCTTCCAATTATTCGCTGTTGTTGCCTTGTCATTCGCTTGCGTGTTGCCTCTTGCCATGTCATCATGTGCATTGCATCATCATGTTTTCAAAACTTGCATCCGTCCGGGTCTCCCAGTTCCTCCCGTTGTCAGTTCTGAGCCCAGACATACTTGCACGCGCCTGCGGCACGTCCAAAATATTATTTTATAAGTGGCCAGAAAAATATTCCAGGAATGGGGTGAAAGTTGGCGTGCGGTCTTGTTATAGTGTAGGTAGGCCACCTGCCAAGTTTCGTCGCATTCAGCGTCCGTTTGAGGCTGTAACGGATAACTATAGCGGCATTATAGCCGGTCATACGTCGGACGTTTTTGGTCTCCGGAAACCGTTGCCAGGCTGCTATTCTCTTTTCTCCTCTCAGCCCGAGGCCTTCTGCACAGCCATAATCAGCCCACCTACTTATCCCCTCCACTCCGGACCGTCGGATCGAGATCCGATGCCTGAAAATGGATGAAAACCCCTCCAAACCCCTAACCCTAGCCCCACTTTCTATATATAGGCGTCTCCCCTGCCATTTTTGGCCTCCTACCTACCCCCTCCTCAAATTTCGCAGCCAGCCACCACCTCCCTTCTCGGATCAGCCGCCGGCCACCTCTCTCCGCCACTTGGCAAGCAACGAGTGGCTGCGCCGCCGCCAGCCGCCCCCTGGGGCCTCTCTAGCGCCACCACATGTCCCTCACTTGTCGTCCCTGTGCCAGGCCTACCCGCAGCCCATCAGCTGCCTGCTGTTGGCCGAACCGGGCCGACCCTGCCGCCGCTCATGCCCGACCTGCCCGAGTGCCCCCGCTCCCTCCTCCCGTCGCCTCTGCCCAACCCCGTCGTCGGCGTGTGGTCGCCGGGTCGCCGGAAGCTGCGCCACCATGCCGGCGAGCGCCGCCACGACCCTGCCCTATTTTCTTCCTCTGCTCAAACTCTCTCTAACCTCTCTCTCCCTATGTGCCATGGACGCCGCCGCCTGAGCTCGGAACCGCCCCGCTGTACCTTGTCGGTCCCTCTTCTAGCCGGATCCGGGCGCCCTCCTACCAGATCCGTCCATCCCCGCCATCCGCCGGTACTCTTCACGCTGCGCGGCCATCCCCATCGCCGCCCCGCCTTCCCTCAATCCAGTGGGATCAGGGAGGAGGACGAGGTGCCTCTGGGCCCCATGGGCCGCGACCCACCCGAGGCCCAGCGCTACAGCTCGACCAGCCCATCACCGAGCCGGCATAGTGCCTTTGGTGAGCAGCTCCTGGTAGCCCATCGCCCTATGCATTGCTTGTCTAGCCCAGATCCAGTTTCGGCCCATTCTTGTTTTTTTCTCGTTCCTGCGAATTTAGCTGTTCCAGGTGTTTGACAGTTTTGCAGAAAACCCTTCTAGTTCATGCATTTAATAACTCTGAAACCATGCATCGGGTTAAAATAAGTTATATATGATAAATGCTTAGATTTTTGCCTAGTTTCATAATATGCTACTTTCATGCATGTTTGACATGTTTAAAATATTGTTTGTTTAAATTTGCTCTAATGCCATGCTAAAATGCTTTATTTCATAACTAATTAACCGTAGCTCCAAATTAATATACTTTATATGTAAATGGGGTCGAAAATGCCTAGTTTAACATGGTGGCATTATATTGCATGTTTAACAACTCAAAAATATGGTTTAGGGCAGAACATTACCAAATCTAAAATATACATGTGGGGATTTACCGGAATTGTTGTTTGTTGTTCCAGCCTCATTTAAACTTGCCTAGATAGGTAGTTTTATCATGCTTCACCTCTTGCCATGTTTAATAACATTTAATATTATCGGGTACATAAACGGGAGAGAACTAAATAAGTCATGTGGTGTTTCATCAATATGCAACTCGTTGCATACTGAGCTCCACTTAATTTGTAGTATTGTTTGTGCATATTGTCATGCCATGCCTCATTAAAAACATGCATCATACTTGGTTGTGCATCATGCCATGTTTATGTGATGGTTGTTTACCATGTTGTTTGCTTCTTTCTGGTGTTGCTTCTTCTTGTTAGTTCCAGTAACGTCGTGTTTGTGAGGATTCGTTCGACTACGTCCATTTGTCTTCTTCATGGACTCGTTCTTCTTCCTTGCGGGATCTCAGGCAAGATGACCATACCCTCGAAATCACTTCTATCTTTGCTTTGCTAGTTTTTCGCTCTATCGCTATGTCGCGCTACCTACCAATTGCTATATCATGCCTCCCATGTTGCCATGTCAAGCCTCTAACCCACCTTTCCTAGCAAACCGTTGTTTGGCTATGTTACCGCTTTTGCTCAGCCCCTCTTATAGCGTTGTTAGTTGCAGGTGAAGTTGAAGTTTGTTCCATGTTGGGACATGGATATGTTGGGATATCAAATATCATGCATCTATATACTGGGTAAAGGGTGGAAGGCTCGGCCTTATGCCTGGTGTTTTGTTCCACTCTTGCTGCCCTAGTTTCCATCATACCGGAGTTATGTTCCTTGATTTTGTGTTCCTTATGCGGTTGGGTGTTATGGGAACCCCTTGACAGTTCTCTTTGAATAAGACTCCTCCAACAAGGCCCAACCTTGGTTTTACCATTTGCCTCATCACCACCTATACTTTTCCCTTGGGAGTCGCACCCCCGAGGGTCATCTTTATTTTAACCCCCCCGGGCCAGGGCTTCTCTAAGTGTTGGTCCAAACCGGGCAGCCTGTGGGGCCACCTCAGGGCAACTTGAGGGCTGGTTTTACTCGAAGCTTGACCTATCCGGTGTGTCCTGAGAACGAGATATGTGCATCTCCTATCGGGATTGTCGACACATCAGGCGGCTTTGCTGGTCTTGTTTTACCATTGTCGAAATGTCTTGTAACTGGGATTCCGAGACTGATCGGGTCTTCCTGGGAGAAGGAATATCCTTCGCTGACCATGAGAGCTTGTGATGGGCTAAGTTGGGACACCCCTGCAGGGTATAAACTTTCGAGAGCCGTGCTCGCGATTATGTGGCGGATGGGAATTTGTTAATATCTGGTTGTAGAGAACTTCACACTTGACTTAATTAAAATGCATCAACCGCGTGTGTAGCCGTGATGGTCTCTTTTCGACGGAGTCCGGGAAGTGAACATGTCCATGATCAAGTTGCTTAAAATTCATAATATCGTTTCTAAGGGAGATGATCTTAGCGGGAGGAAAATACTTAGAGATAAAAGCATCTTTGCACTTATTCCATGAATCAATACTATTTTTAGGCAAAGACGAAAACCAAGCTTTAGCATGATCTCTAAGCGAAAAAGGAAATAACTTCAATTTAACAATATCATTATCCACATCTTTCTTCTTTTGCATATCACACAAATCAACGAAGCTATTTAGATGGGTAGCGGCATCTTCACTAGGAAGGCCGGAAAACGGATCTTTCATGACAAGATTCAGCAAAGCATTATTAATTTCACAAGATTCAGCATCGGTAAGAGGAGCAATCGAGTGCTAATAAAATCATTATTGTTGGTATTGGTGAAGTCACACAATTTAGTGTTATCTTGAGCCATCGTGACAAGCAAGCAAACTAACACACAAGCAAAGAAAAATCGGGCAAAAAGAGGCAAATGGGAAAGAGAAGGAGGATAGAGAGAGAGGGCGAATAAAACGGGAAGGGTGAAGTGGGGGAGAGGAAAACCAAAGGCAAATGGAAAATAATGTAATGCAGGAGATAAGGGTATGTCATGGGTACTTGGTATATTGACTTTTGCATAGACCTCCCCGGCAACGGCGCCGGAAACCCTTCTTGCTACCTCTTGAGCACTCCATTGGTTTTCCCCGAAGAGGAAGGGATGATGTGGCAAAGTAGCGTAAGTATTTCCCTCAGTTTTTGAGAACCAAGGTATCAATCCAGTAGGAGGCTACGCGCTAGTCCCTCGTACCTGCACAAAACAAATAAATCCTCGCAACCAACGCGATAAGGGGTTGTCAATCCCTACACGGCCACTTACGAGAGTGAGATCTGATAGATATGATAAGATAATATTTTTGGTATTTTTTTGATAAAGATGCAAAGTAAAATAAAAGCAAAGTAAAAAGCAAACGAAATAACTAAGTATTGGGAGATTAATATGATGAAGATAGACCCGGGGGCCATAGATTTCACTAGTGGCTTCTCTCGAGAGCATAAGTATTCTACGGTGGGTGAACAAATTACTGTTGAGCAATTGACAGAACTGAGCATAGTTATGAGAATATCTAGGTATGATCATGTATATAGGAATCACGTCCGAGACAAGTAGACCGACTCCTGCCTGCATCTACTACTATTACTCCACTCGTTGACTGCTATCCAGCATGCATCTAGAGTATTAAGTTAATGAAAACAGAGTAATGCCTTAAGAAAGATGACATGATGTAGAGGGATAAACTCATGTAATATGATGAAAACCCCATCTTGTTATCCTCAATGGCAATAATACAATACGTGCCTTGCTGCCCCTACTGTCACTGGGAAAGGACACCGCAAGATTGAACCCAAAGCTAAGCACTTATCCCATTGCAAGAAAGATCAATCTAGTAGGCCAAACCAAATTGATAATTCGAAGAGACTTGGAAAGATAACCAATCATACATAAAAGAATTCAGAGAAGATTCAAATATTGTTCATAGATAGACTTGATCATAAACCCACAATTCATCGGTCTCAACAAATACACCGCAAAAAGAAGATTACGGCGGTGGAATTAGGTTTTTGGCTCCGTATCTAATTGTTTGGAGGTACGTAGGTATATATAGGAGGAAGGAGTACGTCGGTGGAGCAACAGGGGGCCCACGAGGGTGGAGGGCGCGCATGGGGAGGGGGGGTAGGCGCACCCCCCTACCTCGTGGCCTCCTATTTTGTTTCTTGACGTAGGGTCCAAGTCCCCTGGATCACGTTCGGTGAGAAAATCACGTTCCCGAAGGTTTCATTCCGTTTGGACTCCGTTTCATATTCCTTTTCTTTGAAACCCTGAAATAGGCAAAAAAACATCAATTCTGGGCTGGGCCTCCGGTTAATAGGTTAGTCCCAAAAATAATATAAAAGTGGATAATAAAGCCCAATAATGTCCAAAATAGTAGATAATATAGCATGGATCAATCAAAAATTATAGATACGTTGGAGACGTATCAGAGCACCACATTGCACGACATATAGAACATATACACTAAAGCAACAGATTGCATGGTATAAATATATAGCACAATTCACTAGAATTTGTTTAGGAAAGGCAAGAGCAACACATGCAACAGGTAAACCAAGCATGCTCAACCGGCGTAGCTAGCAAACTGAACATTGGCCCTTATAGTGAGCTAATAAGACAAGCTACTCCTCATTGTCAGAGATATCGATGATGATTGGATCCTTGGACATGGAAGAGGGCGAGGCCTCTACATCGTGGGTGCCCTCATCATAGTGGTGAGTTGCCTAAGCCGCTCCGGGCACCAACCTTCTGGCTCTAGAGTTTAGGTAAGCATGTGCACGCTGAGAAAACACCTCGTTGTCTTCCTCGAAGGTGAAGGAAATTAGCCCTAGAGGCAATAATAAAGTTGTTATTTTATATTTCCTTATACCATGATAAATGTTTATTATTCATGCTAGAATTGTATTAACCGGAAACATGATACATGTGTGAATACATAGACAAAACACCATGTCCCTAGTAAGCCTCTACTAGACTAGCTCGTTAATCAAAGATGGTTTAGTTTCCTAACCATAGACATGTGTTGTCATTTGATGAATTGGATCACATCATTAGGAGAATGATGTGATGGACAAGACCCATCCGTTACCTTAGCATGTTGATCGTTCAGTTTTATTGCTATGGCTTTCTTCAAGTCATATACATATTCCTTTGACTACGAGACTATGCAACTCCTGGATACCGGAGGAATACCTTGTGTGCTATCAAACGTCACAACGTAACTGGGTGATTATAAAGATACTCTACAGGTATCCCCGAAGGTGTTTGTTGGGTTGGCATAGAACGAGATTAGGATTTGTCACTCCGAGTATCGGAGAGGTATCTCTGGGCCCTCTCGGTAATGCACATCATAAGAAGCCTTGCAAGCAATGTGACTAATGAGTTAGTTGGGGGATGATGTATTACGGAACGAGTAATGAGACTTGCCGGTAACGAGATTGAACTAGGTATGGAGATACCGACAATCGAATCCCGGGCAAGTAACATACCAATGACAAAGGGAATAATGTATGTTGTCATTACGGTACGAGCAATAAAGATCTTCGTAGAATATGTGGGAACCAATATGAGCATCCAGGTTCCTTTGTTGGTTATTTACCGGAGAGGTGTCTCGGTCATGTCTACATAGTTCTGGAACCCGTAGGGTCCGCACGCTTAACGTTCGATGGCGATTTGGTATTATATAAGTTATGTGATTTGGTGACCAAATGTTGTTCAGAGTCCCAGATAAGATCACAGACATGATGAGGAGTCCCAAAATGGTCGATATGTAAAGGTTCATATATTGGATGGTGATATTCGAACACCGGAAGTGTTCCGGGGGTACCGGGTACAAATCGGGTCACCGGAAGGGGTTCCAGGCATCCCCCCGGCAACTACATGGGCCTAATGGGCCAAGACAGGGACAGACCAGCCCCTAGGGGGCTGGTGCGCCCCATGTAGGCCAAAATACGGGGGAAGGAAAGAGGGGAAGAGATAAAGGAAGGGGAGCAATTCGGCCTCCCCCTTCCTTCTCTCCTCCATCCTCCTTCCTTCCCCCTCCGAATGAATTTGGAAGGGGGGGAAGCCGAATTGGGGGCGCCCAAGTCGGATTCCTCCTACTTGGGGCGCCCCCTTGGCTGCCTCTCCTCCCCTCCAACCTATATATATGACGGGGTGGGGGGTGGGGGCACCGCTAGAACACACAACAACGATTGTTAGCTGTGTGCGGCACCCCCCTCCATAGTTTACATGTCCGGTCATATCACTACAAAAAAGACACATCCGTGACATTTTGGCCTGAACGAATTTTTTTCTATCATACATATGACACTTCTATGACGATAATTGTGACAAAACCCGGTATCATCATAGCTGTGGTGGGCTCCTACTTCTATGACAAAAAGTCATGACAGAAAATGGGCTTTTCGTCCTGGGCGGGCTGGAGACGCAGTTGCATGACATTCTTTGGGCCGTCCATGACGGAAAAAACCGTGGTAGAAGCGAGGGGGAGGAAAAATTCGGGGAGTTCCCAGTTACGGTGGGAGGTTTGGGGCCGAGCCATGCGCGTTTCTCTCGTACACATATGCGCGTGTGTGCGAGGCGTTGGCTCTAACTGAACTCGAGAAAGGCGTTGGGCTCTAACTAAACCCGAGCGATTGCTCTGCAGGCTATGCGTTACTGAACCCGAGCGATCGATCGATGGCTGTTAACAAAACCCGATCGAGCGATTCCTTCGCTACTGCTGCTAACTGAAGCCGATCGATGCTGCCTCTGGGATGAACAGTGAGTGTTGCGGGGGGTTTGGATGAACAGTGAGCGGTGGCGTTGCCTCTGGATGAACAGGACCCCGTGGTGTGGTAAAGGGCTGGATGAACAGTAGACGGTGGAGGGGTGCCTGTGGAGGGGTGGTTGAACAGGACCCCGTGGTGTGGAGGGTTGGATGAACAGTAGAAGGTGGAGGGGTGGTTGAACAGTAGCCGGTGGAGTAGCGCGCGGTGGAGGCTGGATGAACAGGAGCCCGTGGAGGCTAGAGGAGGTCGACGGTGGAGATGAACAGTATCCCGTGGAGTCCCGTTTTGCGGTACGCCACACCCCTCCCGATGAACAGGACCCCCGTTTCGACCGTAGGAGGTCCGTTTCGTCCGTTTTGCGGTACGCCACACCCCTCCCGATCAACAGGACCCCCGTTTCGACCGTAGGAGGTCAGTTTCCTCCGTTTTGTAGTACGCCACACCCCTCCCGATAAATAGGACCCCGTTTCGACCGTAGGAGGTCCGTTTCCTCCGTTTTTGGTATGCCAGACCCCTCCCGATGAACAGGATCCCATTTCGAACATGGCCGTCAAACACAAGGCCGTTTTGTCCGTTGTGCAGTACGCCAGGCCTCGTTTCCATCGCCTGTTCTGTCCAAGCCCTCCCGATGAACACGACCACGCATTCCGTTCTGACCCAGCCGGTTGGCTCCCACGCGTTCTGTTGCCTCCCGATGAACACGACGCATTCCGTTGCCTCCCCATGAACACGACGCATTTCGTTGCCTCCCCTTAAACACGACGATGACGTTGTTTCTCCGTTCCGACCCAGCCATGTACACGAGCCCTCGCCGTACGTATGCGCGAGTAGGCGTTCGAGACCCCGCCCGTATGTACACATACGTGGCCGTATTTTCTTTCTTGCACCCTGGCCGCTGTACGTACGTGTACATGCTACGTGCGCGCCTCTACTACGACACGTACGCGCTTCTACTACGACACGTGCGCGCCTCTACATCCACCAGTATATATGTACGTACACGTTCGCGACCAGAATGACAACGCTACGTATGCTTCGACCAGGTGGGTCCCGACTATCAGGACTTCCTTGCGTGCGAAGATGTAGTTGGTGGGTCCCAGCAGTCAGGCGGGTGAATCGTTTTTTGCCCGAACGCACTTCCTTGCGTGCAAAGATGTAGCTAGTCGGTCCCAGCAGTCAGGGGCAAATGTTTTTTTCGCGAAATACAGTGGCCCGTCCGGTGGGTCCCAGCTGTCAGGTGGAGGAACCATTATTTTCCGCGTAATAAGGAGGCACTTCCTTGCTACGTCCATGGACCCAGCTGTCAGCCTCTCCACATACTGTCCATGTCCGATGGAAGTCGTTCCTTGACCACGTTGACCATGCCGCGCCGAGAGCACCCGGGCGGTGGACGATGGTGAGGCCTAGGAAGGGGACGACGGGGAGCTGGGGAAGATGCGACAGTGGAAGCCCGCGCGGAGAGGAGTACGAGGGTTCCCTGGTTCGACTGCGGTGTGAGGCTGCCGTCGCCGCAGGGCCTGGCTAGCGGTGGGAATAGTAGGGGGCGGTGAGGCCTCCGCGGCAGCACAGCCGGCCACGGGAGGCAGGAGCATACGACACGACCGGCGCTGCTTTGGGCGGCTGGAGCAAGAAGACCAGAGGTTGAAGAAGCACTATGGTCGTTGGATGGACATCGTACGGTCATTGGAGCTAGAATCATTCATATTGACTAAAGTTGACAAAGGCCCCCATCCCAGTCAACTTAGTAGCCCCACAAGTCAGCCTCCCACCATGGCGGGTCCCAGCTAGTAGGGCGGCATTCATTTTTTTGTGTGTAATAAGGAGGCACGTCCGGTGGGTCCGAGCTGACAGCGGGGGAACATTTTTTTCGTGATATACGCTGGCCCGTCCGATGGGTCCCAGCAGTTAGGGGGGAACCATTTTTTTCATGAAATAAGGTGGCCCGTCTGGTGGGTCCCTGCTGTCAGGTGGAGGAATAATTATTTTGCGCGTAATAAGGAGGCACTTCCTTGTGGCCGCCTGGACCCAGCTGTCAGCCTCTCCACGTACAGTACTCTTCCGATGGAAGTCGGTCGTTGACCATGTTGACCATGCCGCGCCGAGAGCACCAGGGCGGTGGTCTAGACGACGGCGAGGCCTAGGAAGGGGACGACGCGGAGCCAGGGAAGACGCAGCAGCGGAAGCCCGCGCGGAGAGGAGTACGAGGGTTCACTAGTTCGACTGCGGTGTGAGGCTGCCGTCACCGCAGAATAACAGGGGGTGTGGGTGAGTAGACGGATGGCCTGGACAGCGGTGGGAGTATTACGGGGCGGTGAGGCCTCCGCGGCATCACAGCCGGCCACGGTAGGCAGGAGCACGCGACACGATCGGTGCCACTTTGGGCGGCTAGAGCAAGAAGACCAGAGGTTGAAGAAGCACTATGGCCGTTGGATGGACATCGTACGATCACTGCAGCTAGAATCATTTATATTGACTAAGTTGACAAAGCCCTTGGTACGCGTCAACTTAGTAGGCCCACAGCTCAGATTTGGCAGAGAACATATAGCCCATTTGCGATTTGTAAGAATGTACAACCCATTTTTTAATTCTAATGGAATTTACTACAGCCCATTTACAGTTTGTTAAAAGTACAGCCCAACTTATATCTAGGACAACGATTAATAATTTCAAACAACCGCTCAAAACAGAATTCAAAAAAAATTCCCACATTTTGATGGGATCCGAAATATTTTTATCCAAAATTTCTAGTCAGGTTAAATATAATTTCAAAATAAAGTTGTATTACATTAAAATCCAACGAAATATTGCGCGCGCAACAAGTAATTAAATTAATATTTTCAAATTCCAAAAATAATATATTTTTCAAACTAATTACGTGTTTGGTGCATAGTAACTGTCTAGTTTTTATAATTACATCCCATTTATTATTTCTTAAAGTCCATTTTCTTGTTAAGCCTAATGCATACCTCCTAGGTAAGTTTGCAGCCCAGCGGGGCGAAGAATAACAAGT
Organism: Triticum dicoccoides; assembly: GCF_002162155.2. Taxonomy (NCBI): domain Eukaryota; kingdom Viridiplantae; phylum Streptophyta; class Magnoliopsida; order Poales; family Poaceae; genus Triticum; species Triticum dicoccoides. The sequence continues at coordinate 329,130,429 of NC_041390.1, read as the reverse complement.
TGACTCGGATATTGTGTACAACTGTCGGCCCAGTTGCATTGCTAATGTTGAAAAAGGCATGTGTAGTACAGTACAACCTAACATGGTTACTCAGCCCACATTCAGCGACGCCGGAAAGGCCCAAACAAGGCTTCTATACAACTTTTTGAAGTCATTGAGCTCAATTAATAACTTCAGAAAAAGTTAGATTACAGTGGAACCTAATTAAAAGCTGTCACGAGCAAATAAATAATTCAATGGGTCCCACTTGTGCGTGTGCGCGCGCGCGCGTGTGCGTGTGTGTGTGTGAGAGAGAGATAGAGATAGATAGATAGAGAGACCCATCGGTCGATGCTCGTAAATACATCTTTCAGCCATATGCATTGCTGATGCTCAGTAAAAACTTATATAGTTGACACAATCATATAGAACATCATAGCACACTGAACTTGCATACAAAAATTTCACGCAGGCGGCACAATCAGGATGGAAGCAGTGGATCGCTACGAGAAGGGCTATGTTGAAACCAACGAAGTCGTACATAACGGTTCATCGTCTTTATCAATGACGGGGAAATATCTTGAATGTTGTGCAAAGAAAACAGACAGACAACACAATAAGATCTGCTAGCACATTAAGTTGACGTACACCCCTTTCTAAAAAAAGTTCAGGTACAAAATTAGAATAGGTCACAATCAAATGTACTGGCATATCAGTGCTTCACACCCATAGCTTGGATTTAACTAGTATCTGACAAGATTCAGTTGTTACCTCAAATTAGAGCACATCCAGGCAGCCAGCCCTACCTCTTCTCCCAAAGAAGCAGTTGGCTCCGCAGCGCGATGGAATATGCCCTGTGCCATCCATCGTTCCGAGCAACACGAGGAAATTCTGACGTTGACTCCTGTAATGGACGTCGTCGATGGACCCTGGCACCAGCGGCGGCGACAGGACTTCGATTGATGGATTGACCACTTCATCGACATGCACGAACACTCGATACAGGTACATCCCTAACGTGGCCCACGGCGGCTTTGGTGGCGACGAATAGTACAACCCCGGTTCCTGCACCGATATCTCAACACCAATCACCTTCGGTATGGTGGACGACTTCTTCATCCATGCCATAACCGTCAGAGCCCAGCTGTCTGGAGGAACAAACATACTTACGAGCTCACCTCCAAGATCGTTGATAAGCTCGTTCATGGACTCGCTGTTCCAAGCATGTCGAGGCATGCCGTGGAAGGTAAGCTTTGTTAAAAACTCAAGCTCAGAGGGCACCGAGCCCCATCCTGGGAGCCACCGATCAAAGCTCACCAGCGCGCCATCACAGAACAAACGACGGGAAGATTCAAACACATCTCTGCAGTTGAAAGTTGTCCAGAACCTGACGAAGAAATCAGCCGGTGGCGGACAGACTTCGATGAGCAAGTCACTTATTTGGATGCCGTGGACAAGGCCAAGAGCTTTGACAAGGTCGTCCGGCAAGACGGGAGGCCGGTCGCCGTTGATGGTTACCATCAGCACTTTGCCGACAAACTGGTCGTCAAGCGCCGCCATGCCACTGTTGAGCGACAGCATGCAGCGACCGAAGGCAGGACGGACCTTAGGATCTCCGGCTCAGAGATCCGCGTTGACCGGCGACATGATAGTGTGCTTGAGTACAAGGAGTACATGAGGGGGATTTGGGGGAACTGGAGTAGGAATCAAGATTCCAGAGGTGGGGGAGGGGCGGGAGACTGGGGATGAAAAGGTAGCATGAATTTCGAGCACGCACCAATAGGCTCTCGGCGCCCAAGCGCACGAAAACACCGGTGACACCCACATGTCAGCCTTAGAGTCCTTATTCTTTCTTTTTTGGAGAGCCCGGCCTTTTTCTTCAGGATCTTTTGAGAGCCCGGCCTGAGAGTCATAATTGACTTGTTTGGCATTGCGTTACTACTCGGCCCATATTCAACGACACCTCACTGGCCCAAACAAGTGTACATCATCGAAAAGACACTGAGCTCAAATTATATAACTTGAAAAATGGAGATATACTCTGAACACTGGAGAATGGTGATGCCCTCATTTAGCCCACCAGTAGTTCGAGACAATTAACAGTTCGAAACAACGATATATACCACATTCAAACACTGACTAGTGACTACTACTGACATAAACAGCAAGACATGATAGTTCATAAGAAGCCTTGCTACACCACCAAAATGCACCCATCTGCAGCGCTCAGACTCTCGTGATCCAGACGAGAATGACATTCTAATCAGAAGCAACTATTACATAGTAAGAGTGGCATAGACGAGAATGACCAATTGACAAGGAATATGCATAACAAAAGAAAGAACTAACCATCCAGAACCAGCAGCAAAGACAACAAAGTCATTCAAAGAGATGATACAACACCATCATAATTTGCAGTCCCGCTTCAGTGACCAGTGATCCGGAGACACCAGTACTCCACCCTTTTGATGCAACAGCCCAATTACCTATCAACCTGAAGGCTTGAACCACATCACTGCCTGTCGTAATTGAGACATCCAAGGATCAAAGTTAATCTGGATGCCTTTGTCATTCTCACCTTCTTTTGGCTGCAGTCTGTATCGTTGACAATTAGGGGAGTTTGCTCCCGAACTCCTAGGGCTCGCCGTGTAGACACAGTTTTCCATAGCAAACAGAGCCTCTCTGCCATCAAGGTCCTTGCCAACGGTGATCTCCTGGTTAATCAGATAATTGAGTCCGAGAAACAGAGAGTGTGAACCAAGGCTGTTTACCCGCCTCCAACTAAAAAATCCTAAAGTCCCCAACAAGCTGGTATCCAGCTCATAGACGTAACACCCACTGTCCGGATACTCACGTATTACACGGTGCTTGTATACAGTGGGGTTTTTGCAATATAACTTTTCCGGCTCATGTGTCCGAATGATCATCAGTCTTTTGCTGTCGTCTGATCGAGCGAGGAACTAGCTGTGCTTCCCTGGGCAAAGGTGGTGTGATTACAAAGGGTAGTAACTGTAGGGACACTGCATCATATCAAAAAGGATAGACATTGTTAATGTAAGATCAGCATTGTTCAGAGTATGAGTAGGATAATGCAAGAAACAACATTGATATGTCCCTGTTGGAACTGGGAGGAAAATACAGGGAAATGTATACTGGGTTCAAAAATATAGAAGTGCCATGCATGGTTATACTCATGTTATCTCGCAATCGATTCTTCACAAGAAACTACCATGTCATGCATGTTATGTAATCATGTTCTGTCCTCACAAACAAATTCTTCAAGCTAACTAACAGACCATGGATTGTTATATACTCGTGTTCTGTGGCCAAAACTTTTGTGAGGATATTATTCTAGCCATTGATTGTTGAAGGGCGAATATAGGTATGTACACATGGTAAGCATAGCAGAATTTCACTACTTCCAAATATAGAGTTCTCCATATGCTCATTTACTTCCCTAATGTATGGTTAGATGAAACCAACATTGTGGTGCATGTTTCTACATCATGAAAATGAGGAAACTAACATGCCACTGATACACACTCATATTTAGTAGTAGTATATAGATTACTGTAAAATAAGGATAATATCCATATATTCCTAACCGTTTGATTATTCAGGGTACAAATTGGCTGTAATGACATGGTCACAACCGCATGAATTAACTCATTCCAAATATAGCTGATTTACGGCGTCTTTAATACATTGCCATAGTTCTACTCAAATTCTGCTCAAACAGGGATATGCCAATCATCAAAAAAAATTCAAACAGTGTCATGGCGTCATCATTAACATTAGATGGAAACAACTTACACGCGCCGTCCCAGCAATACGTGGTGCCGTCTGCTTTGTCGATCGCGTAGATGATGCCATTGTGTTCAATAGCATCACAGAAGTGTGTATCAGCTTTGACGATGATCCACTGCGAGCCGAGTTGCCTCTAGCTAAAGAAGGCACTGATGTAAAGATAGGCGAGTCCGCGGTCGAACAAGGCAATTAGCTTGAAGTCTGCGTAATTCGCATGTCGTGTGGGCACTTGGCAGATTACAATCTTCTACAAAACAAGGTTCGTCCAATTGACGTAGTAATCTAGATGACTTGGACCGCGATGGTAATACTCTATATAATCCAACGGAGGAAGGATAATCTCATGGGAGGTCTGGAAGTTCACGAGCACCAACTTTTTACCGTCTTCTCTGAAGGCAGCCATCCAGTGGGAGTTCATGCCGACCTAGTACATGCCTGCCAAGAAGTTTCGGGCGATGGTGATCGGATCGATGTCGAGGGAAATGATATACGGCGACCCACTACATACCTGCAAAGAAGTTTCGGCTAATGGAGATCGGATTGAAGTCGAGGGGCATCATGCACGCCTCCGTATCATGGTGAGCCAATCTCGCAAAACCAGATAGCAGCAAGCAGGGTGTCTTGAAAACCTTAGGCCTCGCTTCAATAATGGCCGTGTGCATGTCCCTCGAGCATGCAGCCAGCCGCAGGGCGCTCAACATATCCATACACGAACAACAGAGGTCGAGGATGTCACTGGGGAGATTGCTCCAATCGCGGCTCATATGGATGTTGCGCAGTTCGCGTTCGACCATGGTGGAGTTTGGAAGAGGGCTTGATTTACGAGGGAGAAGGATGTCGGTGCTGGAGCGGCTAGCGAGGGAATAGTGGTACTGGGGGAGGCGAGTGAGGCGACGGTACACGGGGGCACACTGAGATGGAGATGGAGACGGAGAAGGTGATGGAGATGGAGTGGTGCTATGGGAGCGGAGAGGGAGACGAGGTGAGGTGCCAATGTGCTGTACAGCGGCGGTGATAGAATGCACAGTGCACAGGTTGAGGCTGACTTTGGTAACCCGAACACGCCGCCTGGACTAGTGTCAGGCGCAGGGTGTTCTCACTTCACTGTGAGGACCGGATGAATAGTATTTTGACCATCAAGTGTACCACAGTTGTACTACTACTACTAGTAGGAACATGAGTACTCCGGTATTGTATAGCGGAAATAGGTCTCCCGTGCTAGCATGCCTGTTCACTTCATCGTTCAGGTATCATCCATATTGCGAGCAGAACCAAATTCTTGTGCATGCCCAATCAACGCCCTGTCGCGATGCATGCAGTGGTCATTCTGGTGCATCAAGGACGACATGCAGATCATTCCACACTTGAGAAGAGGAAAAATGGAAAGGTAGAACGCGGCAACAGAGGAAGAGAACGCTGGCTAACGAGGCTAGGAGGGGATCGAGTAGGAAGTTAATGCTCCACGCCTAAAGGTTTTGGGAAAACCTGATTTTCATAAGGTGACTTATACTCACCTAAATGGAGGGAGTATTCCTTAACCAGAGAATGTTGTGTCTCCCACTCACGCGCTCAAAAAAAACTACGACACATTTTTTTATAATTTTGCATAGGTCCCACCTATCAGGAAGATGGGCACGTACACGAACAGGTATGACTCATTAGTCTACCCGCATAGCCTTTTCGTTTAGTCTACCTAGCCGTCTAATCAACTGCCTGCATCCCACTTCTCCCATTTACTTCTCCATCGGGAACCAATTCTCCTCGGCTTCTTCACCTCCCCTTCGTCTTCATTTGCATCCAAACCCCGTACATATGCAAGCCAATCTCCACTCGCACCAAGCCTAACCTGTGAAACAGTTGGCATGGGGAGAATTAGGAAATGGACACAGAAGTAGTCTTTAGAATGCATTTACTACGTGATCAAACTCATCTTACCTGCTCATTGGAGGAAATCCGAGTGCCCCTGAACGTCGGCATCTCAAGGGGCGTCAACTTGCAACTACGGCCACGCCGTGCTAGAGAGACCCCTAAGGAAACATCCTCGTGCGTTCCACGGAACATCAAGATGAAATTGTATGAGTAGTTTATCTTGTGAGAGAAAAGGATGAACGAGAGAAGGCCTCTAGAGATAGAGATGGACACTACTACTACCAATGTGTTGGCATGTGCGTTGCAATGGATCCATAGTAGTAGAATAATACTTGTTCACGTGCTTGAAATATAAACACTATAGTTTTGATATACATGTGTCAGTAGACATGACAGCTTGTCCATGGAAGTTGAACCACGGCGACCATCACGTTTCTTGTTTCTACCACTGCCACACCCACACGCGATTCCCACGATGCCGCTCCAACCCACGGCACAACGTCCCCCGACATGGACATGGATCCTCTGACGTGGCTATCACTGCCTTGCCCTGCCTTTCCTTCGCTGACAGGTGGGACCCACGCTTATGGGTCCCACATGTCAGTGATAGAATGGTAGGATTGTTCGCGTCAGGGGATCCTCATCCCCCCGACGTGACCCTCATCCCTCTCGGCCCCACCGCTCGTCTGCCTTTGTGTGCATGACAGGCGGGCCAGCTGAACTGCGGCGACCATCAACTTTGTAGCACAAACACACCCGATTGGAAGCGGTTTTCCTGCTCCGCTGCTATGCTCCGATCCGTACTCCCGCACCATCAAATTTTCATCCACCGGCTATGACACATTTAGTACCCGCCAGTGTGGCCATCTACGCCTCGTAACGCCCCGACGCCCAGCTGTGGCACCCTCGCCACAGCCACGCCACCACCGACCTGTTCATCTTGAACGAGTGAGTCGTGAACCACGGCACAACCATGAGAATGACATGTCGGCCAGCCGCATTTAAGGTTCGCATGTCATTGACTCATAGGCCGGGCACTAAAGCCACTAAAGTTCGGTCCCGTGGGCCCTGAGAGGGAAATGTAACTCCTGCGGCAGGCCTTGTGGTGCTCCCGCAGTACGAGCTTGTGCCAAAACTGGAATTTGTTTCTTACTACTACCAACTAGTACTAGTAAGGTACACGTGCATTGCATGCATGAGATTCTGGTGGTTTGTGCATTATGCTTCTACATGTGGAGCTTTCTGGATTCTAACATGTGGCAAAATCTGGTGGAATGTAAGGTTAGGCAAGTTTGATTAACTTAGGTGAGTGTTTGGTTCAAGCCACACCTTAGGCAAGCCACACTAAGGCCCCACATGACATACACACAAAAAATGTGGCAAGATTCCCTTAGGCTTGCTAACTTGTTTCTCTCGTTTTGAATAACTAATAACTTTGCCTAAGCTTAGTTGTGCCGTGCACGTATCTACTAGTAGTTGTATAGTGGTAGTACTAGTAATGTAGTATTAGGAGTACAAACTTGGTACTAGTAGGAGTAGTACTAGTATGGAATGCTCCTACTCTATCAACGAGCCCCGTCTGACACCAAATTTCTTGGCTTCCATGCTACAACTAGATCTTCCCCTCGTTTCTGTTTTCCAACCCGGCGGCGGGCGGGGTGCCGGTTTGCTCAACGGTGGTCCCACATGAAAGTGAAAATGCTAGGCAACACGCCTTCCCTAAGCTATGTGTCGTGCCGGACGGGCCGTGTTGTACTCCCGATTCCCGGGTGTGTGGGGGTGCGACGCGAACGCGGCAGGCCTTTCCTTTTAGCAGCAATGTGCCCATGCGTTGCGACGGATTCAAAGTAGTAGAATAGTAGTATTTGTTCACAAACTTGAAAGAAATCACTATTGTTTTGATATACTCCTAATATATTACTCCCTCCGTACCTAAATATTTGTCTTTTTTGAGATATCAAATGGACTATCACATACGGATTATATAGACATATTCTATTGTTTCTAGCAAGATGCCCGCGCGTTGCACGAAGTTGATGGAAAAGGTAAGCACAACTTATAAATTGACGGATGGAGTACTAGTTACAGTGATGCATATAAGTAAGCAAAGGGATCGCACATGTCGGTACTAACTGGAACGAGAATGCAACAACACAATAAGAATTAAGGCCACGATGATGCGATCGCAGTGGTGGTTACAGAAGGCAAGAAGAAAGATGGATCCATGAATGTACGACCTCCTCCTCCTCAACTTAGTGCGTCGGGCCACCGAATGGCGGCTAAGGTGCGACGGCTTTTGTGGCGAGGTCGAGGTGCTTCTCAGCAAAGGCATCCAAGGCTTCCAGCCAGTTGAGGAAGGCCAACATCGTAGCGTCCTCACTGGCCTTGTAGATACCTATGTACACGATTTCCTCGTACATGTGGATGTGTAGGTCGATGAATTCTTGCAGGGCGAGGCGCCTCGCGGAGAGCGCGACCTCCAGGTGGACATTCTTCATGGCGTCGGCGGGCAGTCGCTGGGCCACCAGTGCTTGAAAGAGGTTCCGGCCATGGAGGACGATTAGGGTGGCAGGCAATGAGGAGCCCGGGTGCGCGGGCTAGAGGAGTACGGCGATGTCATTCGTGAGCTTCTTGAGGACGGTGAACTTGTTGCTGGTGGCAACGATCATCTGGTCCAATTGAGAGTCGTAGTTGGCGTCGAAGGCGGCCATCCACCAGCCGGTCTCCAACACCGTCTGGAGACGATCCTCAGCGCCATGCCACAGGCCGGCGTCGTGGACCATCTGGCGCAGCCGCTGGCCGCTCACGAGCATCGCCGCCATGGGTCTGGAGTGAGTTCTTTTGCGCTTAGTGTAGGTACTTAGGCAAATGCTTAGGTGCGTTCGATGTAGTATATGCATTGGAATGGAGGGGCGCCTTTATATGAGGGCAATGAGGGCAAACTGCATTGCATTCACATCGTGCAGACTCTTTTCCCGGACCTCCTCCCATTACTTCCCTCATGCATTAGTTGAGGGAGGATGCATTGGCCGTTCAACATATTGGGAACCGCTACTCCCTCCCTCGTCTGCATTAAAGCCGTATCGGGAACTGCGCCGCCCGCTGTCAAATCGAATACTCCCTCCGTCTAGGTGAGTATTAAGTCATCTTACGAAAACCAAATACTAGTAAACACATAGGCGTGGTGCATTAACTCTCACGTTGTTTCTTATTTTTTGACATAAATAGAGGAATCAACCAAGCAGAGATGTGGGGCTTGTATGCTTTTAATGACTTGAGATTATCAAACATGACATGCAGTGGTCAGTTTCTTTGCACAAGAACAAATACAACCCACGTCAACACACACGCATCTTATATAGCATCACATCCAATGGCTATAAAAGATGAATGAGACCAAATCATATCTCATCTAGATGAGTTCTAGCAAAACTGTATTAATAATACTTAGTACTCCTGCGCCATGTATCATATATTAGTATCATGTAGTACTTTATTTATTTATGAGGTATCTAGATGGCACTGCACCACCAAGAAAAGAGGGTAACATCAAAATTATGGACTACTTTTTTGAGTCTGTTGGTAAGGTCTGGTCATAGTCACTTGTTGAAATCTCTAAAAAGACAAATACTCCCTCTGTCCGAAAATACTTGTCATCAAAATGGATAAAAGGAAATGTATCTAGACGTATTTTAGTTTTAGATACATCTCTTTTTATCCATTTTGATCACAAGTATTTTCGCACGGAGGGAGTAGAAAACAGAGTTGGTGATGATGGTGTGCGTGCCATCCTGCAATATAGGCCGTCGGATTTATATCTAACAGATAGGAAAGAAACTATGGCAATTTTGCAAAAATATACCCACACGTCTCTTCACGTTCGCAAATAAGGCCTTCCCTCGTTCAACCTTTTCTCTCACAAGATAAACTACTCATACAAATGCATCTTGATGTTCCATGCAACGCACAAGCAGCTAGCTAATTTCTTTTAAAATAATTGATGCGATAATTGGGTTGAAGTGATATATTTTATGTCTGCCCCGAATGATTTCAGATTCACTAGTAGTAACAAAGAAAAGGTTGCCTTGTTAATTAATAGAAAACAGGGTGAAAACTATCACATGAGGCTGGTAAAAACAAGGCACGCTAGGTTCAGCGTCATCGTCACTACAGCTGTGCGCGCGCGAGAAGTTTACATATCGAGGGGGCTACCGAGCGAGGCACCGAGACACAATGTTTGAGAGAGAAACCAATTGACCGATTATGATCAGATCGAGTTGTCACCC
>NC_041390.1:329117992-329120263 GCF_002162155.2 Triticum dicoccoides | reverse complement strand
AGATTATTATCAATATCTATGTGCCACCCTACTCCTTCGGTGCCGGGTAGTGTGTGTGTGTGTGTGTATGTTTGAGAGAGAAGCCAGTTGATAGATTAGTATCAAGATCGAGGTGTCACCCTACTCCTTCGGTGTTGGGAAGTGTGGGTGTTTGTGGGGGGGGGGGGCAGTGAGACTCACATATCTCTACTCTTATAAAAAAACAGAGTTGGTGATGATGGTGTTCCCGCCATCCTGCAATATAGGCCATCCGATTTATATCCGATGGACCGGAAGGAAACTATGGCAATTTTGCAAAAAGATACCCACACCCTCTCCGCATTTGCAAATAAGGCATTCCCTTGTTCATCATTTTCTCCCACAAGATAAACTTCTCATACAAATGCATCTTGATGTTCTGTGCAACGCATGGGCATCTTGCTAGTAGGGAGAAGGAGTTTGTGTGACACATATCTAGCTATATTAAGGGATAGGTAGATAGCATATGTGCGAGAGACATTGTTATACTTTGAGACATTAGTGGCTATGGGTGGGCGGAATTAAAGGGGTGGGTGTGTTAGACATAGAGTGCGTGTATGTTTCTGTGTGAGAGACTTGTAGGACGGGGTAGAAAGATGAATTTAACCCTGACGGAGGGAGAGAAATACATGAAGTGCGCGTGTGTGATTCCGATGCCCACAGGGAAATGAGATATGTATGCATGTGAGAGAGATTGCACAATTCATTCACGTATCACTATCTAGCGATCGTGGACGTGCATCGCTTGAACATAAGTCAATATCTACTTTGTATCATGGCCAAAGGCTCAATATCGATTCAAAGCTATAAAGATTGGACACTCACATATCACATTTTTTCTATTTAAATAAACATTTTCAGTTGTGCATGCCAAATTTACAGTGATGTTTCTTCAAACAACCAATGTAGCTATCATGTACATGCACCATTGTTACTCTTGCATTCAAATTCATTAGTCTTAGATGATTTAAGTTTATATTTTGAAGTAATATATGTAATATTCATATATGAATTCAACGGGTACGCAATTTATGAATGGAGGCTATGTAATCATATGAGGTAACACTTTTAAGTAGCTGACAACAATATCCATTTCTTTTTGTGTGCCTCTACACTAACACGTCAATGCATTATGTTTAAATTAAATAACCAATGGCACTAAATTATCTATTTACACGAGAAATACATAGGCTGAGCGTTTGATCCCTTTTTTGTGAACGCGCCACTACACCCGTATGATTGGCCGCGCCTGTGTGAACGTCCAAGTTATCGGCACATCATCCCGAGTTAATGTCTTTTTTTCTGGAGTGGACTTCACACCATTTATTAACTGCTGACGCGTGCCCCGTGTACACAGTCTAGCACGACCTTCCCGCTAGCACGGTCCAAAATTAGTTGAAACTGGATACGAATGATCCCGCGGGCGGCAAAATCTCCCGCCTCCTTCTAAAATTTCCGCCACCTTAGTCCTTAGCATGCGAAATCCCCCTTTTGTCCTTGGTGCACGGAGACTAAAAGTTACAATACCGCCCTCATCTACATGATAGGTCGGGGCTGCTTTGGTAACTTCCGGTTCCCCCATGACACGGCACCCCATTTCCTCTCCCCCTCCCGCAAAAACGACTAACTCCATAGCACCAGAGGATCTTACATCACGACGTCCATACTTCATCGCCCTTTCTCCCCTCCCCTCTCGAAACCCTAGACTGCTCATCCACCGACGTACCATAGCCCATTCACTGCCAGCGGCGTCCACCTCGCCGGATCTGCTTCTCTGGCCGCATCTACCCCTCCCACCTCCCCTAGAAACAAGTAGACTTCTCATCCACCACTGTACCATAGCCCATTCAGTGCCGGCCTTGTCCACGGCGCCGGATCTTCTTCGCCGGTACTCTCGTCAACCTCCGTGCATCTGCAGCGGCTCATTCGTACTCCCCACCGGAGACGCATCGTCCACACCCCCCGGAGCCGCCCCACCGACGCCCCCGTCGACGGCCTCTCATCCTCTTCACCGACACCTTCCTCAACCCTACCGGAGCTGCTTCACCGACACCTTCCTCAACCCTACCGGAGCTGCTTCGCCGACACCATTGTCAACCCTACTAGAGTAGCTTCGCCTATACCATTCTCAACCCTACCGGGCTGCCTTGCCAACTCACAAGTCCACGGCCTCAGATCCGCTTCCTCGCACCCTCATCCAACCTACCGGAGCAGCTTCTGACGCCCCGTCCACGGCCGCAGATCTGCATCGTC
>NC_041390.1:329101133-329117779 GCF_002162155.2 Triticum dicoccoides | reverse complement strand
CTGCATCGTCGACACCACCCTTAACCCAACCACCGGAGCAGCTTCTGACGCCCCATCCACGGCCGCAGATCCGCATCGTCGACACCATCCTTAAACCAACCACTAGAGCAGCTTCTGACGCCCCATCCACGGCCGTAGATCCGCGTCGTCGACACCATCCTTAACCCAACCACTGGAGCAGCTTCACCTACGCCCTCGTCCACGGCCACAGATCCGCTTCGCCCACACCGTAGTCCACCCTACCGGAGCCGCTCCACAAACACCCTACTCGACGATTCTAGATCTCCTTACCGGACCCCGACACACTACAAAAAAAGACACATCCGTGACATTTTGGGCCGAACGAATTTTTTTTCTGTCATACATATGACACTTCTATGATGATAATTGTGATAAAACCCGGTATCATCATAGATGTGGTGGGCTCCTACTTCTATGACAAAAAATCATGACAAAAAATGGGCTTTTCGTCCTGGGCGGGCCGGAGATGCAGCTGCATGACATTCTTTGGGCCGTCCATGACGGAAAAAACCGTGGTAGAAGCGAGGGGGTGGAAAACTTCGGGGAGTTCCCGGTTACGGTGGGAGGTCGGGGCCGAGCTATGCGCGTTTCTCTCGTACACGTACGCGCGTGTGTGCGAGGCGTTGGCTCTAACTGAACCCGAGCGAGGCGTTGGGCTCTAACTGAACCCGAGCGATTGCACTGCAGGCTACGTGTTACTGAACTCGAGCGATCGATCGATGGCTGTTAACTGAACCCGATCGAGCAATTCCTTCGCTACTGCTACTAACTGAAGTCGATCGATGGGATGAACAGTGAGCGTTGCAGGGGGAGGGGGGGTTGGATGAACAGTGAGCGGTGGTGTTTCCTCTGGATGAACAGGACCCCATGGTGTGGTGGAGGGCTGGATGAACAGTAGACGGTGGAGGGGTGCCCGTGGAGGGGTGGATGAACTGGAGCCCGTGGTGTGGAGGGCTGGATGAACAGTAGACAGTGGAGGGGTGGTTGAACATGACCCCGCGGTGTGGAGGGCTGGATGAACAGTAGACGGTGGAGGGGTGCTCGTGGAGGGGTGGTTGAACAGGACCCTGTGGTGTGGAGTGCTGGATGAACAATAGATGGTGGAGGGGTGGTTGAACAGTAGCCGGTGGAGTAGCACGCGGTGGAGGCTGGATGAACAAGAGCCCGTGGAGGCTGGAGGAGGTCGACGGTGGAGATGAACAGTATCCCGTGGAGTCCCATTTTGCGGTACGCCACACCCCTCCCGATGAAGAGGACCCCCGTTTTGACCGTAGCGCTCCAACACAAGTCCGTTTCATTCGTTTTGCGGTATGCCACACTAATCCCGATCAACAGGACCCTCGTTTCGACCGTAGGAGGTCCGTTTCCTCCATTTTGTGGTACGCCAGACCCCTCCCGATCAACCGGATCCCATTTTGAACGTGGCCGGTCGAACACAAGGCCGTTTCCTCTGTTTTGCGGTACGCCAGGCCTCGTTTCCATCGCCTATTCCGTCCAAGCCCTCCCGATGAACACGACCACACATTCCGTTTCGACCCAGCCGGTTGGCTCCCACGTGTTCTGTTGCCTCCCGATGAACACGACACATTCTGTTGCCTCCCCATGAACACAACGCATTTCGTTGCCTCCCCGTGAACACGACGACGATGGTGTTTCTCCGTTCCGACCCAGCCATGTACACGAGCCCTCGCCGTAAGTATGCGCGAGTAGGCGTTCGAGACCCCGCCCGTATGTACACATACGTGGCCGTATTTTCTTTCTTGCACCATGGCTGATGTACGTACGTGTACATGCTACGTGCGCGCCTCTACTACGACACGTGCACGCCTCTACTACGACACGTGCACGCCTCTACTACGACACGTGCGCGCCTCTACATCGACTAGTATGTACGTACACGTTTGCGACCAGAATGACAACGCTACGTACGCTTTGACCAGGTGGGTCCCGATTGTCAGGCCCTTCCTTGCCTGCGAAGATGTAGCTGGTGGGTCCTAGCAGTCAGGGGGTGAATCATTTTGTTTTTTTTTGCCTGGACACACTTCCTTGCGTGCGAAGATGTAGCTGGTGGGTCCCAGCAGTCGGGGGCCTGGTGGGTCCCAGCAGTCAGGGGGGCGAATCGTTTTTTTTTCGGACGCACTTCCTTGCGTGCGAAGATGTAGCTCATGGGTCCCAGCAGTCAGGGGGCGAATCATTTTTTTCACGAAATACGGTGGCCCATCCGGTGGGTCCCCACTGTCAGGTGGAGGAATAGTTATTTTGCGCGTAATAAGGAGGCACTTCCTTGTGGCTGTCGTGGACCCAGCTGTCAGCCTCTCCACATACAGTACTCTTCCGATGGAAGTCGGTCGTTGACCACGTTGACCATGTCGCACCGAGAGCACCAAGGCGGTGGTCTGGACGACGGCGAGGCCTAGGAAGGGGATGACGCGGAGCCGGGGAAGACGCAGCAGTGGAAGCCCGTGCGGAGAGGAGTACGAGGGTTCACTGGTTCGGCTACGGTGTGAGGCTGCCGTCGCCGCAGAATAATAGGGGGTGTGGGTGAGTAGAGGGATGGCCTGGCCAGCGGTGGGAGTAGTACGGGACGGTGAGGCCTCCACGACATCACAGCCGGCCAAGGGCGGCACGAGCACGCGACACGACCGGTGCTGCTTTGGGCGGCTGGAGCAAGAAGACCAGAGGTTGAAGAAGCACTACGGCCGTTGGATGGACATCATACGATCACTGAAGCTAGAATCGTTTATATTGACTAAGTTGACAAAGCCCTTGGTACGCGTTAACTTAGTAGGCCCACAGCTCGGATTTGGCAGAGAACATATAGCCCATTTGCGATTTGTAAGAATGTACATCCCATTTTTTAATACTAATGGAATTTACTATAGCCCATTTACAGTTTGTTAAAAGTACAACCCAACTTCTAGCTAGGAAAACGATTAATAATTTCAAACAACCGCTCAAAACAAAATTCAAAAAAAATTCCCACATTTTGATGGGATCCGAAATATTTGTATCCGAAATTTCTAGTCAGGTTAAATATAATTTCAAAAAAGTTGTATTATGTTAAAATCCAACGAAATGTTGCGCGCGCAACAAGTAATGAAATTAAAATTTTCAAATTCCAAAAATGATATATTTTTCAAACTAATTATGTGTTTGGTGCATAGTAACTGTCCAGTTATTATAATTACATCTCATTTATTATTTCTTAAAGTCCATTTTCTTGTTAAGCCTAATGCATACCTCCTAGGAAAGTTTGCAGCCCAGCGGGGCGGAGAATAACAAGTTGACCCGGATATTGTGTACAACTGTCGGCCCAGTTGCATTGCTGATGTTGAAAAAAAGCTATTTTTTATACACACATTACAGAAAATTTGCATAGATAAGGAACATTTTTTATACACACATTTAACAATTTTTAAATACATGATTAACACTTTTTAAAACATATTTTTTAGTCAACAGTGGGCCCACAACGAGCGGAGGAGGTCACAATACACATATTTTTTAAATACATGATTAACACTTTTGCAAAAACAATTAGCCCACAGCGAGCCAATTAGCTCCAGTCAGCCCACAGTGGGCCGATAGGGGCTAGTCGGCCAGCTGTAGGCCGACTCGAATCCAATCGGCCTGCTGTCGGCGTCTAGGCCCAGTCGACCTGCAGCGGGCGGACGGTGTATTATTTTTGAAAAAAATTTACCCAGCGTAATGTTTATGAAAATTAATAAAAAATGTATTATTTAAGAAAAAATAGTGAAAAAGGCCTGTGTAGCACAGTACAACATAACATGGTTACTCAGCCCACATTCAGCGACGCCGGAAAGGCCCAAACAAGGCTTCTGTACAACTTTTTGAAGTCACTGAGCTCAATTAATAACTTAAGAAAAAAGTTAGATTACAGTGGAACCTAATTAAAAGCTGTCACGAGCAAATATATAATTCAACGGGTCCCACTTGTGCGTGTGCGTGCGCGCGCGCGCGCGTGTGTGTGTGTATGTGAGAGAGAGAGAGAGAGAGAGAGAGAGAGAGAGAGAGAGAGACCCATCGGCTGATCCTCGTAAATACATCTTTCAGCCATATGCATTGCTGATGCTCAGTAAAAACTTATATAGTTGACACAATCATATAGAACATCATAGCACACTGAACTTGCATACAAAAATTTCACGCAGGCGGCACAATCAGGATGGAAGCAGTGGATCGCTATGGGAAGGGCTATGTTGAAACCAATGAAGTCGTACATAACGGTTCATCTTCTTTATCAATGACGGGGAAATATCCTGAATGTTGTGCAAACAAAACAGACAGACAACACAATAAGTTCTCCTAGCACATTAAGTTGACGTACAACCCTTTCTAAAAAAGTTCAGGTACAAAATTAGAACAGGTCACAATCAAATGTACTGTCATATCAGTGCTTCACACCCATAGCTCGGATTTAACTAGTATCTGACAAGATTCAGTTGTTACCTCAAATTAGAGCACATCCAGGCAGCCAGCCCTGCCGCTTCTCCCAAAGAAGCAGTGGCCTCCGCCGCGCGATGGAGTAGGCCCTGTGCCATCCATCGTTCCGAGCAACACGGGGAAAGTCTGACGTTAACTCCTGTAATGGACGTCATCAACGGACCCTGGCACCAGCGGCGGCGGCAGGACTTCGATTTATGGATTGACCACTTCTTCGACATGCACGAACACTCGATACAGGTACATCCCTAACATGGTCCGCGGCGGCCTTGGTGGCGACGAATAGTACAACCACGGTTCCTGCACCAGCATCTCAACACCAATCACCTTCGGTATGGTGGACGGCTTCTGCATCCATGCCATAACTGTCAGAGCCCAGCTGTCTGGAGGAACAAACATACTTACGAGCTCACCTCCAAGGTCGTTGATAAGATCGTTCATGGACTCGCTGTTCCAAGCACGTCCAGGCATGCCGTGGAAGGTAAGCTTTGTTAAAAACTCTAGCTCAGAGGGCACCGAGCCCCATCCTGGGTGCCACCAATCAAAGCTCACCAGCGCACCACCATAGAACAAACGCTGGGAAGATTCGAACACACGACTGCAGTCGAAAGTTGTGCGGAACCTGACGAAGAAATCAGCCGGTGGCGGACATACTTCGACGAGCAAGTCACTTATTTGGATGCCGTGCGCAATGCCAAGAGCTTTGACAAGGTCATCCAGCAAGACGGGAGGCCGGTCGCCGTTGATGGTTACCATCAGCACTTTGCCGGCAAATTGGTCGTCAAGCGCCGACATGCCACTGTTGAGCGACAACACGCAGCGACCGAAGGCAGGACGGACCTCAGGATCTCCGGCTCGGAGATCCGCGTTGACCGGCGACATGATAGTGCGCTTGAGTGCAGGGAGTACAGGAGGGGGATTTGGGGGAACTGGAGTAGGAATCGAGATTCCAGAGGTGGGGGAGGGGCGGGAGACTGCGGAAGAAAAGGTAGCATGAATTTCGAGCACGCGCCAATATGCTCTCGGCGCGCAAGCGCACGAAAACACCGGTGGAGCCCACATGTCGGCCTAAGAGTCCTTATTCATTCTTTTTTGGAGAGCCCGGCCTTTTTTTCAGGATCTTTTGAGAGCCCGGCCTGAGAGTCATAATTGACCTGTTTGGCATTGCTTTACTACTCGGCCCATATTCAACGACACCTCACTGGCCCAAACAAGTGTACATCATCGAAAAGACACTGAGCTCAAATTATATAACTTGAAAAAAAGGAGATATACTCTGAACACTCGAGAATGGTGATGCCCTAGTTTAGCCCACCAGTAGTTCGAGACAATAAATAGTTCGAAACAACGATATATACAACATTCAAACACTGACTAGTGACTACTACTGACATAAACAACAAGACATGATAGTTCATAAGAAGTCTTGCTACACCACCAAAACGCACCCATCTGCAGCGCTCATACTCTCGTGATCCAGATGAGAATGACATTCTAAACAGAAGCAACTATTACATAGTAAGAGTGACATAGACGAAGATGACCAAATGACAAGGAATATGCATAACAAAAGAAAGAACTACCCATCCAGAACCAGCAGCAAAGACAACAAAGTCATTCGAAGAGATGATCCAACACCATCATAATTTGCAGCCCCACTTCAGTGACCAGTGATCCGGAGACACCGGTACTCCACCCTTTCAATGCAACAGCGCAATTACCTATCAACCTGAAGGCTCGAACCACATCACTGCATGTCGTAATTGAGACATCCAAGAATCAAATTTAATCCGGATGCCTTTGTCATTCTCACCTTCTTTTGGCTGCAGGTTGTATCGTTGACAATCAGGGGAGTTTGGTCCCGAACTCCTAGGGCTCGCCGTGTAGACACAATTTTCCATAGCAAATAGAGCCTCTCTGCCATCAAGGTCCTTGCCAATGGTGATCTCCTGGTTAATCGGATAATTGAGTCCAAGAAACAGAGAGTGTGAACCAAGGCTGTTTACCTGCCTCCAACTAAAAAATCCTAAAGGCCCCAACAAGCTGGTATCCTGCTCATAGACATAACAGCCACTGCTCGGATACTCACGTATCACACGGTGCTTGTATACAGTGGGGTTTTTGCAATATAACTTTTCTTGCTCATGTGTCCGAATGATCATCAGTCTTTTGCCGTCGTCTGATCGAGCGAGGAACCAGCTGTGCTTCCCTGCTTTTGGCAAAGGTGGTGTGATTAGAAAGGGCAGTAACTGTAGGGACACTGCATCATATCAAAAAGGACATGCATTATTAATGTAAGATCAACATTGTTCAGAGTATGAGTAGGATAATGCAAGAAACACCATTGATATGTCCCTGTTGGAACTGGGAGGAAAATACAAGGAAATGTATACTGGGTTCGAAAATATAGAAGTGCCATGCATGGTTATACTCATGTTATCTCGCAATCAATTCTTCACAGGAAACTACCATGTCATGCATGTTATGTAATCATGTTCTGTCCTCACAAACAAATTCTTCAAGGTAACTAACAGACCATGCATTGTTATATACTCGTGTTCTGTGGGCAAATATTTTGTGAGGATATTATTCTAGCCATTGATTGCTGAAGGGCGAATATAGGTATGTACACATGGTAAGCATTGCAGGATTTCACTACTTCCAAATATAGAGTTCTCCATATGCACATTTACTTCCCTAATGTATGGTTAGATGAAACCAACAGTGTGGTGCATGTTTCTACATCATGAAAATGAGGAAACTAACATGGCCATTGATACACACTCATATTTAGTAGTAGTATATAGATTACTGGAAAATAAGGATAATATCCATATATTCCTAACCGTTTGATTATTCAGGGTACAAATTGGCTGTAATGACATGGTCACAATCGCATGAATTAACTCATTCCAAATATAGCTGATTTACGGCGTCTCTAATACATTGCCATAGTTCTACTCAAATTCTGCTCAAACAGAGATATGCCAATCATCAGAAAAAGTTCAAACAGTTTCATGGTGTCATCATTAACATGAGAGGAAACAAATTACACGCGCCGTCCCAGCAATACGTGGTGCCATCTGCTTTGTCGATCACGTAGATGATGCCATTGTGTTCAATAGCAACACAGAAGTGTGTATCAGCTATGACGATGATCCACTGCGAGCCGAGTTGTCTCCAGCTAAAGAAGGCACCAGCGTAAAGATAGGCGAGTTCGTGGTCGAACAAGGCAATTAGCTTGAAGTCTGCCTAATTCACATGTCGTGTGGGCACTTGGCAGATTACAATCTTCTACAAAACAAGGTCCGTCCAAATGACATAGTAATCTAGATGACTTGGACTGCGATGTTAATACTCTATATAATCCAACGGAGGAAGGATAATCTCATGGGAGGTCTGGAAGTTCACGAGCACCAACTTTTTACCGTCTTCTCCGAAGGCAGCCATCCAGTGGGAGTTCATGCCGACCCAGTACATACCTGCGAAGAAGTTTCGGGCGATGGTGATCGGATCGATGTCGAGGGAAATGATGTACGGTGACCCACTACATACCTGCAAAGAAGTTTCAGCTAATGGAGATCGGATTGAAGCCGAGGGGCATCATGAACGCCTCCGTATCATGGTGATCCAATCTCGCAAGACCAGATAGCAGCAAGCAGGGTGTCTTGAAAAGCTTAGGCCTCGCTTCGACGATGGCCGTGTGCATGTCCCTCGAGCATGCAGCCAGCCGCAGGGCGCTCAACATATCCATACACGAACAACAAAGGTCGAGGATGTCACTGGGGAGATTGCTCCAATTGTGGCTCATATGGATGCTGCGCGGTTCGCGTTCAGCCATGGTGGAGTTTGGAAGGGGGTTTGATTTACGGGGGAGAAGGATGTCGGTGCTGGAGCGGCTAGCGAGGGAATAGTGGTACTGGGGGAGGCAAGTGAGGCGACGGTACACGGGGGCACAATGAGATGGAGATGGAGAAGGAGATGGAGATGGAGTGGTGCTATGGGAGCGGAGAGGGAAACGAGGCGAGGCGCCAATGTGCTGTACAACAGCGGTGACAGACTGCACTGTGCATAGGGTGGGGCTGACTTTGGTAACCCGAACACGCCACCTGGACTAGTGTCAGGCGCAGGGTGTTGTCACTTCACTGTGAGGACCGGATGAATAGTATTTTGACCATCAAGTGTACCACAGTTGTACTACTACTACTACTACTACTACTACTACTACTACTACTACTACTACTACTACTACTACTACTACTACTAGTAGTAGTAGTAGTAGTAGTAGTAGTATGTACATGAGTACTCTAGTATTGTATAGCGTAAATAGGTCTCCCATGCTAGCATACGTGTTCACTTCATCGTTCAGGTATCATCCATATTGCGAGCAGAACCAAATTATCGTGCATGCCCAATCGACGCTCTGTCGTGATGCATGCAGTGGTCGTTCTGGTGCATCAAGGACGGCATGTAGATCATTCCACACTTGAGAAGAGGAAAAATGGATAGGTAGAACGCGGTAGCAGAGGAAGAGAATGCTGGCTAACGGGGCTGGGAGGGGATCGAGCAGGAAGTTAATGCTCCACGCCAAAAGGTTTTGGGAAAACCTGATTTTCATAAGGTGACTTATACTCACCTAAACGGAAGGAGTATTCCTTAACCAGAGAATGTTGTGTCTCCCACTCACGCGCTCAAAAAAACTACGACACATTTTT
Source organism: Triticum dicoccoides (assembly GCF_002162155.2). Lineage (NCBI taxonomy): Eukaryota > Viridiplantae > Streptophyta > Magnoliopsida > Poales > Poaceae > Triticum > Triticum dicoccoides. The sequence goes on along the minus strand of NC_041390.1, from coordinate 329,108,579 downwards.
TTATCTGTTTGCATAGGTCCCACCTATCAGGAAGGATGGGCATGTACACGAACAGGTACGACTCATCAGTCTACCCACATAGCCTTTTCGTTTAGTCTACCTAGCCGTCTAATCAACTGCGTGCACGCCACTTCTCCCATTTACTTCTCCATCGGGAACCGATTCTCCTCGGCTTCTTCACCTCCCCTTCGTCTTCATTTGCATCCAGACCCCACTGTGTTCACATTGTTTTAACCTCTTTAAATAATCATCTACTAGTTCAGTTAGACTAGCCATCTAATCCTAATTCTCCAAACCATAGCCCTCCGTTCCAGCGGTTCCAAATGGCGATAGAGATCGATATGCAGGTTTTTAGTGTCCAACATGTCCTCGTCGAAGGCTCGATGCGCATAGTTGCCACCGTCACCGTCCACCCAAGGGTTGTTCGGCAGTCGATCAACAATGTATCCAACTCCCTCGAAAAGGTAGAGACGAGGGTCATCGGTCTCGATGCAGAGTACACGGAGCGTGCCCCTGGGAAGATCCAGCGCGCCGCCGTCCTTCAGCTGTGCTTCAAAGATGATGTTTTGGCGTACCACATCATACACTCACCCTCCATACCAGGTGAGCTTCATGATTTCTTGTCTCGGGAGGACGTATACTTCTGTGGGGCAGCCATCAAAGGGGACAAACAGAAGCTGGAGCCGTACAACCTTGATTTGAATAGCATCGCTGACCTACAAACCAGAATCAAAATTCCTATAGAAGTTTGTGATAAACAGACACCATCTCTATTCGACGTAGCAAATTTTGTGCTCGGTACAAACCTTCAGAAGGGTGATGAGAAGGTGGCATTAAGGTCGTCTGGATGGGAGGATTATCCCTTGATGTACGAGCAGGAGGGCATTATGGATGGATGAACTATTTCCTCTCTTGTAAAAAAAAATTATTCCCTCTCGGCGTATATTGATATAGATGGACTATTTCGATGGTGTGCATGTCTTTCGACCAGAGTAGTAGCATGGGTCCGCTTGACTATAAGGAACTATTTATCCGCATATATAGCTTTCTCTGCTACTTCTTATAGTGATCGGTATGCAGTGCATGTGTCCGTAGACATGACAGCTTGTCCATGGAAGTTCAACTATGGCGACCATCACATTTCATCTCACGATTCCCACGACGCCTCTCCAACCCATGGCACCACGCCCCCCGACGTCCGCCTCACCCCTCTCGGCCGCACCGCCCCTCTGCCTTTGTGTGCATGACATGTGGGCCACCTAAAATGCAGCGAGCATCAAGTTTCTACCATAGCCATCCGCGATTCCCACGATGCCGCTCGAATCCATGAAACCACACGTCCCCCGACCTGCGGCTCAACCCTCTTGGCCCCACTGGCCCTCTGCCTACGGGAGCATTACATGTGGACCAGTCACCTATCGGGTCCACATGTTATTGACTCAAAAGTAGGTGTAGTAAGGCGCTGAAGCTCAGTCCCGACGGCCCTGAGAGGGAAATGTAACTCCTGCGCCAGGGCTTGTGGTGCTCCCGCAGCACGAACTCGTGCCAAACTAGAGATTTGTTTCTTTACTATACATGCACGCAACGATTTAATGGACATTGTAATCTCAACATTTGATGGGGAGCTCTAAATTTGAATTTGAAACTTATAAAACAAAAAGATTCAAAACAAATAAACTGGGAGAGAGGGAGTATATCGTAGGATGTGTCCCATACAAAATAAGTCCCCTGGTGTGTCACCGCGGAGATGCGGTTAGAAAGGAGCACAGCGTCTTCCTACTCGTACAACAACAAATCAGCCGCAGATAGCATGGTCCGCCTTTGACCGCCATGTGCAAGGTTTGTGCTATCTTATTCAATCTCACCGTGGTTCCATCATACCAATTCATGCGGTGGCCCGTTGCATGGATGATCCCAATGTTGGACAAAGGTTCTACAGGAACGGTTTCACTGTTGTAAATGTTGTGCAAATTGATGTTGGTACCCTCCCGTACATATGCAAGCCAATCTCCACTCGCACCGAGCCTAACCTGTGAAACAGTGTGCAGGGGGAGAGTTAGGAAATGGACACAAAAGTAGTCTTTAGAATGCATTTACTACGTGATCAAACTCATCTTACCTGCTCATCGGAGGAAATCCGAGTGCCCCTCAACGTCGGCATCTCAAGGGGTGTCAACTTGCAACTACAGCCACGCCGCGCTTGAGAGACCCCCAAGGAAACATCCTTGTGCGTTCCACGGAACATCAAGATGCATTTGTATGAGTAGTTTATCTTGTGAGAGAAAAGGATGAACGAGGGAAGGCCTCTAGAGATAGAGATGGACACTACTACTACCAATGTGCTGGCCCGTGCGTTGCAATGGATCCAAAGTAGTAGAATAATACTTGTTCACGTGCTTGAAATATAAACACTCTAGTTTTGATATACATGTGTCAGCAGACATGACAGCTTGTCCATGGAAGTTGAACCACGACGACCATCACGTTTCTTGTTTCTACCACTAAGCCACTGAAGTTCGGTCCCGTGGGCCCCGAGAGGGACATGTAACTCCTGCGGCAGGCCTTGTGTTGCTCCTGCAGTACGAGCTCGTGCCAAAACTGGAATTTGTTTCTTACTACTACCAACTAGTACTAGTAAGGTACACGTGCATTACACGCATGAGATTCTGGTGGTTTGTGCATTATGCTTCTACATGTGGAGCTTTCTGGATTCTAACATGTGGCAAAATCTGGTGGAATGTAAGGTTAGGCAAGTTTGATTAACTTAGGCAAGTGTTTGATTCAAGCCACACCTTAGGCAAGCCACACTAAGGCCCCACATGACATACACACAAAAAATGTGGCAAGATTCCCTTAGGCTTGCCAACTTGTTTCTCTCGTTTTGAAGAACTAATAACTTTGCCTAAGCTTAGTTGTGGCAAAGTTAGGGTCTGTTTGATTCAAAGGATTTTCATAGGATCTTTGAAGGATTAGAATCCTTAGGAATTTTTCCTACGTTGGTCGTTTGATTCGTAGGATTGAATCATGTAGAATATTTTCCTAAGGATTCATTTGTACTACGTTTCACAGGAATTCTAACATGCACTCCAACCTCTTGAAAGAAATCCTTTGTTTCTCATGTGACACAATCTAACAAACTAAATCCTATAGGGATCCAATGAACATGCCATTCCAATCCTAGTTTTTTCCTATTCCTGTGTTTTTGCAATCCTATGAATCAAAGAGGCCCTTAGTCATGAATTAAGATCAACCATGGAGTCTTCTAGATTATACATGTGGCAGAATCTGGTGGATGATATCCAACGGCCAGTAGTGCTCGGATTTGCCATCTTTGTACCATCGGATTGGCTTCATCCAACGACCAACTTTCAAAGTTTTTCACACACTATATAGGGGGTATAGATATATATGTGCCGGTCCTTTGCAATGGATCCAAAGTATAGATATCTATTTAGTGGAGTGCACTCTAAACACATTATCTATTTATTTCTCTCTAACCTTCCGTAGCCATTCAACCAAGCCACATAAGCTTCATGGGTGCCTGTCAGTGTCAAAACCGGCGGATCTCGGGTAGGAGGTCCCGAACTGTGCGTCTAAGGCGGATGGTAACAGGAGGCAGGGAACACGATGTTTTACCCAGGTTCGGGCCCTCTTGATGGAGGTAAAACCCTACGTCCTGCTTGATTTATTCTTGATGATATGAGTATTACAAGAGTTGATCTACCACGAGATCGGAGAGGCTAAACCCTAGAAGCTAGCCTATGGTCTGATTGTATGTTGTCCTACGGACTAAAACCCTCCGGTTTATATAGACAACGGAAAGGGCTAGGGTTACACAAGGTCAGTTACAAAGGAGGAGATATACATATCCGTATTGCCTAAGCTTGCCTTCCACGCCAAGTAGAGTCCCATATGGAAACAAGACGAAGTCTTCAATCTTGTATCTTCATAGTCCATTAGTCCGGCCAAAGGATATAATCCGGCTGTCCGGAGACCCCCTAATACAGGACTCCCTCAGTAGCCCCCGAACCAGGCTTCAATGACGATGAGTCCAGCGTGCAGTGTTGTCTTCGGCATTGTAAGGCGGGTTCTTCTCCAATTTTCAAGTGTTCGCAAGCAGTGTCCAGCTCCATAAATGTTGAACCTCTTGGCTTCTATGCCAAAGAAGGGCTTTCTCCCACGCATCGAATGAATACGAGGCGCCAGGGCATTTTTACATTCGCCCCCCTAGCCAGATAAATAAATTGTCTATTAAAGGGATGGGGATTCTTAGATCCGATCCATACCATCCTCCCCCAGCGAGAATCCATCAGAGCGCGTTTCGGAAAGATCCATTCCAGCATGGCCGACCTTCCCAGCTCCTCCCGCCCCCATAGCCCTAAGCCCGGGGATTGGGAGAGGTGTTCCGTCCTGCACAGTCGATTAGTTGAACTACAGACTAAGGGATTTCTCCCTCCGGCGTATAAGGTGCCCGTTCGAGCCGGGCTTGCCACCTACAATGGCGGGGAGCAAGCGGAGAGCTTTCCCTGTCCCTCCATGGGGGAACAGGTCTGCCTTGTTCCTTATTTACTAAGGGGACTCGGATTTCCAATTCATCCGTTCCTCCGCGGGCTCCTGGAGTTCTACAGCCTCCAATTACACAATCTCACCCCTGCCTCCATTCTACATATTGCCGGCTATGTTGCTCTCTGCGAGTTGTTCCTGGGCTGCGAGGCTCACTTCGAGCTATGGAAAAGGCTATTTTGCCTCGTCCCTCGCATACAGAGGAGATCACTTTATCAAGTGGGCGGAGCCAAAATATGGCGCATCGCCGATACCGGATACCTGTCCGGTACCCCTAAGAAGTCGTTCGAAGACTGGCCTTCAGAATGGTTTTATATGGAGGACATTCCCCTTTCGGACCCTGTTCGGCGGGGTCTTCCTGAGTTCAACAATGCTCCTCTGAAGAAGCGCCGAAGTTTGCGCCCACGGAGCCCCCAGGCGGAAGACAACAGAGAAGTCCTCTATCTCATGAACCGGATCAAAGCACTGGCTCAATCAGGATTGACAATAATTGAAGTTATGTCTATTTGCATAATGCGGGGAGTGCAACCACTTCAATACCGTGGGCACCCCTTGTGGTGTTATAACGGGGCGGATGACGCCACCTGCTGTGGGCGTAAGGGTCCGGACAATGCTGCCGCTTTAGTGAAAATTCTGTCCGAAATGTTTAAGGGTGAGGAAGAGGGGTTCACCCGCATTTAGCCACGGGATGGATTCTCCATGTACAATCCTCCAAGCTGGGTAAGTTATATCTTCCTGCTCCCATTTTTCCCGCATTCTTTGTCATAATTATTCACCATGCCACTTTGTGGCAGGAACTGCGAAAAGCCATAAAGGAGGTCAGCAGCCCTTCTCCACAACCAGAGGACCCTGACCGGGCCCTCGACTCCGGACTCGAAGAAGATTCGGTTATATTCGTGGAGCTGATAGACCGACAGTTCTATCAGTTAAGCTGCGATGATGCCATGGTGGCCATTACGGCCGACTATCCCGGACTGCTCCCTGCATCGCAAGTAAGTAAAACCAAAAATCCCAACTCCAAAACTAGGATCCCCTTTTAGGCACTTCACCCACCATATACACATGGCATCTTTTACAAGGAAGGCATTCGGGACGCCCTGCCGAACCCGCAGCAACTCGCCAACAAGAGGCACCGAGGTCGGGTAGGCCAAAAAGGAAGGCGGCCAGGATGGATACGCCGGCGCAAAGGTATAAGAAAAACCCCGCTTCGTGGTTGTCGTCTTTCTCAAAATGTAATGACGCCCGCGTTTCTTTAACAGAAAAAACGCTCGCCGGAATATGTCCGGCGATGTTGCTAATCACGCTTCCACCAGTCGGGCGCCAGGACCGGACATGGAGGCAGAAGCCGATATGGGGCAGGCGCCGGATAATCCCCATATAGAGGATGGGATAGATTTTCTGCTACAAACTCAGAAGTGGAAAGCGCCATGAATCATAGGCGCCATCGGGCCGTACTCCGTGACGCTTGTATCTCACCAGAGGCGTTTGACGCCTTCAATTCTGGAGAGGCGTACCTCCGTGCTGCTCAAGATGGTCTAGCCAGAGCCACATATCAGTATGTAAAGGATGTACGGGTGAGTAAATCTGATGATTTATATGTATCAGTAGCCCCTGAGACTTGAAACAGTTAGCAGAACTGATTTAAGGATCATCTTAATTGTGCAGGTTCTTACAGAGAAGAATACTAGGCTGTCACAGGAGCTGGAGGAATGCAAGACCCAACTGCGGGCTGCTGTGGCCGCATTGCAGGAACTGAAAAAGTCACCTGCTGGTAACATTTACTTTAAAGAGTGATGGTTACCATATAAAGTGCGACATGGCTGCAGATCTAACAACATATGATGCAGATGAATCCGGAGAGAATCCGGAGGACCAACATGTTATGCAACAGCTAGAGGCTGGCAAACGCGTGCTGACTGAGGTTAGGCGGGAGAAAATCAATCTCCAAGATGCCAATATTAAGCTGAGCGTGGAACTAAAAGACGTTCGGGGCCAGCTTGCATACTCCGAGAAGGAGAATAAGCGGCTTCGGCGCGGCATTTTCAGTAAGTGCTTGAACTATAACGCCCCGAGACCGATGTGCCAGGTGTCCTCCAGTTATTCGCTGTTGTTGCCTTGTCATTTCTTGCATGTCATGCATTCCATATCATGTCATCATGTGCATTTCATTGCATACATGTTCGTCTCATGCATCCGAGCATTTTCCCCGTTGTCTGTTTTGCAATCCGGCACTCCTATGTCACCTGGTGTCCCTTTCTACCTCTTTTTGTGTGCGGGTGTTAAACGTTTTTGGATTGGACCGAGACTTGTCATGCAGCCTTGATTTACTACCGATAGACCGCCTCTCAAGTTTCGTGCCATTTGGACTTCGCTTGATACTCTAACGGTTAACCGAGGGACCGAAAAGGCCTCATGTGTGTTGCAATCCAACACCTTTCCAAAGTGGCCAAAACCCACCTAAACCTCCTCCATCATCTCGGTCGTTTGATCACGATCGCGTGGCCGAAAACCGCACCTCATTTGGACTCTCCTAGCTCCCTCTACCTATAAATATGTGCACCCCGTTCATTTTCGCGGACGAAACCCTAGATTTTCCCTCTGCGCCGCGCCAGACATGTCCACTCCGCCGCCGAACACGTCCACCGCCTCCAGCCACGTCGCCCCAACCAATCATGAGACGTCACGTCGCCTCCGCCGCCTCCCTCCTCCAATAGGGTGCCTCCACCTAAGCCCCCATCCGCCCCGCGCCCGCCGCGGCACGGCAGGCCCGCTTCCGGCCCCGCAGGCCCAGCGCCGCGCCCGCCGCCCATCCGCGCGCCCCGCCGCCTGTGCTCGCCGGTGCCGCCCCGCTCGCTCGCCGCCGACCGCCACCTCGCCTCGACT
>NC_041390.1:328996461-329100623 GCF_002162155.2 Triticum dicoccoides | reverse complement strand
GACTGCGTCGCCGCCAACCGCCGGCCTCGGCTTCCGCGCGCGTGCCACCGCAGAGCGCCCTCGCCACCGCCTGTCGTCCTCTTCGCCGGACCCCGCCGCCAATCGCCCGGCCGCCGCCCTTCTCGTCGCCGGCATGCTCCGCCGCGGCGATCCTCCTAGTAGTACGCTGCCGCCTCGCCGGCATCGTCCTCCGGCGACCTCGTCGTCCACCAGCGCCGCCCCGCGCCGCTCGCCGGAACCCGCTCGCCGTCGCCGGAACCCGCTCGCCCTCGCCGGAGTCGGATCCGGTCAGATCCGTCCAGGTGGGACGAGATCCACCGGGATCCGAACCAAACGTGCCCCTCCATCCCGAATCGCGTCGTCCCGCACCGCGCCATCCCGCTTGACTTTCCGCGAGGTCCAAATTTTCCCTAAGTCATTTTATCCCAGTAATTTTTAGGCATTTTCATCATGGCATAACTCTGCATCTGTAGCTCCGATTCGTGCGTGTAGCATTTCAAAATGTTCGTCTCGACAAGTGCATCATTTGATCTCATTGCACCATTTCCATTTGAGCTCATCTTGATGCCCTAAATGCTATTGGAAGAGGGCTATGTGAGGATAGTTTCAGATCTGTTTCAGCAAATGCACTTTTGTCATTTTTGTCATGATTATTGTGTGCATGCTATGATCCTGAGCTCTACATGTGTTTTGTTATATGACATGCCATCTTTACATGGGTGTATGCCATGTATTTTTGTGACCTTCGTGGTGACTAGCACAAGCATGCAAAGTAGCTTACTCGTTGATGCTGATTTCAGGGACTTAGATTTTCACTAAGTCCTTGTCCTGATATTGTTTTTATGCCATATGTTCATGTTGTTTCCTAGTGATCCGTGCCTCTTTCGAGGATGATCATTAAGGATGTTTTGTTAATATTGTGGTGAGCTATCCATCCATGTCTTTGTTTGAAATTATGGAGCACCCTAGCTTGAGTCAATCGAGCTCTACTTTTGCTATAAATTGTTCCTGGCAGATCGTTAGCATGTTTAGCGATTTTGCCGAGGTTGTTGTTGTTGATCCGTGCATGCTATGTTATTGTTCTTGCCATGTATGGCTTCTATGTCATGTCTTCTTGATGGGTGTATGCTTAGATTGTCATGCCATGCTTTGTAGTGAGTGCATCGAGCTCGTAAACATGCCTACTCGTTAACTGATTTGCCATGCTCCAGTTTTTCACTAAGTCTGAATCTGTTTATGTTTTTGCTATGTTCACATGCTTGCAATTGTATTTTCTGATCCCTTTTGGCTCAAGGTCACGAAGGGACTTTTGTTATGTGCTTAGAGTAGCTTCATTCCATGCCTTGCTTTGCCATGATATGTTCTTGTAGCATTTGTTTTCATGCTCTAAAGATTGCTTCTTGATGATAAATTCCTGATTTGTTGTTATTTCATTAAGTCTGAAACCTGTTATCATTTGCACTTTTGCCATGCTTGTTTGAACCTGTTATTGAGTGAATTAGCCGTAGCTCAGTTTTGATATTTTGTCAAACATCATGAGTGGATCCCTACCATGTATTTGGTTGCCATGTTTGAGTGCTGTAGAATATTGATCTTGTTGCATTTAGATGGCTACTTGCTGTTTATCGTAGACCGGTGCCATATTTGTTTTGCTTGCCATTTCCAAACCGTGCATCCGATTCCGGTGATCTTTATATCGATTTCGACCGAAATCACCTCACCTCTCTAGTGGCACCCTTGGATTTCCAAGTTGAGTCCAGGTTCAATCATTCCTTTGCACATCATGCATATGCATCACATACCGCATCCCGCATATCATGCCATGCTCATGTGTTGGTTGTTTACTATGTTGTGTGCTTCTTTCCGGTGTTGCTTCCTCGGGTTAGTTCTGATAACGTCGCGTTTGTGAGGACCCGTTCGACTACGTCCGTTTGTCTTCTTCATGGACTCGTTCTTCTTCCTTGCGGGATTTCAGGCAAAATGACCATACCCTCGAAATCACTTCTATCTTTGATTGCTAGTTGCTCGCTCTTTTGCTATGCCTATGCTGTGGTACCTACCACTTTCTAATCGTGCCTCCCATATTGTTGAGCCAAGCGTCTAACCCACCTTTTCCTAGCAAACTGTTGTTTGGCTATGTTACCACTTTGCTCAGCCCCTCTTATAGCGTTGTTAGTTGCAAGTGAAGATTGGAGTTTGTTCCATGTTGGAACATGGATATTTTGTTGGGATATCACAATATCTCTTATTTAATTAATGCATCTATGTACCTGGTAAAGGGTGGAAGGCTCGGCCTTATGTCTGGTGTTTTGTTCCACTCTTGCCACCCTAGTTTCTGTCCTATCGGTGTTATGTTCCCGGATTTTGTGTTCCTTACACGGTTGGGTTATAATGGGAACCCCTTGACAGTTCACCTTGAATAAAACTCCTCCAGCAAGGCCCAACATTGGTTTTACCATTCGCCACCTAGCCTTTTTCCCTTGGGAGTCGCGCATCCCGAGGGTCATCTTTATTTTAACCCCCCTGGGCCAGTGCTTGTCTAAGTGTTGGTCCAAACTGAGCGATGTCCGGAGCTACCAGGGGCAACTCTGGGCTGGCCCACCCGACGTCTGGCTCATCCGGTGTGCTTTGAGAACGAGATATGTGTAGCTCCTATCAGGATTTGTCGGCACATCTGGGTGGCTTTGCTGGTTTAGTTTTACCATTGTCGAGGATGTCTTGTAACCGGGATGCCGAGTCTGATCGGATTGTCTTGGGAGAAGGAATATCCTTCGTTGACCGTGAGAGCTTGTGATGGGCTAAGTTGGGACACCCCTGCCGGGGTTTGAGCTTTCGGAAGCCGTGCCCGCGGTTATGGGCAGATGGGAATTTGTTAATGTCCGGTTGTAGGAAACCTGAAGTTGATCTTAATTAAAATACATCAACCGCGTGTGTAACCGTGATGGTCTCTTCTCGGCGGAGTCCGGGAAGTGAACACGGTGTTGGAGTTATGCTTGACGTAGGTTGTTCTAGGATCACTTCTTGATCATAGTTTTATCGACCGTGCCTTGCCTCCTCTTCTCGCTCTCATTTGCATATGTTTAGCCACCATATATGCTAGTCGCTTGCTGCAACTCCTCCTCATACCTTTTACCCTTCCTATAAGCTTAAATAGTCTTGATCGCGAGGGTGTGAGATTGTTGAGTCCCCGTGGCTCACAGATACTTCCAAAACCAGTTTGTAGGTGCCGATGTTACCGAGCAGATGATGCAACCAAGCTCCAGGAGGAGCTTGATGAATATCTTGTCCTTCGTGTTGTTCCGTTTCCAGTTGATCAGTAGTGGAGCCCAGTTGGGGTCGATTAGGGATCTGTGTAACATTTGGGGTAGTCTTCTTTTATTTTGGTTCCGTAGTCGGACCTTGTTTGTATCTGGGTGTTGTAATGCTTTATCCATGTATTGTGTGAAGTGGCGATTGTAAGGGAACTGTGTATCTCTTTCCCTTATGTATTACATGGGTTGTGTGAAGATTACCTCACTTGCGACATTGCTTTTAATGTTTTGTAGGTGCCGATGTTACCGAGCAGATGACGCAACCAAGCTCTAGGAGGAGCTCGATGAAGATCTTGTTCTTCGTGTTGTTACGTTTCTAGTTGATCAGTAGTGGAGCCCCGTTGGGGTCGATCGGGGATCTGTGTAGCATTTGGGGTAGTCTTCTTTTATTTTGGTACCGTAGTCGGACCTTGTTTGTATCTGGACGTTGTAATGCTTTATCCATGTATTGTGTGAAGTGGCGATTGTAAGCCAACTATGTATCTCTTTCCCTTATGTATTACATGGGTTGTGTGAAGATTACCTCACTTGCGACATTGCTTTCAATGCGGTTATGCCTCTAAGTCGTGCTTCGACACGTGGGGGATATAGCCGCATCGAGGGCGTTACAAGTGCTTTCAGTGTTGATCATATTCTTTTCCGTATTTCAATGCTTTCTCATGCCGGTGCAATTCTTAATCATTCCCCGCTTGCTATTCAATTGTTCCCGAGTGCTGAAGATATCCCAGAAGATTCGTGTTTTCATTCCTAATTCGTTCAACCTATTTCGAGGTTGTTATCTCATTCAAGCCGTTTATTTCAACCGGTGGAATCTCTCTTTTCAAGCAATCGTTCAACGGTGTTTCGTTTGAGTGGGCCCTAACCCACAGGTCTTTTCCCAGGATCTTACCTGACTCTTCTAATTTTCCCGGAGCTATCCTCAAATTCTTTTCGAAGTTTGACATACGAATGAATTGTCATCAGTCATATGTCTTTCTCGGAGATCTGTAAAATTCTTTTCATCGTTGGTTCAAGCTTTCCAATTTTAATTCCGGAGTGTCTAAATAATTCATGGTGGTGTCTCTCATCGTCTTTCACAACACTTGAAGACCAAAGAAGATTTTTCTCTCAATCTTGCTCCATTCTCTTCAAGATTCGTGATTCCAGCTTGTTGCCATCCTCTCATAATTGTTTTGATTGTGGGAATTCTTTTCACCTATCCGGAGCAATTCAAGATTCTTTTCAGTTTGATTCTCCAAAATCCCATCATCTTAGAACTTATTCATTCTCAGCTATCAGTTATCATTCTCCAATCTTACCGGTGCATCATTCAACTGATCTATAATCAGTTCGTCATCTCTTTGTTCTCATGTATCTAAATCCTCTCAAGCATCTTCGTTCATTTCATAATTCTTCCCGGTGTTTCTTTATCCTCTCTTCATTCGTTGTTCAATTCTTATGGTGGTCCGTTCAAGATTTCTCTTCCTTTGTTATTGTATCAATTCATTCGTTGTTTCCATATCCTACCGGTGGTTCGTTGAAGACCTTCTCAAGTTTGCGCTATATCTCTCTTAATCCTTTCTACGAGAATGAGTAGTGTGCCAAATCCATTGATTGTCATCAATTTAATTGGTGAAGGATAAGCATAATGTAATTCTTATTCTTGTTTCATCGAGTAAACTCAATTCCCTATTCCAGAGGCTCATCAAATTCCTGATTTCAATCCTTTTCATCTTCTCTTTTTCCCGGAGTTCCAACCTTTTTCAATTATTTCACCACTAAGATCCATTTAAATCACTACAAGGTTTCACCTTGTGTTTTCAATTTCTTTTTCTTTTCATTATCCTTTTGTTTACCGGAGTTCTTCACGAAGGTTCTACATGGTGGTTCATCAAGGAGTTAATTCTCTCTCGAAGTGTTCTTTCAGATTCTTGTCAGAGGAGCCCAAGTTTTCTTCGTCTCACATTCCAAATTGCAATTCTCCCTTCCGTATCATTGGAGGTGGTATTATGTCATTCTTGATAATTTGAGTTCATGTTTCATGATTCACATGTTGTTAAGAATGAGGTATTTTAAATCCATCAATCCCCTCGTTGGAGTTATCTTGTGTCATGTTTCACCTAAAGCCTTCCCTAAGGATTGTTGCTATCTATGTTGTTTATAAATTATCCAAGTTCCACATCTTTCCTCCCGGTGAAATAGTTTCTCGTCTCCTTGTCATATAAATCCAATCAAATCTTTTCCGTGAGTGGCAAGTTGTCACCTCATAATGTTGAGATGCCTTCTATAAGCCCACTTCAAGTTTGTCCTTCCGTTGTTGGTGTTCCAACAACTCCGTTCGACCCTTCTCCTAAGGATGCCTTTTTTTCAAGCTCTTTTGTGGCAGAAGTTGGCATTTTCTTCCCCATTCTCTTATTTCAATTGTGTATCTTCTATTTCTTTCCTCCAGAGGTCTAGTGATGTTGCTCTTTTCACTCCTCATCTCGGGTTGTCAAGATCATGTACAATTCCTTCCTTTTCCAACCGGAGTGTCGTGTTTTCATTCAAGTATCTTCTCATCTTATCAAGTTCTTATTCAATTCCTTTTCTTTTCAATCGGAGTGCTGCCCGAAGTTGTTCTTCCTTGTTCCTCTTTTCTAACGGGGTGTTTTCAACTTCGTTCATCTCCATTGTATTATTTTCTTGAAATGGCTTTACCTCTTCCCTTCCTCTTCCGTTTTCCCTCCGGTGCCATTCTAGATCTCAGGACGGCATCCTCTCGTAGTGGTGGAGTGTTGTAACGCCCCGAGACTGATGTGCCAGGTGTCCTCCAGTTATTTGTTGTTGTTGCCTTGTCATTGCTTGCGTGTCATGCATTCCATATCATGTCATCATGTGCATTTCATTTGCATACATGTTCGTCTCATGCATCCGAGCATTTTCCCCGTTGTTCGTTTTGCAATCCGGCGCTCCTATGTCACCCGGTGTCCCTTTCTACCTTTCTTCGTGTGCGGGTGTTAAACGTTTTCGGACTAGACCGAGACTTGTCATGCGGCCTTGATTTACTACCGGTAGACCACCTATCAAGTTCCATGCCATTTGGACTTCGTTTGATACTCCAACGGTTAACCGAGGGACCGAAAAGGCCTCATGTGTGTTGCAGCCCAACCTTTCCAAAGTGGCCCAAAACCCACCTAAACCTCCTCCATCATCTCGATCGTTCGATCATGATCGCGTGGCCGAAAACCGCACCTCATTTGGACTCTCCTAGCTCCCTCTACCTATAAATATGTGCACCCCGTTCATTTTCGCGGACGAAACCCTAGATTTTACCTCCATGCCGCGCCGGACATGTCCACTCCGCCGCCGGACGCGTCCACCGCCTCCAGCCACGTCGCCCCGGCCAATCATGAGGCGCCACGTCGCCTCCGTCGCCTCTCTCCTCCAATAGGGCGCCGCCACCTCAGCCCCCATCCGCCCCGCGCCCGCCGCGGCCTGCCAGGCCCGCGTCCGGCCCAGCGGGCCCGGCGCCGCGCCCGCCGCCCATCCGCGCGCCCCGTCGCCTGTGCTCGCCAGCGCCGCCCCTCTCGCTCGCCGCCAGCCGCCGCCTCACCTCGACTGTGCCGCCGCCTCCCCCTGGCCTCGGCTTCCGCGCGCGCGCCGCCGTAGAGCGCCTCGCCGCCGCCTATCGCCCTCTTCGCCGCACCCCGCCGCCAATCGCCCGGCCGTCGCCCTTCTCGTCGCCGGCGCGCTCCGCCGTGGCGAGCCTCCTCGTCGTCCGCTGCCTCCTCGCCGGCGTCGTCCTCCGGCGACCTCGTCGTCCACCGGCGCCGCCCCGCGCCGCTCGCCGGAACCTGCTCGGCCTCGCCGGAGTCGGATCCGGTCAGATCCGTCCAGGTGGGACGAGATCCACCGGGATCCGAACCAAACACGCCCCTGCGTCCCGAATCGCGTAATTTTCCGCGAGGTCCAAATTTTCCCTAAGTCATTTTATCCCAGTAATTTTTAGGCATTTCCATAATGGCATAACTCTGCATCTCTAGCTCCGATTCGTGCGTGTAGCATATCAAAATGTTCGTCTCGACGAGTAAATCATTTCATCTCATTGCACCATTTTCATTTGAGCTCATCCTGATGCCCGAAATGCTGTTGGAAGAGGGCTATGTGAGGATAGTTTCAGATCTGTTTCAGCCAATGCACCTTTGTCATTTTTGTCATGATTATTGTGTGCATGCTATGATCCTGAGCTCTACATGTGTTTTGTTATATTACATGCCATCTTTACAGGGGTGTATGCCATGTATTTTTGTGATCTTCGTGGTGACTTGCACAAGCATGCAAAGTAGCTTACTCGTTGATGCTGATTTCAGGGACTTAGATTTTCACTAAGTCCTTGTCCTGATATTGTTTTTATGCCATATGTTCATGTTGTTTCCTAGTGATCCGTGCCTCTTTTGAGGATGATCATTAAGGATGTTTTGTTAATATTGTGGTGCTCTATCCATCCATGTCTTTGTTTGCAAATATGGAGCACCCTAGCTTGAGTCAATCAAGCTCTACTTTTGCTATAAATTGTTCCTGGCAGATCGTTAGCATGTTTAGCGATTTTGCCGAGGTTGTTGTTGTTGATCCGTGCATGCTATGTTGTTGTTCTTGCCATGTATAGCTTCTATGTCATGTCTTCTTGATGGGTGTATGCTTAGATTGTCATGCCATGCTATGTAGTGAGTGCATCAAGCTCATAAACATGCCTACTCGTTAACTGATTTGCCATGCTCCAATTTTTCACTAAGTCTAAATCTGTTTATGTTTTTGCTACGTTCACATGCTTGGAATTGTATTTTCTGATCCCTTTTGGCTCAAGGTCACTAAGGGACTTTTGTTATATGCTTAGAGTAGCTTCATGCCATGCCTTGCTTTGCCATGATATGTTCTTGTAGCATTTGTTTTCATGCTCTAAAGATTGCTTCCTGATGATAAATTCCTGATTTGTTGTTATTTCACAAAGTCTGAAACCTGTTATCATTTGCACTTTTGCCATGCTTGTTTGAACTTGTTATTGAGTGAATTAGCCGTAGCTCACTGTTCATCTTTTGTCAAACATCATGAATGGATCCCTGCCATGTATTTGGTTGCCATGTTTGAGTGCTGTAGCATATTGATCTTGTAGCATTTAGATGGCTACTTGCTGTTTATCGCAGACCGGTGCCATATTTGTTTTGCTTGCCATTTCCAAACCGTGCATCCGATTCCGGTGATCTTTATATCGATTTCGACCGAAATCACCTCACCTTTCCAGTGGCACCCTTGGATTTCCATGTTGAGGCCAGGTTCAATCATTCCTTTGCACATCATGCATATGCATCACATACCACATCCCGCATATCATGCCATGTTCATGTGTTGGTTGTTTACCATGTTGTGTGCTTCTTTCCGGTGTTGGTTCCTCGGGTTGGTCCTGATAACGTCACGTTTGTGAGGACCCATTCGACTACGTCCATTTGTCTTCTTCGTGGACTCGTTCTTCTTCCTTGCGGAATTTCAGGCAAGATGACCATACGCTCGAAATCACTTCTATCTTTGCTTGCTAGTTGCTCGCTCTTTTGCTATGCCTATGCTGCAATACCTACCACTTTCTTATCATGCCTCCCACATTTTTGAGCCAAGCCTCTAACCCACCTTGTCCTAGCAAACCGTTGTTTGGCTATGTTACCACTTTGCTCAGCCCCTCTTATAGCGTTGTTAGTTGCAGGTGAAGATTGGAGTTTGTTCCATGTTGGAACATGGATATTTTGTTGGGATATCACAATATCTCTTAATTAATTCATCTATATACTTGGTAAAGGGTGGAAGGCTCGGCCTTATGTCTGGTGTTTTGTTCCACTCTTGCCGCCCTAGTTTCTGTCATATCGGTGTTATGTTCCCGGATTTTGTGTTCCTTACACGGTTGGGTTATAATGGGAACCCCTTGACAGTTTGCCTTGAATAAAACTCCTCCAGCAAGGCCCAACATTGGTTTTACCATTCGCCACCTAGCCTTTTCCCTTGGGAGTCGTGCATCCCGAGGGTCATCTTTATTTTAACCCCCCGGGCCAGTGCTTGTCTAAGTGTTGGTCCAAACTGAGCGATGTCCGGAGCTACCAGGGGAAACTCTAGGCTGGCCCACCTGACGTCTGGCTCATCCGGTGTGCCCTGAGAACAAGATATGTGCAGCTCCTATCGGGATTTGTCGGCACATCTGGGTGGCTTTGCTGGTTTAGTTTTACCATTGTCGAGGATGTCTTGTAACCGGGATGCCGAGTCTGATCGGATTGTCTTGGGAGAAGGAATATCCTTCATTGACCGTGAGAGCTTGTGATGGGCTAAGTTGGGACACCCCTGCAGGGATTTGAACTTTCGAAAGTCGTGCCCGCGGTTATGGGCAGATGGGAATTTGTTAATGTCCGGTTGTAGAAAACCTGAAGTTGATCTGAACTAAAAATACATCAACCGTGTGTGTAACCGTGATGGTCTCTTCTCGGCGGAGTCCGAGAAGTGAACACGGTGTTGGAGTTATGCTTGACGTAGGTTGTTCTAGGATCACTTCTTGATAATAGTTTTATGGACCGTGCCTTGCCTTCTCTTCTCGCTCTCATTTGCGTATGTTTAGCCACCATATATGCTAGTCGCTTGATGCAGCTCCTCCTCATACCTTTTACCCTTCCTATAAGCTTAAATAGTCTTGATCGCGAGGGTGTGAGATTGCTGAGTCCCCGTGGCTCACAGATACTTCCAAAACCAGTTTGTAGGTGCCGATGTTACCGAGCAGATGACGCAACCAAGCTCCAGGAGGAGCTCGATGAAGATCTTGTCCTTCGTGTTGTTCCGTTTCCAGTTGATCGGTAGTGGAGCCCAGTTGGGGTCGATCGGGGATCTGTGTAGCATTTGGGGTAATCTTCTTTTATTTGGTTCCGTAGTCGGACCTTGTTTGTATCCGGATGTTGTAATGCTTTATCCATGTATTGTGTGAAGTGGCGATTGTAAGCCAACTATGTATCTCTTTCCCTTATGTATTACATGGGGTGTGTGAAGATTACCTCACTTGCGACATTACTTTCAATGCGGTTATGCCTCTAAGTCGTGCTTCGACACGTGGGGGATATAGCCGCATCGAGGGCGTTACATGAACGAATCCTTTTAAAGGAGTTCGGCGAAGAAGCCAACTAACAGAGTTATGTCTGTAGGTATGCTGACGGGTCGTCCCACGGAGGAAATGCCTGGGTTTGCGGGTGATCTTTTGTCCGAGCTGTCACATCTGCACGAACCAGTTCGACAGGTGATGCAGGGTGCTGCCCAGGCCTTGTGGCCGTCCGTCTCCCTGCCAGAGGGCGCTTCCGATTATGGAAGGTATCAACCTGCCGACAGGGTGCCAGAGAAGTCTGGGCCATGGTGAAGACGCGGTATACCAAGGCAGACCCAAATCACATGGCCGAGGTCGGACCTGTGGGACCCGACGGAAAAGAGATCCCCGTTAGCTTAGTTTATGGGCAAGTAGTATTAGCCGCAAAGTATTCTCAACAGGATTATAAGCTAGACCGCCTATTGGATGGTATAGAAGAGGAATTTAGTCAGTCTGCATGACTATGTAATTAAAGTGACATGTATAATGCCTTCTAGCTGGATTGTAGATCATTTGTCGTTGCAGACCTTTTCGCTTCAACCTCCAGGCCCAATAGTACGGAGTGTATCCGAATACTCGGTCAGTTATATAAGAACCAGGGTATGCGTGGAGACCAGGCGTAGGGGTCATTAGTGTTTTATCATACAAGTGCCAAACTAGTTATGTTATATTACATGGGTAGTAAGAAACATCTTCCAGGGAGAATAGTTCCGTTAAGGGTTCCTTTCCCTGGGTAAGCATGCCCTAAAGTGCATGTCCGGACTGCGATAGGAAACGTAGGAAGAACATCTAGGGGCAGATATGGACAATAAATAAAAATCATCTTTTGTTCACCGACCGAATATTCCCTTAAGAACGCTAGCTTTCGTCTTCACCCAGTCTAAGGTACACATACGGCTGACCCGGCAGTAACAATCGCAGAGGTGCTCCCCTTATGCCCTAGCCGAATTAACGGGAATGTAGGGCATAAATACAAGAGCCAGGCAACCCATCTTGGCCAAAACTTAAGTCATATCGATGCATATAATGGTGAAAAAAGGTACATGCGGAAGTATACACATGTGTGGGCATGAGGCCCAGATAAATAATTTAAGCTTCTGTGAAAGAAGCCCCCAGGTATGAAGAGTGCGGCTAGCGCATCTGTAATGTGCAAGCGAGGCACAAGGTGACCCTTGAAGGCCTAAAGGAATAATAAAAGAAAGAAAAAAAGAGAAACAAGACAGATAATGTATATGCAGAAAATGGACAAAGGGAGGGGACTAACATAGAGTCCGGTGCTAGGCGTAGAATCTTTGGAGCCTGGCCGCGTTCCATGGGTTCGGCTCGAGTCGACTAGTCGATGCATCCCGCAGTCGGTACGCTCCACTGGTCAGAACTTGGTTAATAATGAATGGACCTTCCCATTTGGGCTCGAGCTTGTTCTTTTTCTTATCCGCAGGCGTAGAACTAGTTCGCCAACGTTATAAGTTTTGGCCCGTAATTCTCTGCTTAGGTATCTGCGAACTTTTTGCTGATAAAATGTGGAACGGGCTTTGGCTACATCGCGTTCCTCATCCAGAGTATCCAAACTGTCCTGCCGATCAAGCTCGGCTTCTCTTTCTTCATACATGCGCACTCAAGGTGAGTCATGAATTATGTCACTGGGCAAGACTGCCTCTGCGCCGTACACCATAAAGAAGGGTGTATATTCAGTACTATGATTAGGCGTGGTCCGCAGCCCCCAGAGTACGGAGTCGAGCTCCTCTACCCAGTGCGTGTTAGACTCCTCTAAGGAGCGCACTAATCTAGGTTTAATGCCGCTCATTATAAGACTGTTTGCTCGCTCGACTTGACCATTGGTTTGTGGGTGATAGACTGAAGCATAATTGAGCTTGATGCCCATTTTGCTGCACTAGAGTTTTACCTCGTCAGTCGTGAAGTTCGTGCCATTATCAGTGATGATGCTGTGGGGGACGCCATGACGGTGTACAACGCCGGATATGAAGTCTATCACTGGTCCGGATTCAGCTGTTTTAACAGGTTTGGGCTCTATCCATTTGGTGAATTTATCCACCATGACCAATAAGTATTTTTTCTTGTGGGTTCCCCCTTTAAGGGGTCCAACCATGTCAAGCCCCCAGACCGCAAAGGGCCATGTAATGGGGATTGTTTGGAGGGCGGTGGGTGGCATGTGGCTTTGATTTGCGAAGAGCTGGCAACCGGCGCAGTGTTGGACCAAGTCCTGTGCATCTGCCCGGGCCATTGGCCAATAGAATCCTATACGGAAAGCCTTGCTTACAAGAGCCTGGGCTGCAGCGTGATGACCATCGAGTCCGGCGTGAATTTCTGCCAAAAGATTCCGCCCTTCCTCTTCAGAGATGCACCTTTGAAGGACTCCGGTAGTGCTTTTTTTTGTACAATTCTCCCTCATGGACCATGTAGGCCTTGGATCGCCGCACTATGTAGCGTTCCTAATTTTGGTCCTCCGGAAGTTCCTGTCTAGTTAGGTAGGCCAGGAATGGTTCTGTCCACGCGGCAATAATGACCATTATTTCATGGGCTGAAGGTGTTATTTCGGTGGCGGAGCCTCTGATTGTGTCAGAGAGTTCGGTATCGGGTATTTTGGCCGGGTCCGGATTGTTGTTACCGGTGTCCCCTTCCCATACTACGGATGGCTTGAACAGCCTTTCTAGAAACATGTTGGGGGGACCGCATCATGTTTTGCGCCAATGCGGGCGAGGATATCCGCCGCCTGATTGTTTTCCCGAGCCACGTGGTGAAATTCGAGCCCCTCGAACCGAGCTTACATTTTTAGGACGGCGTTTCGATAGGCCGCCATTTTCGAAACCTTGGCGTCAAAGTCTCCATTTATTTGGGATATTGCGAGGTTTGAATCCCCACGCACCTCCAGGCGTTGAATGCCCATGGAGGCTGCCATCCGAAGACCATGCAACAGAGCTTCGTATTCGGCTGCATTGTTGGAGTATGTATACAATATTTGCAATACATACTGAACGGTATCTCCGGTTGGGGACGTCAGGACGACGCCAGCCCCTAGACCAGCCAGCATTTTAGAACTATCGAAGTGCATGATCCAATTGGAGTATGCGCCGTACACTTTAGGGAGTTCGTCCTCCGTCCATTCGGCGACGAAGTCGACCAATACTTGCGACTTAATGGCTCGTCGAGGTTTGTATGTTATGTCGAACAGGAGGAGCTCAATGGCCCATTTGGCAATCCGGCCTGTAGCGTCTCGGTTGTTTATAATATCATTAAGTGGCACTTCCGAGGCTACTGTAATCGAACACTCTTGAAAGTAGTGTCGCAGCTTCCGCGATGCCATGAATACCGCATATGCTATCTTTTGGTAATGCGGGTACCGTGATTTGCATGGAGTGAGGACAGTGGATACATAGTATACTGGCTTTTGAAGAGGGAATTTATGTCCGTCCGCTTCCCGTTCGATAACGGGCACCGCGCTTACAACTTGATGAGTTGCCACAATGTACAACAACATTGGTTCGCCGATGTTTGGCGCGGCCAGTATTGGGTTGGTTGCCAAGATGGCCTTTATTTCTTCCAATCCGGCTGTGGCCGCGTCCATCCACTCGAAGTGTTCGGTGCGCCGAAGGAGGCAATAAAGGGGTAAAGCCTTTTCTCCTAAGCGGGAGATAAAGCGGCTTATAGCCGCCATGCATCCAGTTAACTTATGGATTTGTTTGAGGTCTATTGGGGTAGCCAACTGTGACAAAGCTCGGATTTTGGCCAGATTAGCTTCAATACCTCTACTGGAAACAATGAAACCCAGGAGCTTTCCGGCTGGTACGCTGAAAACACATTTTTCCGGATTAACCTTGATGTCGTATGTTCGGAGGTTGTCGAATTTGAGCCTCAAGTCGTCTATCAAAGAGTCGACATGTTTGACGACCACATCGTCTACGTATGCCTCTACTGTTTTGCCGATTTGTTTCTCCAGATATGTTTGAATCATGCGCTGATATGTTGCGCCGGCATTTTTGAGCCGAAAAGGCATTGTGTGAAAACAGAAGGGACCGTATGGTGTGATTAATGCCGTTGCGGCTTGGTCGGACTCCGCCATCTTGATTTGGTGCTAACCAGAGTATGCGTCGAGGAAACACAATGACTCGTGTCCTGCGGTAGCATCAATGATTTGATCGATGCATGGGAGGGGGAAGGGATCCTTTGGGCAAGCTTTATTGAGGTCTTTGAAGTCGACACAAAGGCGCCAGGATTTGTCCTTCTTTGGTACCATCACCAGGTTTGCTAGCCAGTCTGGGTGTTTTATTTCTCTGATGAATCCGGCCTCCAATAACTTGGCTAGTTCCTCTCACATGGCCTGTCTCTTAGGTTTGGAGAAACACCGAAGAGCTTGCTTGACCGGCTTGAATCCCTTTAGGATATTGAGGTTATGCTCGGCCAGCCTGCGTGGGATTCCTGGCATGTCTGAGGGATGCCAGGCGAATATGTCCCAGTTCTCGCGCAGGAACTCTCGTAGTGCGGCGTCCATAGCGGGGTTTAACTGTGCCCCAATGGAGGCTGTTTTTGTAGGGTCCGTTGGGTGGACTTGGAATTTGACTATTTCATCCGCTGGTTTAAAAGAGGTGGACTTGGATCTCTTGTCGAGTATCACGTCGTCACTGTCCACTATGGAGCGTAGCGTGGTTAATTCCTCGGCCGAGAGGGCTTCGGATAATGCCTCGAGGGCCAGTGCGGCTATTTTTTCGGCGCGGAGTGCCGTGTCCGGATTGCTAGTGAGAGTGATGATTCCGTTGGGCCCGGGCATTTTGAGCTTCATGTACCCGTAATGGGTTACGGCTTGGAAGATTGTGAATGCCTCCCGTCCTAAAAGGGCGTGATAACCACTGCTGAACGGAGCCACTTGGAATGTAATTTCTTCAGACCTATAATTATCCTGCGTGCCAAATACCACATCTAGTGTGGATTTCCTAGCACAGCGTGCTTCCAGACTGGGGATGATTCCTCTAAAGCTTGTGCTATTTTGCTCAATGCGGTTCCAGTCTATTTCCATCTTTTGAAGAGTTTCCTCATAGATGAGGTTTAATCCGCTGCCGCCGTCCATGAGTACTTTGGTGAGTCGAAAGCCGTCCACGATTGGACTGAGGACCAGTGCGGCTGGTGCTCGGGCTGTTCGGAATTTAGGTTCGTCACTAGCATTGAAGGTAATAGCCGTGTCACTCCATGGATTTATTGCTGCTACGTGGCAGATTTCGGCCATGCTATGGAGTGTTCGCTTGCGCCTATTATTTGACGCGAAGGTCTCAAAGACTGTTAACATCGTATTGTTATCCACGGGATGGTGCTCTATGGTATTTGGGATAAGAAGATCCTCACCACTTTTGGCCACTTGCCGGAGTATCCAACATGCTCTAAGGCTGTGCGTTGGTATTGTATCCGCTATACTATGTATTTTGCAGGGCCCGTTGAGCCATCCCGCCAGTACGGTTCCATGCCCTATAGAGGGTTTTTTTATTTTTGGTAATTGACCCGGGTGTATTGGGATAATGCACCCTTTTATTTCGGACTGGGTTTGTATTCAGGGCCGGATTATCCCAAAAGTTTGCTTTGGTTTTCCAGGCACTTTCCATCGCACAGTACTTTCGTACTATGGACGCCAAGTCAGCAGAGCGTGTTATCTCACGGCGATTTATGGCGTTAAGGATTCCCTTGTCCGTGCAATTATTGTAGAAAAATAGGATTGCGTCTTCCTCGCGACAGTCCTTAACCTTGTTCATCGCAAGGAGGAATCTGGCCCAATAGTGATGTACTGTTTCCTGGGGCTCTTGCCTGATGTGGGAAAGATCGCTTATGTTTGGGTGGGTGGGTGGAATTGAATCCAAACCCTTACCTGATCTGGAATCCAGGGGCCGAGGAGTTTCCAATTTTGGAAGTTCCGGTTCTGGGGTGTTACCCGATAATCCTGGCCCGCTGCCTGACTCTAAGTTCAGGGATTGGATGTTATCCTCCCGCGAACGGGCGTCTGGCTCGAAGAGCTCGGGAATCCGGACATAGTTGGTCAAGATAGAGGAAAGGTCGCCGCATTGTTCCTCCACCACTGCAATATGATGGGTTACCGGTGGAGAGTTAATCTCCCTTTGATCGGGTTTAAGCCCAATCCGATCATAGTCCGTAGCGACTCCCAAGGCAGTGATGCGATCCAAGAGCTCGTTTAAGGAGGCGAGCTCCATTGGATCCATCTGTTCGGCGAGTGCCGATTTGACGTGGAGGCTATTTTCGATGACTCGAGAAGCCATCCTTGGTGCGGCGGCCGAACAGGCGGTCATGATGAAACCGACTAGCCGGAGAGTTTGGCCAACAGCCAAAGCTCCCCCAACAGTAGTACCGTCTTCAAAGACGAGACGAGACGAGACATCCTTCCTTCTGGCAACAGCACAGAGGAACTCTCAATGAAAGCACCAATGTCGGTGTCAAAACCGGCGGATCTCGGGTAGGGGGTCCCGAACTGTGCGTCTAAGGCGGATGGTAATAGGAGGCAGGGAACATGATGTTTTACCCAGGTTCGGGCCCTCTTGATGGAGGCAGAGTTGATCTACCACGAGATCGGAGAGGCTAAACCCTAGAAGCTAGCCTATGGTCTGATTGTATGTTGTCCTACGGACTAAAACCCTCCGGTTTATATAGACACCGGAAAGGGCTAGGGTTACACAAGGTCGGTTACAAAGGAGGAGATATACATATCCGTATTCCCTAAGCTTGCCTTCCACGCCAAGTAGAGTCCCATCCGTACACGAGACGAAGTCTTCAATCTTGTATCTTCATAGTCCATCAGTCCGGCCAAAGGATATAATCCGGCTGTCCGGAGACCCCCTAATACAGGACTCCCTCAGTGCCCCCCCACATCATATTATTCATACTACGTTGATTGAAAAAAAGATAAATCACCCACAACAAGATCTTCCCGTTTTTTGTTCCTACAATGTTGTGCCGTGCACGTACCTACTAGTTGTATAGTGGTAGTACTAGTAATATAGTATTAGGAGTACAAACTTGTTACTAGTAGGAGTAGTAATAGTACGGGATGCTCCTACCCTATCAACGAGCCCCGTCTGACACCAAATTTCTTGGCTTCCGTGCTACAGCTAGATCTTCCCCTCGTTTCTTTTTTCCAACCTGGTGGCGGGTGGGGTGTCGGTTTGCTCAACGACGGTCCCACATGAAAGTGAAAATGCTAGGCAACACGCCTTCCCTAAGCTATGTGTCGTGCCGGACGGGCCATGTTGTACTCCCGATTCCCGGGCGTGTGGGGGTGCGATGCGTACGCGGCAGGCCTTTTCCTTTTACCAGCAATTTGCTCGTGCGTTGCGACGGATCCAAAGTAGTAGAATAGTAGTATTTGTTCACAAACTTGAATGAAATCACTATTTATTTGATATACTCCTAATATATTACTCCCTCCTTACCTAAATATTTTTATTGTTTGAGATTTCAAATGGACTATCACATACGGATCATATAGACATATTCTATTGTTTCTAGCAAGATGCCCGCGCGTTACACGAAGTTGATGGAAAAGGTAAGGACTACTTATAAATTGACGGATGGAGTACTAGTTATAGTGATGCATATAATTAAGCAAAGGGATCACACATGTCGGTATTGACTGGAATGAGAATGCAACGGCACAATAAGAATTAAGGCCACGATGATGCGATCGCAGTGGTGGTTACAGAAGGCAAGAAGAAAGATGGATCCACGAACGTACGACCTCCTCCTCCTCAACTTAGTGCGCCGGGCCACCGACCGGCGGCTAAGGAGCGGCGGCTTTTGTGGCGAGGTCGAGGTGCTTCTCAGAAAAGGCATCCAAGGCTTCCAGCGGTTGAGGAAGGCCAATGTCGTAGCGTCCTCACTGGCCTTGTAGATACCTATGTACACAATTTCCTCGTACATGTGGATGTGTAGGTCGACGAATTCTTGCAGGGCAAGGCGCCTCGCGGCGAGCGCGACCTCCAGGTGGACATTCTTCGTGGCATCGGCGGGCAGTCGCAGGGCCACCAGTGCTTGAAAGAGGTTCCGTCCATGGAGGCCGATTAGGGTGGCAGGCAATGAGGAGCTCGGGCGCGCCGGCTGGAGTAGTACGGCGATGTCGTCTGTGAGCTTCTTGAGGACGATGAACTTGTTGTTGGTGGCAACGATCATCAGGTCCAACTAAGAATCGTAGTTGGTGTCGAAGGCGGCCATCCACCAGCCGGTCTCCAACACCGTCTGGAGACGATCCTTGGCGCCATGCCGCAGGCCGGTGTCGTGGACCATCTGGCGCAGCTGCTAGCCGCTCATGAGCACCGCCGCCATTGGTCTGGAGTGAGCTCTTTTGCGCTTAGTGTAGGTGCTTAGGCAAATGCTTAGGTGCGTACGATGTGGTAGATGCATTGGAATGGAGGGGCGCCTTTATATGATGGCAATGAGGGCAAACTGCGTTGCATTCACATCGTCCAGCCTCTTTTCTCGGACCTCTCCCATTACTTCCCTCATGCATTAATTGAAGAAGGATGCATTGGCCGTTCAACATATCGGGAACCGCTACTCCCTCCCTCGTCTGCATTAAAGCCATATCGGGAACTGCGCCACCCACTGTCACATCGAATACTCCCTCCGTCTAGGTGAGTATTAAGTCATCTTACGAAAACCAAATAGTAAACACATAGGCATGGAGCATTAACTCTCATGTGGTTTCTTATTTTTTGACATAAATAGAGGAATCAACCAAAAAGAGATGTGGGTCTTGTATGCTTTTAATGACTTGAGACTATCAAACATGACATGCAGTGGTCAATTCGTTGCACAAGAACAAATACAACCCACGTCAGCACACACACATCTTATATAGCATCACTTCCAATGGCTATAAAAGATGAATGCGACCAAATTATATCTCATCTAGATGAGTTCTAGCAAAACTGTATTAATAATACTTAGTACTCCTGCGCCATGTATCCTATATTAGTATCATGGAGTACTTTATTTCTTTATAAGGTATCCAGATGGCACTGCACCGCCAAGAAAAGAGGGTAACATCGAAATTATGGACTACTTTTTTGAGTATGTTGGTAAGGTCCGGTCATAGTCACTTGTTGAAATCTCTAAAAAGAAAAATATTCCCTCCGTCCGAAAATACTTGTCATCAAAATGGATAAAAGGAAATGTATCTAGACGTATTTTAGTTTTAGATACATCTCTTTTTATCCATTTTGATCACAAGTATTTTCGGACGGAGGGAGTAGAAAACAGAGTTGGTGATGATGGTGTGCGTGCCATCCTGCAATATAGGCCGTCGGATTTATATCTAACAAATAGGAAAGAAACTATGGCAATTTTGCAAAAATATACCCACACGTCTCTCCATGTTCGCAAATAAGGCCTTCCCTCGTTCAACCTTTTCTCTCACAAGATAAACTACTCATATAAATGCATCTTGATGTTCCGTGCAACGCACGGGCAGCTAGCTTATTTCTTTTTAAATAGTTGCTGCGATAATTGGGTTGAAGTGATATATTTTATGTCTGCCCCGAATGATTTCAGATTCACTAGTAGTAACAAAGAAAAGTTTGACTTGTTAATTAACAGAAAATAGGGTGAAAACTATCACATGAGGCCGGTAAAAACAAGGCACATTGGGTTCAGCGTCATCGTCACTACAGCTGTGCGCGCGCGAGAAGTCTACATATCGAGGGGGCTACCGAGCGAGGCACCGAGACACAATGTTTGAGAGAGAAACCAATTGGCAGATTATGATTAGATCGAGTTGTCACCCTTCTGTTGTCATTGTTGGGGGGGGGGGAGAAAGACGTATCAAGAGTGTGCGCGATAGGCACAGAGGCACAACTAGCGAGTGTGTGTGTCTATGTGTGTGTGTGTGTGTGTGTGTGTTTGCAAGAAGAGTAGATAGATTATTATCAAGATCGATGTGCCACCCTACACCTTGGGTGCCGGGTAGTGTGTGTGTGTATGTTTGAGAGAGAAGTCAGTCGATAGATTAGTATCAAGATCGAGGTGTCACCCTACTCCTTCGATGTTGGGAAGTGTGGGTGTGGGGGGCAGTGACACTCACATATCTCTACTCTTATAACAAACAAAGTTGGTGATGATGGTGTTCCTGCCATCCTGCAATATATGCCATCCAATTTATATCCGACGGACAGGAAGGAAACTATGGCAATTTTGCAAAAAGATACCCACACCCCTCTCTGCATTTGCAAATAAGGCATTCCCTCGTTCATCCTTTTCTCCCACAAGATAAACTTCTCATACAAATGCATCTTGATGTTCCGTGCAACGCATGGGCATCTTGCTAGTAGGGAGAAGAAGTTTGTGTGACACATATCTAGCTATATTAAGGGATAGGTAGATAGCATATGTGTGAGAGACATTAGTGGATGTGGGTGGGCAGAATTAAAGGGGTGGGCGTGTTAGACATAGAGAGCGTGTGTGTTTCTGTGTGAGAGACTTGTAGGACGGGGTAGAAAGACAAATTTAACCCTGACGAAGGGAGATAAATAAACTAAGTGCGCGTGTGTGATTCCGATGCCCACAGGGAAATGAGATATGTATGTGTGTGAGAGAGATTGCACAATTCATTCACGTATCACTATCTAGCGATCGTGGACGTGCACCGCTTGAACATAAGTCAATATCTACTTCGTATCGTGGCCAAAGGTACAATATCGATTCAACGCTATAAAGATTGGACACTCACATATCACATTTTTTCTATTTAAATAAGCCTTTTTAGTTGTGCATGCCAAAGTTACAGTGATGTTTCTTCAAACAACCAATGTAGCTATCATGAACATGCACCATTGTTACTCTTGCATTCAAATTCATTAGTCTTGGATGATTTAAGTTTCTATTTTGAAGTAATATATGTAATATTCATATATGAATTCAACGGGTACGCAATTTATGAAATGGAGGCTATGTAATCATATGAGGTAACACTTTTAAGTAGCTGACTACAATATCCATTTCATTTTGTGCGCCTCTACACTAACACGTCAATGCATTATGTTTAAAGTAAATAGCCAATGGCACTAAATTATCTATTTACACGAGAAATACATAGGCTGCGCGTTTGATCCCTTTTTTTGTGAACGCGCCACTACACCCGTACGATTGGTCGCGCCCGTGTGAACGTCCAAGTTATCGGCGCATCATCCCGAGTTATTGTCTTTTTTCTGGGGTGGACTTCACACCATTTATTAACTGCTGACACGTGTCGCATGTACAGAGTCTAGCATGACCATCCCGCTAGCATAGTCCAAAATTAGTTGAAACTGGATACGAACGATCCCGCGGGCGGCAAAATCTCCCGCCTCCTTCTAAAATTTCCGCCACCTTAGTCTTTAGCATGCGAAATCCCCCTTTTGTCCTTGGTGCACGGAGACCAACAATTACAATACTACCCTCATCTATATGATAGGTAGGGGCTACTTTGGTAACTTCCGGTTCCCCGACTACACGGCACCCCCATTTCCTCCCCCCCTCCCGCAAAAACGACTAACTCCACAGCACCAGAGCATCTTACATCACGCCGTCCGTACTTCATCGCCCTTTCTCCCCTCCCCTCTCGAAACCCTAGACTGCTCATCCACCGGCGTACCATAGCCCATTCACTGCCAGTGGCGTCCACCTCGCCGGATCTGCTTCTGCGGCCGCATCTACCCCTCCCACCTCCCCTAGAAACAAGTAGACTGCTCATCCACCATTGTAACACAGCCCATTCAGTGCCGGCCTTGTCCACGGCGCCGGATCTGCTTCGCCGGTACTCTCGTCAACCGCCGCGCATCTGCAGCGGGTCATTCGTACTTCCCACCGGAGACGCTTCGTCCACACCCCTCGGAGCTGCCCCACTGACGCCGCCGTCGACGGCCTCTGATCCTCTTCGCCGACACCTTCCTCAATACTACCGGAGCCGCTTCGCCGACACCTTCCTCAACCCTACCGGAGTAGCTTCGCCTATATCATTCTCAACCCTACCGGGGCCACTTTGCCAACTCACAAGTCCACGGCCTCAGTTCCGCTTCCTCGCACCCTCATCCAACCTACCGGAGCAGTTTCTGACACCCCATCCACGGTCGCAGATCCGCATCGTCGACACCACCCTTAACCCAACCACCGGAGCAGCTTCTGACGCCCCGTCCACGGCCGCAGATCCGCATCGTCGACACCATCCTTAACCCACCACCGGACCAGCTTCACCTACGCCCTCGTCCACAGCCATAGATCCGCTTCGCCCACACCGTAGTCCACCCTACCGGAGCTGCTCCACAAACACCCTACTCGACGGTTCTAGATCTCCTTACCAGACCCCGACAGCCAGCGCAGCGTCATCACCCTCGACGTTTCTAACCTGATTCGCACAGGCTGGAGAGATGCCAAGCACCCGCCACGGCCTAGGTACTTGTCACCTTTAAACCCGTCCAGCATCACCTGCCCGATGTACTTCAAATATAATAACTGGTCGCTATTACCTGTTATGCAGCTGGAAAAAACTACAAGGACGATGTTTCTTCTAGATCTAACAGCTTAACCAACCAAGAACCTGGACTGAGGCATTGCTATGATCTTGTAAGTGCGTCTCTCTCTCTCTCTTGTATTGTTCTGTGCCTGCCCGCGTGCTTTGCTAGGATTTTCGACCAGTAATCCCTTTATGCATACAATGATTTCTACTACTGGTTGCTAAATTAGATATGTAGATGTCATACATGATACTACCTCGTACCTCTTCCTAAATATAAGTCTTTCTAGAGATTCCAATATAGGCTACATACGGAGCAAAATGAGTGAATCTACACTCGAAAATGCATCTATATACATCTGTATGTGGTCCATACTGGAATTTCTGCAAAGACATATATTTAGGAACAGGGGCAGTACATTACACAAAATTGTAGGTGGCATGTAGGAATTCCAGTGCACTACATTAGGCTCCCTTAGAGTGCCTGCTAGTCCAGCATACAGAGTCATGGCTAGTTTATGGTACGCACACAATCGTTAATTGGTGGTTTAAATATGCGCAAGGGATTTGCAATGTAGTATCATATAGAGATGTCTGAAATTAGCCGTGTCAACTTGCAGATAGGGTTACACAATGAAAAAGTACAAGATGTATGTGGCAATTTCATGGAACATAAAAGGAGAGGCAGCGGTGAGCCTATACAGTGTGCCATGGTATGTCACTCCTCCATTGCAATCATCGTGACATGTTATTTGTAAGTCAGTTCTATTAGCCAAGTTTCTTAGGACAGTTATTATGAGTTATCCTAAGAAAATAAGCACCTGTGAATATAAGCTCCATGTAATAAGCCAACCAGTTCTTTTCATTGCGTTTTCAGCTTATCTTTGGTATGATCAGTGGAAAGTCTAGATTGCATTATATTTTTTTCATTTTGATGCCCATATGGAAATTAATTTGACTTGCAAACATCACAAATTGAACCCAGTGCACTAATTAATATGATAGGAAAACAAACCATCACTATTTTCTCAAAATGCAAATACAAAGATACCATCTACTTGGCACAATCTACTTTGGTCAATGTTTTCCATAGAGATCCCATTGCCTAATTTAAACGAAGAACGCATGACCCACATTTAAATGAAGAACAATTATTTATTGAAATTCGATGGTCCAAGTGGCTGGTTATTATCATATAGCAGCACCACCTGAAAGCATCATATAGCAGCAGTAGCAGCTCATAGCAACTCATCATACAGCAGCAGCAGTCTGCAATTCATCACATACCAGCAGCAGCTCATAGCAATTCATCATATAGCAGCAGTAGGAGCAGATCATAGCAATTCATCATATAGCAGCAGTAGGAGCAACTCATAGCAATTCATCATATAGCAGCAGCAGGAGCAGCTTGTAGCAACTCATCATATAGCAGTAGTAGGAGTAGCTTGTAGCAACTCATCATATAGCAGTAGTAGCAGCTCATAGCAATTCATCATATAGCAGCAGCAGCTCATAGCAATTCATCATATAGCAGCAGCAGGAGCAACTCATAGGAATGCATCATATAGCAGTAGCAGAAGCAACTCATAGCAATTCATCGTATAGTGGAAAGGGGAGAGGAGATGCAAGCGGGCAGGGCAATGAATGCTTGCGTGTTTGTTTTTACTTGAGTTAGGTGTGACACGAGCATCAGCAGTTGCATTTTGAGTGTAATATAGGCAGACAACAGAGTCATTTCACTATTCCCCTTCCCTTCAATTTTTAGTGAGATTCTACCCGAAACACCCCCCTCCCAAGCGAAATTAGTTAAGCCCAAGCCCATAACTCAAAAATGACTTCTTTACATCTTTTATGGCTTATTTTGACAATATGCCCTGAAAAGGCGAAATCGAACTGGCCCTTAACCTGCAATTCAATTGTGCGTGCAATGATGAATCACTCCTGCCTGCTATCTGTACATTTAGCCATCATCATACATGGCATAACCTAATACATGTGCATTCCATTGTAGAATCTGGAATATGCAATGTTTATGTTAGTTCATATGTTTCACATGATGTTTAAATGCTCCTTAAATCTGGTCAGTCAAGTGATGGTCTTTAAGCCTCCTTCTTTGCTTCTTTTCTTGATATGTAAGATTTGCTCACACATCTATTCAATAGCTTGTTTACATTAGCCAACCATACTAGGACTGTTTGCTTTGATTACTTGTTGTTCTTGACATAACACTCTAACAGAGCTTGTCAACGATTTAAACACTAAGTGCTGCTGTAGTGGGACCTTGTCTTACTCATAGGTGACATAAAGGTTTGGTTGTTCACTACAGTAGCCTCTCCAAGAGTACCTGGAGATCCAGTTCGAAGGTATGCCTAGTTTTTACATAGTGCAGACATAGTAAATGCTCATTTCATTGTGTGCAAGTGCAAGAGATGCGGCATGTTTCATTATGTGGTGTTGTTTTGTTATAATCTTATTCTTTTGTGTTCACAGACTGGAAAGTATGCATATTTATCTTCCAAGGAGACGAGTAACTAGTTTGTGTCACCTTGCAGAGGGGGTGCAATGAAGATAAGATTGAGGATTTCCAAGTACAAGATGTTAGGAAGGAGCCTTGCAAGAGAAGTAGGAGCTCCGCTGAGCCTCTTCAAGCTGCTAAGGTAAGTCACTGTATGCAACTCAACAATTCAATTCCTTGTTTGTTTCTGGCATAGTTAATTTTCTCTTTTCAATTGCTTTATTTGTCCTCGGTTAATGAGATGCCCAAATAATCATGCCTGATGTTCGGTACTTGTATCACTATTAGTTGACATAATTAAAGGCCTTACCATTTAATTTATCTACCGAAGTGTGCCTGAAGCTTTGAAGTCTATTAACCAACTATTATTGCATGAGGCTCACAATCTAGTTTATACTACGCTAATGATTGCATAGTTTGCCTGTTGTAGTATGTTTCTATGAAACCCTCTGTTGTTCATTATGCTCCCTAAGACTTTAACTGAGGCACATAATGACTAACTGCTTGCTTACTTATACGCAACATGTTGTCTAAATTTGTAACTTGTCTCTGTTTTCGATTGGGCCCCAACATCATGCTCCTCTGGTGAGCTAAGAGGGATTTCTATATGCAGGCTGCACAAACTATCTTTTTTATAATTTTTAAAATATCACATGCTTATGCTTCATGACGTGTAACATTTTTTTTGAAAGTGACGTGTAACATTATTGTTAGTCCTGTTTTGCCATGTAGTACAAAATAGTGTCTTTTTTTGCTTCACTGTTGTAACTATATTTTTGCCCTAGTCATGTGTACTTACGGAAACATTTCAGGATGAAGTGACATCAACACAAAGATCTGTGAGCAGTGCGGCATGGCCGTTACCAAATGATTATGGATTGGAATTGGAATGTGCTGATGTTCTCGAGCATCAACTAGAGGTGGCAAGACAACGTGTACATGATTGTCAACGTATAATCAACAAGTTGAGACTGGACATGCAGGTATTAGATGCAGGAGTCAAAAAAATGAAACAAGACACTGAGGTAACCATGATGGAATTGGAGATTTTGCAGACTGAAATTTGTGCTATCTGAATCCGGCCAATCCTATTTTCTGAAGAGATTATAGTTCAAATAGAGTTAAGTTGATGCGCGGCCATGATGTATGAGCCGTATTTGCCCACTGTATGTAATTTGCTATTTGTGAATGATTTATTATCACTTGTGCTGAACCATAATGCCCAGTGGGTATAATCGGCTGTAATTTCTTTACTGTATAGTGTAGGATTATTCTTCCTTTCTATGCCTTGATCTCTTTGTTGTAATAGTGTAGGCTTTTTAGAGGTGATAGTATTGAGTAGGATAATTCTTTGAATATGCTATATCGTTCAAACGGGGGCCAATTCACCCGACCATGGCCCTTCACGGGCCGTCAGATCCATGGGCCTTCTACGTCTCGTAGGATCCATGGGCCTTCTACGTCTCGTAGGATCCATGGGCCTTCTACGTCTCGTAGGATCCACGGACCTTCTACGTCTCGTAGGATCTATGGGCCTTGTACGTCTCGTAGGATCCATGGGCCCCGGCTCATTTATGGTTCTTGTACGGTCCTTTAATGGGCCGTAGATGGGCCTTTAATGGAAATCGTACGTTTTATGGCCTGACCATAACGGGCCGTTAATAGGCCGTATTTGGTGATGCTATGAAAATGGCCCAACAGACTAACGGTCCGCAAACCGGCCGACTGTAACGACGGGTTGAATTTGGCCCAGAAACAGAAAATGACAGTAATGGGCCGTAAGTAACCGAATGCTGCAAATGAGCCCAAGAATAAATGGGCCCTCAGAAGGCCGAAAGTTAACTAGGGCTGGAAACGGCCCAACGGAAAAACGGGCCGTTAATCGGTATAAAGTGATACACTGTTCATTACGAGCCAGTTTCACCACGGGCCGTTAATGGGTGTAAAGTAATACACTGTTCATTACGGGCCGGTAATGGGCCAAGAGTTACAAAGGGCCTCATATGGGCGGAAAGACGTCATGGGCTATACATGGGCCAAAAGTGAAAATGGGCTGGAATCATATTGGATGGCCCAGATGACGCTACTGGGCCTAATTCGGATAGGGCGTAACGGGCCTTGGGTTAGCGGGTTGTAAATGGGCTATATGCGAACAGGCCGTTAACAGGCTTTCCATGGGCCGGCCCACCAGCTTTTGACCAAGTCAAATGGGCCGGCCTTTTCACAGGAATGGGCCACTGTTGAGTTGTGCCACATGTCGACATATCATAGGAGCCTTCTGTCCAATGAGTGGATGACATCTGTCCCAACGATGAGCCGACACGTGTTTCCTCTAGCCAATGATGATTTTACACGTGGAAAATCCCCATTGGTCAGGGCTGTTAACGGGTTATCGGATCCAAAACCCGACCCGATAGCTTAACGGCGTTCCGTTATGGTGGATGCCACGTGTCGGTCACCCTTGACGAAAGCACTTCTGTGACGTGCGATTTATTGTCATGGAAGTGGACACTTCCGTGATGATAATTTTGGTAATGTCATGGAACACTTCTACGACAGCACAGGTATGACTATCTTGATTCGGTCATAAATTTGTGATGGATGTACATGCATGACAAAAAAAGCGACCTAATGTGACAAACACGTATCATCATGGAAGTGTATTTTTTTGTAGTGACAGTGAGGGAGTCCTGGATTAGGGGGTGTTCGGGTAGCCGGACTATACCTTCAGCCGAACTCCAGGACTATGAAGATACAAGATTGAAGACTCCGTCCCGTGTCCGGATGGGACTTTCCTTGGCGTGGAAGGCAAGATTGGCGATGCGGATATTCAAGATCTCCTACCATTGTAACCGACTTTGTGTAACCCTAACCCTCTCCGGAGGGTTTTAGTCCGTAGGACAACTTCATCATACAACAATCATACCATAGGCTAGCTTTTAGGGTTTAGCCTCCTTGATCTCATGGTAGATCTAGTCTTGTACTACCCATATCATCAATATTAATCAAGCAGGACGTAGGGTTTTACCTCCATCAAGAGGGCCCAAACCTGGGTAAAACATTGTGTCCCTTGTCTCCTATTACCATCCGGCCTAGATGCACAATTCGGGACCCCCTACCCAAGATCCGCCGGTTTTGACACCGACATTGGTGCTTTCACTGAGAGTTCCTCTGTGTCGTCGCTTTCAGGCCCGATGGCTCCTTTGATCATCAACAACGATGCAGTCCAGGGTGAGACTTTTCTCCCCGGACAGATCTTCGTCTTCGGCGGCTTCGCACTTCAGGCCAACTCGCTTGCAGTGCAGGGTGAGACTTTGATCATCAACAACGATGCAGTCCATGGTGAGACTTTTCTCCCCGGATAGATCTTCGTTTTCGGCGGCTTCGCACTGCAGGCCAACTCGCTTGGCCACCTTGAGCAGATCGAAAGCTACGCCCCTGGCCATCAGGTCAGGTTTAGAAGCCTAAACTACACGGCTGACATCCGCGGGGACTTGATCTTCGACGGATTCGAGCCACAGCCAAGCGCGCCGCACTGTCTCAATGGGCATGATATAGCTCTGCCGCCGAGCAGCGTTTTGGAGGCCGCACACGCACCGGTTCTGACCATTGGTTCGGAGCCTACTGCGCCGATCGAGGATCAGCAGTTAGACGCTGCCTCAGGGGCTGCAATCTCAGAGGCGATCGAGCCGAACTCCAGCCCCGCACTCCACATGGCCCATGACTCCGAAGAGCCGGATTCCTCTCCGAACTTCGTGCCCCCCGCGCCCCCGCCAATCGAATCCGATTGGGCGCCGATAATGGAGTTCACCGCCGCGGACATCTTTCAGCACTCGCCCTTCGGCAACATCCTGAATTCTCTAAAGTCTCTCTCTTTATCAGGAGAGCCCTGGCTGGACTACGGTCAGCAAGGTTGGGATACGGACGATGAATAAATTCAAAACCCAGCCACCACCCACCTCGTAGCCACTGTCGATGACTTAACTGACATGCTCGACTTCGACTCCGAAGACATCGACGGTATGGACGACGATGTAGGAGACAACCAAGAACCAACGCCTATAGGGCATTGGACAGCCACCTCATCTCATGATGTGTACATGGTGGATACCCCTAAAGGAAGCAACAACGAGGAAAATGAGGAGGGGGATCGATCTCTCGAAAAACAATCAAAGCATCAGCGTAAACGCCGACCTAAGCCCCGCCTCGATAAAGACCCAACCATAGAGCAGGATGAGCCGGTAGACGTCGAGCATGACTCAGAGCAACCGTCCCAACAAGACAACTCGGATATAGAAACCGAACATTCCTCCCCCAGTGAAAATGGCATTCCGAACGACCCTACGCCGGACAAGCCCACGAAGTAGAAGAACCTCCACAAACGGCTCGTTGCAACCGCACGCAGCCTGAAAAAGCAGAAGCAGAAGCTAAAGACTGCGGAAGAGGCACTCAGGATCAGATGGAGTAAAGTAATCAATACCGCAGACAAATACGGCGGCAGTCGCCGCATTAAAAGCTATCCGAGGAGAAAACTACTGCCTGAATTCGACGAGGAGGCCTTAGAGCCCTCGCATTCAAAAAGTAAGAAAGCCACACTGTCGGATAGATGACCCCAGGGCCAGCTTAAAGCGGCAAGCAGCGCCGCACTTAAGCCGATATGTGACCCACTTAAGGACCCGCATCATGGCCCAGCCAGGTCCATTTATGGGCCAAGAAAGCAAGCTCTCGTAAGCAATGCAATAAAGCCATTATCAGAATACGGCACCCCCAAATACAGGGGTGCCGCACACCCCCTATGTTTCACCAATGAGGTCCTGGATTATGAATTTCCAGCGGGATTCAAACCCGTAAACATAGAGGCATATGATGGAACAACAGACCCTGGAGTCTGGATCGAGGATTATATCCTCCACATACATATGGCTCGAGGAGATGACCTCCACGCCATAAAATACTTACCCCTCAAGCTTAAAGGGCCAGCCCGGCATTGGCTTAAAAGCCTTCCTGAAAACACAATCGGAAGTTGGGAAGAGCTCGAGGACGCTTTCCGAGCAAATTTTCAAGGGACCTATGTCCGCCCTCCGGATGCAGACGATCTTAGTCACATAACTCAACAGCCCGGAGAGTCAGCTCGGCAATTCTGGAATAGATTTCTTTCTAAAAAGAATCAGATAGTCAACTGTCCGGACGCTGAAGCCTTAGCAGCTTTCAGGCATAATGTCCGAGACGAATGGCTCACCAGACACCTCGGCCAAGAAAAGCCAAGAACAATGGCCGCACTAACAAGCATCATGACCTGCTTTTGCACAGGAGAGGATAGCTGGTTGGCAAGATGCAGCACCAGCGACCCAAGTACATCTGAAACTAGGGATGGAAACGGAAAACCGCGACGCAATAAGGACCGTCTTCGGACTAAGGAAAAAAGTCCGAAGAGCACGGCAGTTAACGCCGGATTCAAAAGCTCACGACAGAATAAGAAAAAGCCGCCCCTCCAAGATAACAGGGACGACCTATCCAACCTAAACAAAATCCTGGATAGGATATGTCAAATACACAGTACTCCCGGAAAGCCTGCTAACCATACCCACAGAGATTGTTGGGTTTTCAAACAATCCGGCAGACTCAACGCCGAACACAAGGGGCTCGATACACCAAGCGAAGACGAGGACGAACCCCAAAAGCAGAGTACCGGGAAACAAAAGAATTTCCCACAAGAAGTAAAAACAGTAAACTTACTCCACATAACAAAACGTGCGGCACCCATAAAGGTACGCGCCCCACGGTCTATCCCAAAGGAATCCCGCCACTGGTTGTCAAAACCAATCATCTTCGATCATCTGGATTATTCTAGAAGTATCAGGAACCCAGGCTGGACTGCCCTGGTACTCGATCCAATAATTGGCGGACTCCAGTTTTCAAATGTCCTTATGGACGGTGGCAGCGGACTCAACCTGATATATAAGGACTCAATCCACCACATGGGGATCGACCCAAAAAGAATTCGCCACAGCAAAACCTCCTTTCAAGGAGTAACACCAGGTCCGGACACCCATTGCATGGGTTTTCTCCGGCTCGAGGTTATCTTCGGCTCTGCCGATAACTTCCATCGCGAAAAGCTGACTTTCCACATCGTCCCATTCTCAAGTCGCTATCAAGCATTGCTGGGACGCGAAGCTTTCGCTCGCTTTAACGCAATACCGCATTATGCATCTCTTATGCTTAAGATGCCCGGTCCACGCGGCATCATCTCCTTAACGGGGAAGCAGTAAGGGCGCCTCCCCCAAGCGGAGGATTGTGCGGCCGCTTTAACAGCCCCACAATACAATGGCTTCACCAGCCAGAACATCGGAACAGGTCATTAAGACCACGGACATGGATAGACGAGTCCAGCACAAAAGTATCGTTGATAAAGGCTTAGTGGCCATATACCCCTGCACTAGGGGCTTCACACGTATAAAATAAGAGACAATAAAGCTCAACTTTCCATATTTTACTTTACACTTTGTTTATTTCATATAACTTTTGTTTGGCACGCCCCTTTTTCAACTTAGTTGCTCTCTTTTTTACAGATGAACGTCGTGCTGCGCCCGTCCAGGATACGGCACAACGGAGACACAGGCGCAGACGTGCAGTAGGGATCCGTTCGAAGGATTCTTTTCAGATTAAGACCCTGCGTGAACCTTTTTTACTGTCTCTTGTTGATACACATCCCCTGGTTCTATGACCAAGGAAGAGGCTGGTGTCTTGGCATGTGGCCATGTCAGAATTCTTGCGCGTACCTGGACACTAGGGGCTTATACCTTAGAGCGTTACTTAGCCCGCTCTCATAAAGACCGAATACCTTAGGGAGTGTTCGGCGTCCCGAGTTTGGCCTTATATGCATCAGCTCCGAGTCATGATTTTGGTCAAATGTTGGGTTGCCCGGCTCCTGTGTTCGGCCGCCTTATGTTCCGCTCTATCGGCTAAGGCGGCACCAGGAGAACTACTGCGATTGTGCCCTGGTTCGGCCAGGTGAGCACCTCAGTACAGAAAGCCGAAAACCGACTGTCAGGATATGGCGTGAGACTGGTCAACCACTAGATGACTCTCCAGAATCTATAGGATTCCCCCGCGTTAACGAAGGGCCGTTTCCCGGCCAGGCACATACGCGCCCCGAATTCGGGCGAGCGCAGTCGCCACCAGGGGCTACCTAAATAGTCTCATTGTCAAGCTCCTATGGCTAAGTGAAAGTGTTAAAGCATTATAGTCCAGTTGCCTAGCTCGCTGCGCTATCACCTCCTTTGTAGGACCAAGACGTTGGATTAAGTGTGAAAATGCGCCTTCTACGAGCACCCCCGCACTATGTGCGTGGGGGCTGAAGCCAACGACTGCCATCTTTCAAATTTTGTATGTATATCTTAAAACGGCCGCACAAGAGGTGTTCCACATACTTGCACGCACAAGTATAAAAGGCTACTACAATTCATCAAAATATTGCTTCATAATTACATATGCTATCAGAACATGGCATCCTTCGAGCACTGTGTCTCTATTACACGAGCGCCTTCAAGGACTTCCTGAAAATAGTGCTCGGAGGGTACTCGGCTTTGGTCCGAATCTCGGGATGCAACAACGGTGGTCTCCATCTCTGCCCAGTATGTCTTGACACGGGCAAGAGCCATCCGTGCGCCCTCTATGCATGCTGACCTCTTCATCGCATCGATACGTGGCACCGCGCCGAGGAATTGCTGCACCAAACCGAAATAACTCTTCGGCTCCGATCTCCCCGGCCACAGATGACCCATGACATACTTCATGGCGAGTCCGGACAATCTATTCAGTTTGGCCCATCGAGCCAGACGATCGTCCAC
The DNA here is from genome assembly GCF_002162155.2 of Triticum dicoccoides. NCBI lineage: Eukaryota > Viridiplantae > Streptophyta > Magnoliopsida > Poales > Poaceae > Triticum > Triticum dicoccoides. The sequence continues at coordinate 329,067,340 of NC_041390.1, read as the reverse complement.
TGCCAGTGGACGCTCTGGATTGTGGAACTGCGACCAGAAAAGCCTTTCCACCTCGCGATCTTCTTGATCTCGAAAGTGTTCGGTCGCATCAGCAGCACTCGCTGCCAAATCCAGATAGGTGTCCTTCGCACTCCACATCCGGTCCAACGGAGCAAACCTCGGATCGCCAAACTTCCTTCGCAGAATAAAGGGCTTTCCAGCCGCAATCTGTCCGGCCTGACGCAGCTCCTCCTTCGCAGCTCTCATCGCAGAGCGAGTGTCCTTGGCATTAACAACGGCCTTCTCTAAGTCCGTTTGTCTCGCCCGGTCTTCTTTCTCAAGAGACTTGCAACGGTCAGCAGCGCTTTTTAACTTCACGGCCATCTCGGCCATCTCCTTCTTGCTTCGGCAGTGAGCAGCCTGTTCGGCTCTCAGCTCTTCAAGTGCCTTCTCGGCAGCCGCATCACTTGTCCTGGCTTGTTCCTTAGCTCGGGCAAGTTCCGCCCGGAGACTCTCCACGGCGGCCGCACCATCTGCGTCAAGCACACACATTGTAAGATACTGGCATAAAAGCTCCTCTTACCAGATGCCGCCCGAGGAATTGCATACCTTGAGCATCATCAAGTCGCTTGTTGACGAGCGCGATGTCGGCATCTGCCACGTCAAGTTGCCGCTTTAGTTTGGCAAAATCATCAGTTCGGCTCGATTCCAGACACTTTGCCACCTATATACAAAGGCGAAAATTAGACCTGGGATTATGATCCTCTACGCGCCGTCAATTTTGACAACGCACAGAGTCTCAGGGTCTACTATCTACACAGGGCGCATCTTGTTTATGCACAACTGACAAAGAAGTACATTATCAAACGTACCTCAAAACCCGTCAGCAAACTTCTGACGGCCTCGTGCAATCTGCTTTCCGCGGACGAAATCCTTCCAATCACCGTACCCATCAATGCACGGTGCTCTTCTGAGATAGAAGCTCGCCCCAGCAGAATCATCAGCTCCTCCGACCGCGCACCAGATGGTGCCGGACTCGTCCTATGACCTCCATCGAAGGCAGGATGTGGAGAACCTTGGGGGGCCATATGGCTACCTTCCACCCCTGCCGGATTCGGAGAAACCCTCCGCGACGACACCTCAGGGTCGCCCACCTCGCTAGGCGGTACGGCAGGGGGAGGCGTTCCACTCTCCATCATCTCCGTAAGAAGATCCCCTGAAGACGAGCTCTGCTGAGAAGGGCTGAGGTCCGAGCTACAAGGTAAAATTTCGGTTAAACTTCTCAGATAAAAAGTAAGGATTTCTCTCATCCCTCTAAAGGAAAATCTTTCTCTACTTACGACTCGCTGGAGGGCTGATCCCTTTGGGGGCGTAGTTCGGCCGAGGATCTCTCCGGCGCCGGACCCTCTAACGAGGACTTCTTCCCCCGCTTTGAGGCCATGGTCTCCGGGTCGTCAGAGGCGGCCCTCTTCTTCCCCCTAGGAGAGGAATTGTCGGTTCCTCCCTTCGGAGCAGCCTCCTTCAAGGAGGTCATAGTTTCCTTGTCCTCCCCCTCACTTCCCTCCAAAGGCACGATCTTCGACATCCTGACTAGCACGGGATCCGGCCTGGTCTCAGGAAGGGGAGCCGGACACCGGATCAGCTTCGCGTTCGCTACCCACTCCTGTTTAAAAGGACAGCTCTTTTAGGGGCAAGTTTATGACAATTTTACGGATAGTGAGTCCGGGCACAAGGTTACTTGAGCATCCGGGTGATTGCAGCTTAAACCTGCATCCTCAGTCAAATCCGGACACATTGCTTGTGATCCGAAGAACATTTTATACATCTCCACGGGCGTTGCGCCCATAAAATGCTGGAGAGCTCATGGTCCCTCCGGATTAAACTCCCACAGATGAAGGGAGTGACGTTTGCCGGGCAATGTTCGGCGGATCAGCATGACCTGCATCACCTTGACCAGGTTGAGGTCTCCTTCTAAGAGATCCCTAATGTGGCCCTGCAACATGGGCACGTCTTTGGATAACCCCCAATCTAATCCTTTGTTGACCCATGACGCTAGCCGTGGTGGGGGACGCGAGCGAAAGGCAGGAGGCGCCACCCACTTGGCGCTCCTGGGAGCGGTGATATAGAACCACTCTCGTTTCCACAAGCCGGGCTCCTCTTGAAAGGAGCCCTAGGGCCATGGAGCATCGGCATTCTTACTTATGACAGCACCTCCGCACTCTGCGTGCCGTCCCTCGATCATCTTTGGCTCCACTCCAAAAGTCTTGAGCCATAATCTGAAGTGAGGAGTAACACGGAGGAACGCTTCGCACACAACGATGAATGAGGAAATGTGGAGGATGGACTCCGGAGCTAGGTCATGAAATTCCAGCCCATAATAGAACATCAGCCCCCTCACGAAGGGGTCCATCGGGAAGCCTAAACCCCGAAGGAAGTGAGACATGAACACTACGCTCTCACCAGGTTGGGGACTGGGAATAGCCTGCCTTTGAGCAGGCAACCTATGTGAAATTTCGGCGGTCAAAAACTTAGTCTCTCTCAACCTTAGCACGTCCTCCTCCATGACGGAGGAGGGCATCCATCGGCCTTGAAGGTCGGAACCGGACATTGTCGAAGGTCCGAAGCGCCTGGAATCTGGAGCCTAGGGTGTTGGAACTCGAGGCGATAGGCGAACTTGTTTTGAGATTGGAGAAAAAGAGTAAGGCCTTGGTCTCTTTATAAGAGGTTGAGTACCAGGAGCCCTCCCCGTAACTGTTTGGGACTCGCCTTTAATCGAGAAAACATGCTAACGGGCACGATTGGGTTACCCACGTCCGTATTGATGAGAATCCCCTAAATAAAGGGGACACGATCTCTGCTTTGACAAGACGTGCCAAGGAAACCGCCTCGCAAAACACGCTAAGGTGGAAAAGTGAAAACGATTCAAATGAAGGCTTGGCCGTAGTGTGATGTCACGCTACGGAATACATCAGCAGATTAAATTTGTGTTAATATTATTCTCTCTATGGCAATACGTAGAAGCTTATTTTGCAGAGCCGGACACTACTCTTGGTGTTTACAAACTTTTATGAAGAATTTGGAGGAGGAACCTACCTTGCAATGCCGAAGACAATCTGCGCGCCGGACTCGTCATCATTGAAGCCTGGTTCAGGGGCTACTGAGGGAGTCCTGGATTAGGGGGTGTTCGGGTAGCCGGACTATACCTTCAGCCGAACTCCAGGACTATGAAGATACAAGATTGAAGACTCCGTCCCGTGTCCGGATGGGACTTTCCTTGGCGTGGAAGGCAAGCTTGGCGATGCAGATATTCAAGATCTCCTACCATTGTAACCGACTTTGTGTAACCCTAACCCTCTCCGATGTCTATATAAACCGGAGGGTTTTAGTCCGTAGGACAACTTCATCATACAACCATCATACCATAGGCTAGCTTTTAGGGTTTAGCCTCCTTGATCTCATGGTAGATCTACTCTTGTACTACCCATATCATCAATATTAATCAAGTAGTACGTAGGGTTTTACCTCCATCAAGAGGGGCCGAACCTGGGTAAAACATTGTGTCCCTTGTCTCCTGTTACCATCCGGCCTAGACGCACAGTTCGAGACCCCCTACCCGAGATCCGCCGGTTTTGACACCGATAGATAGCCAGCCCATCATCATCACCCTCGACGTTTCTAACCTGATTCCCACCGTCTGGAGAGATGCCAAGCACCCGCCACGGCCTAGGTACTTGTCACCTTTAAACCCGTCCAACATCACCTGCCCGATGTACTTCAAATATACTAACCGGTCGCTGTTACCTGTTATGCAGCTGGCAAAAACTACAAGGACGATGTTTCTTCTGGATCTAACAGCTTGGCCAACCAAGATCCTGGACTGAGGCATTGCTATGATTTTGTAAGCGTGTCTCTATCTCTCTCTCTCTCTTGTATTTTTCTATGCCTGCCAGCGTGCATTGCTAGGATTTTCGACTAGTAATCCTATGTGCAGACAATGATTTCTACTACTGGCTGCTAAATTAGATATGTAGATGTCATACATTATACTACCTCGTACCTCCATTCCTAAATATAAGACTTTCTAGAGATTCCACTATAGGCTACATACGGAGCAAAATGAGTGAATCTACACTCGAAAATGCATCTATATACATCTGTATGTGGTCCATACTGGAATCTCTACAAAGACATATATTTAGAAACAGGGGCAGTACATTACACAAAATCGTAGGTGGCATGTAGGAATTCCAGTGCACTACATTAGGCTCCCTTCGAGTGCCTGCTAGTCCAGCATACAGAGTCATGGCTAGTTTATGGTACGCAGACAATTGTTAATTGGTGGTTTAAATATGCGCAAGGGATATGCAATGTTGTATCATGTAGATATGTCTGAAATTAGCCGTGTCAACTTGCAGATAGGGTTACACAATGAAAAAGTACAAGATGTATGTGGCAATTTCATGGAACATCGCAAAAAAGGAGAGGTAGCGGTGAGCCTATACAGTGTGTTATGGTACATCACTCCTCCATTGCAATCATCGTGACATGTTATTTGTATGCCGGTTCTATTAGCCAAGTTTCTTAGGGACAGTTATTACGAGTTATCCTAAGAAAATAAGCACCTGTGAATATAAGCTCCATGTAATAAGCCAACCAGTTCTTTTCATTGTGTTTTCAGCTTATCTTTGGTATGATCAGTGGAAAGTCTAGATTGCATTATATTTTTTTCATTTTACTGCCCATATGGAAATTAATTTGACTTGCAAACATCACAAATTGAACCCAGTGCACTAATTAATAAGATAGGAAAACAGGCCATCACTATTTGCTCAAAATGCAAATACAAAGATACCATCTACTTGGCACAATCTACTTTGGTCAATGTTTTCCATAGCGATCCCATTGCCTAATTTAAACAAAGAACACATGACCCACATTTAAATGAAGAACAATTATTTATTGAAATTCAATGGTCCAACTGGCTGGTTATTATCATATAGCAGCACCACCTGAAAGCATCATATAGCAGCACCAGCAACTCATAGCAACTCATCATATAGTAGCAGCAGTCTACAATTCATCATATACCAGCAGCAGCTCATAGCAATTCATCATATAGCAGCAGGAGCAACTCATAGTAATTCATCATATAGCAGCAGTAGGAGCAGCTCATAGAAATTCATCATATAGCAGCAGCAGGAGCATCTTGTAGCAACTTATCATATAGCAGCAACAGCAGCTCATAGCAACTCATCATACAGCAGCAGCAGCTCATAGTAATTTATCATATAGCAGCAACAGGAGCAGCACATAGCAATACATCATATAGCAGCATCAGAAGCATCTCATAGCAATTCATCGTATAGTGGATTAGAATGAAAATTTGGCAAAAAATCAGAGGAGATCCTCACCTTGTTGGATGAGATCATCCTTCAACAGCACCTCAAGGCCATGGCCTGGGAGGAGGGGAGGGGGAATAAGGTGCCTTTTGCCGCAGTGTGGCATCAGCCGTAGTTGTGCAGCGCCCGCCGGAGTAGTGCGTTGGACGAACCACAGTGGAGCAGCTACTGGATACCATGTGAATAAGGGGAGATGTCAGAGGTTGGAGCAGCCAGGGAGATTTGCCCCTACCCATCGGCCATGTTGCCTAGCTGGACATAGCATCGTCGAGGACCAGGCCAGATGGGACCAGTGGCGACGGCTCGCTGGAGGAACCCTAGTGCTGCAGGCAGGGGAACGAGGTAGAGGGAAAGGGGAGAGGAGATGCAAGCGGGCAGGGCAATGAATGCTTGCGTGTTTGTTTTTACTTGAGGGTCAGGTGTGACACGGGCATCAGCAGTTGCATTTTGAGTGTAATATAGGCAGATAATAGAGTCATTTCACTATTCCTCTTCCCTTCAATTTGTAGTGAGGTTCTACCCAAAACACACCCCTCCAAAGGGAAATTAGTTAAGCCCAAGCCCATAACTCAAAAATGACTTCTTTACATCTTTTATGGCTTATTTTGACAATATGGCCTGAAAAGGCGAAATCGAACTGGCCCTTAACCTGCAATTCAATTGTGCGTGCAATGATGAATCACTCCTGCCTGCTATCTGTACATTTAGGCATCATCATACATGGCATAACCTACTACATGTGCATTCCATTGTAGAATCTGGAATATGCAATGTTTATGTTAGTTCATATGTTGCACATGATGTTTAAATGCCCCTTGTTGGTGTCAAAACCGGCGGATCTCGGGTAGGGGGTCCCGAACTGGGCATCTAGGCGGATGGTAACAGGAGACGAGGGACACAATGTTTTTACCCAGGTTCGGGCCCTCTTGATGGAGGTAAAACCCTACGTCCTGCTTGATTAATATTGATAATATGGGTAGTATAAGAGTAGATGTACCACAAGATCAAGGAGGCTAAACCCTAGAAGCTAGCCTATGGTATGATTGTATGTTCGTCCTACAGACTAAAACCCTCCGGTTTATATAGACACCAGAGAGGGCTAGGGTTACCTAGAGTCGGTTACAATGGTAGGAGATCTACATATCCGTATCGCCAAGCTTGCCTTCCACGCCAAGGAAAGTCCCTTCCGGACACGGGACGAAGTCTTCAATCTTGTATCTTCATAGTCTAGGAGTCCGGCCGAAGGTATAGTCCGGCTATACGAACACCCCCTAATCCAGGACTCCCTCAACCCTTAAATCTGATCAGTCAAGTGATGGTCTTGAAGCCTCCTTATTTGCTTCTTTTATTGATATGTAAGATTTGCTCACACATCTGTTCAATTGCTTGTTTGCATCAGCCAGCCATACTAGGACTGTTTATTTTGATTACTTGATGTTCTTGACCTAACACTTTAACAGAGCTTGTCAACAATTTAAACACAAAGGGTTCTTGTAGTGGGGCCTTGTCTAACTCATAGGTGACATAAAGGTTTGGCTGTACACTACAGTAGGCTCTCCAAGAGTACCTGGAGATCCAGTTTGAAGGTATGCCTAGTTTTTACATAGTGCATACATAGTAAATGCTCATTTCATTGTGTGCAAGTGCAAGAGATGCGGCATGTTTCATTATGTGGTGTTGTTTTGTTATAATCTCATTCTTTTGTGTTCACAGACTAGAAAGTATGCATATTTATCTTCCAAGGAGATGAGTAACTAGTTTGTGTCACCTTGCAGAGGGGGTGCAATGAAGATAAGATTGAGGATTTCCAAGTACAAGATGTTAGGAAGGAGCCTTGCAAGAGAAGTAGGAGCTGCACTGAGCCTCTTCAAGCTGCTAAGGTAAGTCACTATATGCAACTCAACAGTTCAATTCCTTGTTTGTTTCAGGCATAGTTAATTTTCTCTTTTCAATTGCTTTATTTGTCCTCAGTTAATGAGATGCCCAAATAATCATGCCTGATGTTCGGTACTTGTATCACTATTAGTTGACATAATTAAAGGCCTTACCATTTAATTACTCTGCCGAAGTGTGCCTGAAGCTTTGAAGTCTATTAACCAACTATTATTGCATGAGGCTCACAATCTAGTTTATACTACGCTAATGATTGCATAGTTTGCCTGCTGTAGTATGTTTGTATGAAACCCTCTGTTGTTCATTATCCTCCCTAAGACTTTAATTGAGGCACAGAATGGCCAACTGCTTGCTTACTTATGCGCAACGTGTTGTCTAAATTTGTAACTTGTCTCTGTTTTCGATTGGGCCCCAACATCATGCTCCTCTGGTGAGCTAAGAGGGATTTCTATATGTAGGCTGCACAGACTATCTTTTTTATAATTTTTAAAATATCACATGCTTATGCTTCATGACGTGTAACATTTTTTTGAAAGTGACGTGTAACATTATTGTTAGTCCTGTTTTGCCATGTAGCACAAAATAGTGTCTTGTTCGCTTCACTGTTGTAACTATATTTTTACCCTAGTCATGTGTACTTATGGAAACATTTCAGGATCAAGTGACATCAACACAAAGATCTATGAGCAGTGCGGCATGGCCGTTACCAAATGATTATGGAAGTGAATTGGAATGTGTTGATGTTCTCGAGCATCAACTAGAGGTGGCAAGACAACGTGTACATGTTTGTCAACGTATAATCAACAAGTTGAGACTAGACATGCAGGTATTAGATGCAGGAGTCAAAAAATGAAACCAGACACTGAGGTAACCATGATGGAATTGGAGATTTTGCAGACTGAAATTTGTGCTATCTGAATCCGGCCAATCCTATTTTCTGAAGAGATTATAGTTCAAATGGAGTTTAGTTGATGCGCGTCCATGATGTATGAGCCGTATTTGCCCAGTGTATGTAATTTGTTGTTTGTGTATGCTTTATTATCACTTGTGCCGAACCATAATGCCCAGTGGGTATAATCGGCTGTAATTTCTTTATTGTATAGTGTAGGATTATTCTACCTTTCTATGCCTTGATCTCTTTGTTGTAATAGTGTAGGCTTTTTAGAGGTGATAGTATTGAGTAGGATAATTCTTTGAATATGCTATATCGTTCAAACGGCGGCCAATTCGCCCGACCATGGCCCTTCATGGGCCGTCGGATCCATGGGCCTTCTACGTCTCGTAGGATCCATGGGCCTTCTACGTCTCGTAGGATCCACGGGCCTTCTACGTCTCGTAGGATCCATGGGCCTTGTACGTCTCGTTGGATCCATGGGCCGCTGGCTCATTTATGGGTCTTGTATGGTCCTTTAATGGGCCGTAGATGGGCCTTTAATGGAAATCGTATGTTTTATGGCCTGACCATAACGGGCCGTTAATAGGCCATATTTGGTTACTAACGGTCCGCAAACCGGCCGACTGTAACGACGGGTTGAATTTGGCCCAGAAATAGAAAATGACAGTAACGGGCCGTAAGTAACCGAATGCTGCAAATGAGCCCAAGAATAAATGGGCCCTCAGAAGGCCGAAAGTTAACTAGGGCTGGAAACGGCCCAACGGAAAAACGGGCCGTTAATGGGTATAAAGTGATACACTGTTCACTACGGGCCAGTTTCACCACGGGCCGTTAATGGGTGTAAAGTAATACACTGTTCATTACGGGCCAGTTTCAGCACGGGCCGGTAATGGGCCAAGAGTTACAAAGGGCCTCATATGGGCGAAAAGACGTCATGGGCTATACATGGGCCAAAAGTGAAAATGGGCTGGAAACATATTGGATGGCCCAGATGACGCTACTGGGCCTAATTCGGATAGGGCGTAACGGGCCTTGGGTTAGCGGGTTGTAAATGGGCTATATGCAAACAGGCCGTTAACAGGCTTTCCATGGGCCGGCCCACCAGCTTTTGACCAAGTCAAATGGGCCGGCCTTTTCACAGGAATGGGCCACTGTTGAGTTGTGCCACATGTCGACGTATCATAGGAGCCTTCTGTCCAATGAGTGGATGACATCTGTCCCAACGATGAGCCGACACGTGTTTCCTCTAGCCAATGATGATTTTACACCTGGAAAATCCCCATTGGTCAGGGCTGTTAACGGGTTATCGGATCCAAAACCTGACCCGATAGCTTAACAGTGTTCCTTTACGGTGGATGCCATGTGTCGGTCACCCTTGACGAAAGCACTTCTGTGACGCGCGATTTATTGTCATGGTATTGGACACTTCCATGATGATAATTTTGGTAATGCCATGGAACACTTCTACGACAGCACAGGTATGACTATCTTCATTCTGTCATAAATTAGTCATGGATGTACATGCATGACAAAAAAGTGACCTAATGTGACAAACACGTATCATCATAGAACTGTATTTTTTTGTAGTGACATACATCCCAGCATCATCACCTTCGACGTTTCTAACCTGATTCCCACCGTCTGGAGAGATGCCAAGCACCCGCCACGGCCTAGGTACTTGTCACCTTTAAACCCGTCCAGCATCACCTGCCCGATGTACTTGAAATATACTAACCGGTCGCTGTTGCCTGTTATGTAGCTGGCAAAAACTACAAGGACGATGTTTCTTCTAGATCTAACAGCTTGGCCAACCTAGATCCTGGACTGAGGCATTGCTACGATTTTGTAAGCGTGTCTCTCTCTCTCTCTCTCTCTTGTATTTTTCTGTGCCTGCCAGCGTGCTTTGCTAGGATTTTCGACCAGTAATCCCTATGTGCAGACAATGATTTTTACTACTGGTTGCTAAATTAGATATGTAGATGTCATACATTATACTACCTCGTACCTCCATTCCTAAATATAAGTCTTTCTAGAGATTCCGCTATAGGCTACATACGGAGCAAAATGAGTGAATCTACACTCGAAAATGCATCTATATACATCTGTATGTGGTCCATACTGGAATCTCTACAAAGACATATATTTAGGAACAGGGGCAGTACATTACACAAAATCGTAGGTGGCATGTAGGAATTCTAGTGCACTACATTAGGCTCCCTTCGAGTGCCTGCTAGTCTAGCATACAGAGTCATGGCTAGTTTATGGTACGCAGACATTCGTTAATTGGTGGTTTAAATATGTGCAAGGGATATGCAATGTTGTATCATGTAGAGATGTCTGAAATTAGCCGTGTCAACTTGCAGATAGGGTTACACAGTGAAAAAGTGCAAGATGTATGTGGCAATTTCATGGAACATCGCAAAAAAGGAGAGGCAGCGGTGAGCCTATACAGTGTGCTATGGTACATCACTCCTCCATTGCAATCATCCTGACATGTTATTTGTATGCCAGTTCTATTAGCCAAGTTTCTTAGGGACAGTTATTACGAGTTATCCTAAGAAAATAAGCACCTGTGAATATAAGCTCCATGTAATAAGCCAACCAGTTCTTTTCATTGTGTTTTCAGCTTATCTTTGGTATGATCAGTGGAAAGTCTAGATTGCATTATATTTTTTTCATTTTGCTACCCATATGGAAATTAATTTGACTTGCAAACATCACAAATTGAACCCAGTGCACTAATTAATAAGATAGGAAAACAGACCATCACTATTTGCTCAAAATGCAAATACAAAGATACCATCTACTTGGCACAATCTACTTTGGTCAATGTTTTCCATAGAGATCCCATTGCCTAATTTAAACGAAGAACGCATGACCCACATTTAAATGAAGAACAATTATTTATTGAAATTCGATGGTCCAACTGGCTGGTTATTATCGTATAGCAGCACCACCTGAAAGCATCATATAGCAGCACCAGCAACTCATAGCAACTCATCATACAGTAGCACCAGTCTACAATTCATCATATACCAGCAGCAGCTCATAGCAATTCATCATATAGCAGCAGCAGCAGCAACTCATAGTAATTCATCATATAGCAGCAGCAGGAGCAGCTATAGAAATTCATCATATAACAGCAGCAGGAGTAGCTTGTAGCAACTCATCATATAGCAGCAACAGCAGCTCATAGCAACTCATCATACAGCAGCAGCAGCTCATAGTAATTCATCATATAGCAGCAGCAAGAGCAGCTCATAGCAATACATCATATAGCAGCATCAGAAGCATCTCATAGCAATTCATCGTATAGTGGATTAGAATGGAAATTTGGTAAAAAAATCAGAGGAGATCCTCACCTTGTTGGATGAGCTCATCCTTCAACAGCACCTCAAGGCCATGGCCTGGGAGGAGGGGAGGGGGAATAAGGTGCCTTCTGCCGCAGTGTGGCATCAGCCGTAGTTGTGCAGCGCCCGCCGGAGTAGTGCGTTGGACGAACCACAGTGGAGCAGCTACTGGAGACCATGAGAATGAGGGGCGACGCCAGAGGGAGGAGCAGCTAGGGAGATTTTCCCCTACCCGCCGGCCATGTTGCCTAGCTGGACATAGCATCATCGAGGACCAGGCCAGATGGGACCAGTGGTGACGGCTCGCTGGAGGAACCCTAGTGCTGCAGGCAGGGGAATGAGGTAGGGGGAAAGGGGAGAGGAGATGCAAGCGGGCAGTGCAATGAATGCTTGAGTGTTTGTTTTTACTTGAGGGTCAGGTGTGACACGGGCGTCAGCAGTTGCATTTTGAGTGTAATAAAGGCAGATAATAGAGTCATTTCACTATTCCTCTTCCCTTCAATTTTTAGTGAGGTTCTACCCGAAACACACCCCTCCAAAGTGAAATTAGTTAAGCCCAAGCCCATAACTCAAAAATGACTTCTTTACATCTTTTATGGCTTATTTTGACAATATGGCTTGAAAAGGCGGAATCGAACTGGCCCTTAACCTGCAATTCAATTGTGCGTGCAATGATGAATCACTCCTGCCTGCTATCTGTACATTTAGGCATCATCATACATGGCATAACCTAATACATGTGCATTCCATTGTAGAATCTGGAATATGCAATGTTTATGTTAGTTCATAAGTTGCACATGTGTTTAAATGCCCCTTGTCGGTGTCAAAACCGGCGGATCTCGGGTAGGGGGTCCCGAACTGTGCGTCTAGGCGGAGGGTAACAGGAGACGAGGGACACGATGTTTTTACCCAGGTTCGGGCCCTCCCGATGGAGGTAAAACCCTATGTCCTGCTTGATTAATATTGATAATATGGGTAGTACAAGAGTAGATCTACCACGAGATCAAGGAGGCTAAATCCTAGAAGCTAGCCTATGGTATGATTGTATGTTCGTCCTACGGACTAAAACCCTCCGGTTTATATAGACATCGAAGAGGGCTAGGGTTACCCAGAGTCGGTTACAATGGTAGGAGATCTACATATCCGTATCGCTAAGCTTGCCTTCCACGCCAAGGAAAGTCCCTTCCGGACACGGGACGAAGTCTTCAATCTTGTATCTTCATAGTCCAGGAGTTCGGCCGAAGGTATAGTCTGGCTATCCGGACACCCCCTAATCCAGGACTCCCTCAGTAGCCCCTAAACCAGGCTTCAATGACGACGAGTCCGGCGCGCAGATTGTCTTTGGCATTGCAAGGCGGGTTCCTCCTCCAAGTACTTCATAGAATATTTTGAACACAAAGGTAGTGTCCGGCTCTGCAAAATAAGTTTCCACATATCGCCATAGAGAGAATAATATTTACACAAATCTAATCTGCTGACGTGTTCCATAGCGTTACATCACACCATAGCCAAGTCTTTATTCGAATTGTTTTACTGTTCCACCTCAACACGTTTAGCGAGGCGGTTTCCTTGGCACGTCTTGTCAAAGCAGAGATCGTGTCCCCTTATCTCGGGATTCTCATCAATACAGGCATGGGTAACCCAACCACGCCATTGATTACGGCGCTTGGGAGATAAGCGAGTTTTACCAGGCTAGTGGGGACGCATAGTCGCGTCCGCCCATATAAGGGGATAAGGATCCACCTTTTCATCCACGCCTTCTTCCTCCTTTGCCTATCCATTTCCGCGCACTTGAGCTCCAGCGCCCAAGTTCGCACACCCCACCTCAACCTTCTCCTGCCATGTCCGGAGCAGGAGGCAAGTGGATGGTCTCCTCCGTCACGGAGGGACACATCAAAAAACTAAGGAAGGCCGGATACTTGTCTAATGACATTGCGCACCGGCTTCTCGAAGAGGGGCAGCTCATCCCCACCCCTAGGCCCCATGAGAGGGTGGTGTTCCTCCCCCATTTCCTCCGTGGACTGGGCTTCCCTCTCCACCCATTTATCTGGGGGCTCATGTTCTACTATGGCCTGGATTTCCACGATCTAGCCCCGAACTTTGTCCTCAACATCTCGGCGTTTATCTCGTGTGCGAGGCTTTCTTCCGCATCCCCCCCCCCCATTTAGGCCTATGGCTCAAGACTTTCAATGTCAAGCCGAAGGTGGTGCACGGCACCCAGGCGGAGTGCGGAGGCGCCATGGTGGGCAAGATGCCCAACGTCCTATGGCTCGAGGGCTCCTTCATGGAGTCCCTAAAGGGGTGGCAGTCGGGGTGGTTTTACATCACCGAGCCGTGCGACCCTGAATGGGTCGCAGCCCCCGAGTTCCGATCCGGACCCCCTACGCGGCTCGCCTCCTGGAAAGAGACAGGCCTGTCGTGGGGTAAAAAAGGAGAGCTGACCGGACTCCAAACATGCGTCCAAACCCTGGTGGACAAGAAGCTCAAACTTGTCAACGTAGTCCAGGTTATGCTCATCCGCCGGATCCTCCCGTGTCAACAACGGGCTTCCAACCTGTGGGAGTTCGACCCGGGGCGGCACCGAACTCTTAGCAGGCTCTTCGACACGACGTACGAAGATGCCTGGAAGGTGCTTTTCAAGGGCGCCAAGGCCCCCGCATCCGCTACCGAGGATCGCGGATTCAGCACGCAGTGTCACGCTCATGCGGTAAGCTATTTTTACCTTTTACAGAGTATTAGTTTTTCAAAGTTTGACTCCATGCGGGATCTAAGCTCCCATACCTTTGATAGGATAGGCAGGAGACGTCCGGACAGATCAACTGTCCGGCTCCTTTGCCCGAACGCCCAGCGGACGCTCGCTTGGCGAAGCTGCTGGTTCCGGCACCCTATGTGGTACCGGAGAAGAAGGCCAAGAAGAAGGCCACGAGGACTCGAAAGAGTGCTCAGGGCCAGGAGGTGTCGGATTCATCATCCGACGACTCCAAGGCGCACTCCTCCCATGAAGACGAGGAGGAGGAAGAAGAGACCTCTCCCCCTCCAGCGGGGGTAGGGAAGAAAAGGAAGGCCGCCCCAACTGGGGAGGCTGAAGGTTCCAAGAAGGGGAAGACCCCTCCTCTGGACTACTCCACCAACACCGACAACGGCGAAGAGGAGTGGCCGCACAGGGCCAAGCCCCTGGCGAGATCGTAAGTATCCGGATACCAGAGTGATTCATAGTACTCCCCCATTGCACAGCTTTTCCTTACGTCGAACATGTTTATGCAGTCCACCCAAAGACCGGCTCGACGTGTCGTCGAGCGGTTCCCTGGATTCGTCGGACGTGAATTCGCTTCCGACGGCTACCTCCCCCCATCCTACGGACGACGCCGCGGTGGCGTCCCAATAGGTTCCAAGCCAGGAGGAGGTGGTCCTGGAGGTGCCGCAAGGCGACCTCCCGGACTCCAGGCGTAAAGGGGATAGAACCCCCAAGGGCTCCAAATCCGGCCTTGAGCCGGACACCGCGCCAGAACCTTCAACGGTTTCGGACTCGGTAGGCAGCCTCCTTCCAAGAGGAGCAAGCCTACCGAGCCGGTGACCTCCGTCCAACCGGAGGCACCAAACAATTTGCTGGAGATGCTTAACGGCGCCTCCATCAACGAGGAGCACCGCACTATCATGAGTGCGCCAGAAGGTTCAGTCCGCCAAGAGCAGACTGACAGAAGCCTGTGCCAGCCTTCTAACAGGCTTTGAGGTAAGTAAAGAATATGTAAAAATATTACCGCATAGACAGTATCCCCTGATGCTCTGTTCGGTGTTCGGAAAGAAAAGCCGAATAGAGGATCTAATAGCATTCGCAGGAGTCTAACATAATCAAGTCAATATGCGTATGCAGGCTTCGCTGCTGGCCTCCGCCGCACTGACTGCGGAGGTGGATACGTTGAAGCAAAACCTCGCGCGGTTCGAGAACGAGCTCGGCCATGCCAAGAGGCAACTCGAGGAGAAGGAAGGTAAGTAATACCTTGCACAAGTATATAGAGAAGATGTGGTTGCAAAAAATGACAGGATCAACATGCTATTATAGGGGCCACGGCCGAGGTGGCAACCCTTAAGAAAGCGCTATCCGAGGCCAAAAACAGAGCGGCCGCGAAGCGCACAAAGAGAGGGAAGCAGGAGGCGCAGGTGGAGGAGGTGCAGCAAGAGCTCCAGGCTCTCATGAAAAAACACGAGAGTTTGGAGCTTGACTCGAAGACCCAAGCATCCGAGCTTGCGGCAGCCCTCGAAAGCGCGAAGTTTGCCAAGGCCGAAGCCCAGAAAGCCCTCCAAGAAATTGGAGATTTGAAGAAGATAGCGGCAGGTAAGGCATTCATTATGCAAAGCAAGCACGTGAAAGTGAATTACTTGTTACTTACCCGAGTCCAGAGCTCTCCAGGAGCATTCACAGATTTGCCCCGTAGTGTGTCTGATGCCGCCGCCTACTACCGAGCCGAGGAGGGGAGCTCGACGGAGAAGGTGTTCTGGTCTCAGTATGTTGAGGCCGGACACCTGGTGCCTCTGAGCGACCAGCTGAAGCAAATGGTCGAGCTCCACAAGGTGGCCGAACAGGCCATAAAGGGCCTCATAGTTCGGCTTTGGCCTGGAGAGGCTCTGCCTGGGAGCTACTTCGGGCTGGTGAGGTGGCTGGTGGATGCCTGTCCACGGATTGAAGTAATCAAGCGCTCCATCTTCATCGAAGGTGCCCGTAGGGCGCTTGCCCGTGCTAAAGTGCACTGGGGCAAGATGGATGCGGAGAAGCTAGTGAAGGATGGGCCACCGCCGGGCAAGGAGCATCGCGTCCCGGAAGCGTATTATGAGGGCGTCCTGAAGGGTGCCCGCCTTATAGCGGATGAATGCTCCAAAGATGTAATTTTTGAGTAAACTCGCAGTTGTGATCCTGTACGCTGAAAACTTGTTCATATGCGCTAAGCAACGCTTTTGAATTTAAAATATTACCTTCTGTGCGGCCGTTTATCAAATTTGAGAGATGGCGAGTCGTCGGCTTTTGCCCCCATGCCGCGAGTGTTGGGGTGTTCGGGATAAACATGAGCGCTCTTTTTCCCATTCTTGGGTCCATCGAGGGAGGCGCTCAACACAACGAACAAGGCAATCGGACTATAATGCTTGAACACTCTCACTTAGCCATAGAATTCTATGATTTTAAATTTCGGCAAAGCCCCTAGTGTTCGGAAGACCGAGTTCGGGGCGCTATCCACGCCTAGGCCGGACAAAGCCGACTCCTCGCTCTAAGCGGCATAAGTCTTTAGGGACTCAAAAACCTCTCGAACAGCGACCAGCTCTCGCCTCATCATGACGGTCAGTTTTAGCTTTCTCTACTGAGGTGCTTAGCCCAGCTCAATTGGGGCACAATCGTGGTAGTTCTCCTAGTGCTACCTTAGCCGATATAACGGAACGTAAGGTACCAAAACATAGGAGCCGGGCAAACCCAACTATTGACCCAAGACATGATTCGGAGCCGATGCATATAATGCTATAAGTTCGGGGTGCCGCACTTGTGAAAGTGTTCGGACTTCTCACACCATATTGTGGGGTACTTAAGCCCCTGGCGTATTGGCCGTACCAAAGTGTACGGGTGCAACATGTCATTAATGAACATATATTCGTAAAAAAGAGTAATGCAATAATAGACGGAAGCTATGCATTGTTTATTTAAAAAAGCTTTGATCAAAGCAGAATGATACAAATACTGCAGTAAGCAAAAGATGAGACTATTTAACATGTCCTTTCCAGGGGCAAGCTGCGGAATGTTATGTGAAACAGGTATACTGCTCGTTATAGAGAGCACCTTAGAGTTCCATAGTGCGGCATAGTTTTCTTCTTCCCTGGTTGTATCGTTTGTGCGGCAATTGTATTGCCGGACAAGCCTTCCGAAGAATGGAGTCCTGAAAATAAGAGAAAATTAAGAAATCGGCAGCCCCTAGTGCGGTTTAAGCCACGTTTCGGGCGTGCCGTGATGGCGCCCCTCCCCCTGTGCCCATGGTATTTCCAGAGCATAGTTATGTACGCACAACACTGGTTTCGCAAGTTCGCGAGGGCTGGGGTTGGGGCCGCATTGCTACGCTTGCTCTGAACGTGCCAGGTGGTCTTGTTGTAGGTTACTCCGGGCGCGCTTGATGTTGTACAGACGTTTAATGGCCGGACTGGAGAATTGCCTTGAGAGGCTGCTTTGTACTTCCGCTGCGATAGCCGCCATATGCTCCTCCGTTCAGAGAGAGCGTTCGGTGTTTCCATTGACCATGATGACGCCTCGAGGGCCTGGCATCTTGAGCTTGAGGTATGCGTAGTGCGGCACCGCATTGAACTTGGCAAATGCGGTTCGCCCAAGCAGTGTGTGATAGCCACTGCGGAACGGGACTATGTCGAAGATTAACTCCTCGCTTCGGAAATTATCCGAAGATCCGAAGACCACTTCAAGTGTAACTGAGCCTGTACAGTTGGCCTCTATACCTGGTATGACGCCTTTAAAAGTCGTTTTAGTGGGTTTAATCCTCGAGGGATCGATGCCCATTTTCCGCACTGTATCCTGGTAAAGCAGGTTCAGGCTGCTGCCGCCGTCCATAAGGACTCTAGTGAGGTGAAATCCGTGAATAATTGGGTCTAGAACCAATGCGGCAAATCCGCCATGATGGGTGCCAGTGGGGTGATCCCTTCGAGCAAAAGTGATTGGGTAGGAAGACCATGGGTTGAACTTTGGGGCGACTGGCTCCATCGCGTATAAGTCCCTTAGCGCACACTTCCGCTCCCTCTTGGGGACGTGGGTTGCGTATATCATGTTCACCGTCCGCACTTGTGGGGGAAAACCTTTCTGTCCACTGTTGTTCGGCGGCCGGGGCTCCTCCTCATCATCGCTATGCAGCCCCTTGTCTCTGCTTTCGGCATTTAACTTGCATGCCTGCTTGAACACCCAACAATCCTTGTTGGTGTGATTGGCTGGTTTTTCGGGGGTGCCATGTATCTGGCATGAGCGGTCGAGTATTCGGTCCAAACTGGACGGGCCCGGAGTATTTCTTTTGAATGGCTTTTTCCGCTGACTGGGTGTAGAGTCTCTGAATCCAGCATTAACTGCCGTATCCTCAGCATTGTCGCTGTTAATGCGGTGCTTTTGCTTGTTGCGACGCAACCTGCCACTGCTGTCCTTGGTATCCGAATTACCAGGGCTCTTGGTCATGTTATTGCTGCGAGCTAGCCATCTGTCTTCTCCCGCGCAAAAGCGGGTCATAAGTGTCGTGAGGGCTGCCATAGATTTCGGCTTTTCCTGTCCTAGGTGTCGTGCAAGCCACTCATCGCGGATGTTATGCTTGAAGGCTGCTAGGGCCTCTGCGTCTAGACAGTCGACGATTTGATTTTTCTTGCTTAGGAACCGTGTCCAGAATTGTCTGGCCGATTCCTCTGGCTGCTGAATTATGTGGCTAAGGTCATCGGCGTCTGGTGGTCGCACATAAGTGCCCTGGAAATTGTCGAGGAATGCGGCTTCCAGGTCCCCCCAACCAATTGATTCTGCTGGCAACCTGTTAAGCCAATGCCGAGCTGGTCCTTTAAGCTTGAGTGGGAGGTATTTGATGACATGTAGGTCATCACCGCGGGCCATGTGGATATGAAGGAGATAGTCCTCGATCCATACCGCAGGATCTATTGTGCCATCATATGATTCGATGTTCACGGGTTTGAAACCCTCAGGGATTTGATGATCCATTACTTCATATGTGAAGCATAGTGGGTGTGCGACGCCTCTGTATTGGGCTATATCACGACGCAGCTCAAACGAGCTTTGTCTACTGTGTTCGGCCCGGCCGGATTGACTGTATCCGGAGTGACGATTACCGTCTCATGCCGTGGGGCGCCCACGCGATCCGTAGATCGATCTTGTTTGCCTTGCCTTGTCCTCCAATATATCTCACAGGTCTGTCACATTTTCCCGTGCCTTGGTATTTTTTGAGCGGCGCCGGGGTGCGGCTTGAGTGGAGGGACAAGAGGCTTCTCTGTCGCGGCCACGGGGTGGCCGATCGGTCGCATCATACGCTGGTGATGTAGGTTTAGGTGCTTCCTCCTCTAGTCGGGGTAGCAACCTGCGCTTTGGGTAGCTCTTGGAGGGGCGTTCGAGTTCATACTCTTCGGCCGCAAGGACTTCAGTCCATCTGTCGGCTAGCAAATCTTGATCAGCTCTAAGCTGTTGCTGTTTTTTCTTGAGGCTAATCGCCATGGCCATAAGCCTGTGTTTGAAACACTATTGTTCGACGGGATCCTCCGGCACGACAAATTCGTCATCATCGAGGCTTGCCTCGTCTTCGGAGGGAGGCATATAATTATCGTCCTCGACCTCTCTGTCTGCCGCTCTCTCATGAGGGTTGGCTTCTCCATCCTCCTATGCTGAATCTTGTTGGAGGTGGTTGTCTTCGGCACTGTCCGGGGTGTTATTATCTCCCGTGCCTGAATCACCGTTTTTGCTTTGGCGGGATTTATAGCGCCGCTGCTGACGCCGCCGCTTAGGCTGCTTCTTGGAGGGGTCATCCTCCGCTGTTCCATCGCCATTGCCTTCTTTTGGGGTGTCCACCATGTATATATCATATGACGAGGTGGCTTTCCAGTGCCCTATAGGCGCTGGTTCTTGATCGTCTCCTGCATCGGCGTCCATACCGTCGATGTCTTCGGAGTCGAAGTCAAGCATGTCGGTTAAATCATCGACAGTGGCTACGAAGTGGGTGGTGGGTGGGCTTTGAATTTCTTCATCATCCGCATCCCAACCTCGCTGACCACAGTCCAGCCAGGGCTCTCCTGATAAAGAGAGAGACTTTAGTGAATTCAAAATATCACCGAAGGGCGAGTGCTGAAAGATGTCCGCGGCGGTGAACTCCATGATCGGCGCCTAATCGGGTTCGATCGGTAGGGGCGCGGAGGGCTCGGAGTCTGGAGAGGAGTCCAGCTCCTTGGAGTCACGGGCTTCGCAGAGAATAGGGCTGGTGTTCGGCTCGATCGCCGTAGAGATTGCAGCCCCCGAGGCGGTGTCCAACCACCCATCCTCGATTGGAATAGTTGGCTCTGAATTAAGGGTCGGGGCTGATGCGGGTGCGGCCTCCAGGGCACTGTTCGGCGGCAGAGCTAGATCATGCCCATCGTGACAGTGCGGCGCGCTCGGCCGCGGCTCGAATCTGTCGAAAATCAAGTTTCTGCGGAGGTCGGCTGTGTAGCTCAAACTTCCAAATCTGACCTGATGGTCAGGGGCGTAGCTTTCGATCTGCTCCAGATGGCCAAGCGAATTGGCCCGCTGTGCAAAGCCACCAAATACGAAGATCTGTCCGGGGAGAAAAGTCTCACCCTGGATTGCATCGCTGTTGATGATCAAAGAAGCCATCGGGCCTAAAAGTGACGACACAGAGGAACTCTCAATGAAAGCACCAATGTCGGTGTCAAAACCGGCGGATCTCGGGTAAGGAGTCCCGAAGTGTGCGTCTAGGCGAATGGTAACAGGAGATGAGGGACACGATGTTTTTACCCAGGTTCGGGCCCTCTCGATGGAGGTAAAACTCTACGTCCTGCTTGATTAATATTGATAATATGGGTAGTACAAGAGTAGATCTGCCACGAGATCAAGGAGGCTAAACCCTAGAAGCTAGCCTATGGTATGATTGCATGTTCGTCCTACAGACTAAAACCCTCCGGTTTATATAGACACCGGAGAGGGCTAGGGTTACCAAGAGTCGGTTACAATGGTAGGAGATCTACATATCCGTATCGCCAAGCTTGCCTTCCATGCCAAGGAAAGTCCCTTCCGGACACGGGACGAAGTCTTCAATCTTGTATGTTCATAGTCCAGGAGTCCGGCCGAAGGTATAGTCCGGCTATCCGAACACCCCCTAATCCAGGACTCCCTCACCCCTTAAATCTGGTCAGTCAAGTGATGGTCTTGAAGCCTCCTTCTTTGCTTCTTTTCTTGATATGTAAGATTTGCTCACACATCTGTTCAATTGCTTGTTTGCATCAGCCAGCCATACTAGGATTGTTTATTTTGATTACTTGATGTTCTTGACCTAACACTCTAACAGAGCTTGTCAACAATTTAAACACAAAGGGCTGTTGTAGTGGGGGCCTTGTCTAACTCATAGGTGACATAAAGGTTTGGCTGTACACTACATAGGCTCTCCGAGAGTACCTGGAGATCCAGTTCGAAGGTATGCCTAGTTTTTACATGGTGCTTACATAGTAAATGCTCATTTCATTGTGTGCAAGTGCAAGAGATGCGGCATGTTTCATTATGTGGTGTTGTTTTGTTATAATCTCATTCTTTTGTGTTCACAGACTGGAAAGTATGCATATTTATCTTCCAAGGAGACGAGTAACTAGTTTGTGTCACCTTGCAGAGGGGGTGCAATGAAGATAAGATTGAGGATTTCCAAGTACAAGATGTTACGAACGAGCCTTGCAAGAGAAGTAGGAGCTGCGCTGAGCCTCTTCAACCTGCTAAGGTAAGTCACTGTATGCAACTCAACAGTTCAATTCCTTGTTTGTTTTAGGCATAGTTAATTTTCTCTTTTCAATTGCTTTATTTGTTCTCAGTTAATGAGATGCCCAAATAATCATGCCTGATGTTCGGTACTTGTATCACTATTAGTTGACATAATTAAAGGCCTTACCATTTAATTACTCTGCCGAAGTGTGCCTGAAGCTTTGAAGTCTATTAACCAACTATTATTGCATGAGGCTCACAATCTAGTTTATACTACGCTAATGATTGCATAGTTTTGCCTGCTATAGTATGTTTGTATGAAACCCTCTGTTGTTCATTATGCTCCCTAAGACTTTAATTGAGGCACAGAATGGCCAACTGCTTGCTTACTTATACGCAACGTGCTGTCTAAATTTGTAACTTGTATGTGTTTTCGATTGGGCCCCAACATCATGCTCCTCTGGTGAGCTAAGAGGGATTTCTATATGCAGGCTGCACAGACTCTCTTTTTTATAATTTTTAAAATATCACCTGCTTATGCTTCATGACGTGTAACATTTATTTTTGAAAGTGACATGTAACATTATTGTTAGTCCTGTTTTGCCATGTAGTACTCCCTCCGTTCCGAATTACTTGTCGCGGGTATGGATGTATCTAGATGTATTTTAGTTCTAGATACATCCATTTCTGTGACGAGTAATTTGGAACGGAGGGAGTACAAAATAGTGTCTTGTTCGCTTCACTGTTGTAACTATATTTTTGCCCTAGTCATGTGTACTTACAGAAAAATTTCAGGATGAAGTGACTTCAACACAAAGATCTGCAAGCAGTGCGGCATGGCTATTACCAAATGATTATGGATTGGAATTGGAATGTGCTGATGTTCTCGAGCATCAACTAGAGGTGGCAAGACAACATGTACATGATTGTCAACGTATAATCAACAAGCTGAAACTGGACATGCAGGTATTAGATGCAGGAGTCAAAAATGAAACAAGACACTAAGGTAACCATGAATGAATTGGAGATTTTGCAGACTGAAACTTGTGCTATCTGAATCCAGCCAATCCTATTTTCTAAAGAGATTATAGTTCAAATGGAGTTAAGTTGATGCGCCTCCATGATGTATGAGCTGTATTTGCCCAGTGTATGTAATTTGTTGTTTGTGTATGCTTTATTATCACCTGTGGCGAACCATAATGCCCCATGGGTATAATCGGCTGTAATTTCTTTTATTGTATAGTGTAGAATTATTCTATCTTTCTATGCCTTGATCTCTTTGTTGTATAGTGTATGCTTTTTAGAGGTGATAGTATTGAGTAGGATAATTCTTTGAATATGCTATATCGTTCAAACGGGGGCAAACTCGCCCGACCATGGCCCTTCACGGGCCGTCGGATCCATGGGCCTTCTACGTCTCGTAGGATCCATGGGCCTTCTACGTCTCGTAGGATCCATGGGCCGCCGACTCATTTATGGGTCTTGTACGGGCCTTTAATGGGTCGTAGATGGGCCTTTAATGGAAATCGTACATTTTATGGGCTGACCATGATGGGCCGTTAATAGGCTGTATTTGGTGATGCTAGGAAAATGGCCCAACAGACTAACGGTCCACAAACGGGCTGACTGTAATGACGCACTGAATTTGGCCCACAAGCAGAAAATGACAGTAAATGGTCGTAAGTAACCGAATGCTGCAAATGAGCCCAAGAATAAATGGGCCCTTAGAAGGCCAAAAGTTAACTTGGGCTGGAAACGGCCCAATGGAATAACGGGTCGTTAATGGGTATAAAGTGATACACTGTTCATTACGGGCCAGTTTCACCACTGGCCGTTAATGGGTGTAAAGTAATACATTGTTCATTACGGGCCAGTTTCATCACGGGCCGCTAATGGGCCAAGAGTTACAAAGGGCCTCATATGGGCCGAAAGACGTCATGGGCTATACATGGGCCAGAAGTGAAAACGGGCTAGAATCATATTGGATGGCCCAGATGACGTTACTGGGCCTAATTCGGATAGGGCATAACGGGCCTTGGGTTAGCGGGTTGTAAATGGGCTATGTGCGAACATGCCGTTAATAGGCTTTCCATGGGCCGGCCTGCCAGCTTTTGACCAAGTCAAACGGGCCGGCCTTTTCACAGGAATGGGCCACTGTTGGGCTGTGCCACGTGTTGACGTATCATATGCACCTTCTGTCCAGTGAGCGGATGACATCTGTCCCAACGATGAGCCGACACGTGTTTCCTCTAGCCAATGATGATTTTACACGTGGAAAATCCCCATTTGTCAGGGCTGTTAACGGGTAATCAGATCCAAAACCCGACCCGATAGCTTAACGGCGTTCCATTACGGTGGATGCCACGTGTCAGTCACCCTTGATGAAAGAACTTCTGTGACGCGTGATTTATCGTCATGGAAGTGGACACTTCCGTGATGATAATTTTGGTAATGTCATGGAACACTTCTACGACAGCACATGTATGACTATCTTGATTATGTCATAAATTTTTCATGGATGTACATGCATGACAAAAAACGCGACCTACTGTGACAAACACGTATCATCATGGAAGTGTATTTTTTTTGTAGTGTATTGTCGTACTGCTTAGGCGAAGCCCTACGCGGATCACTTCACCATCACCATCACCACGCCGCCGTGCTGACGAAACTCTCCCTCTACACTTTGCTGGATCAAGAGTTCGAGGGACGTCATCGAGCTGAACGTGTGCAGAACTCGGAGGTGACGTACGTTCGGTGCTTGATCGGTCGGAACGAGAAGAAGTTCAACTACATAAACGGCATTGTCAAACGCTTCCGCTTTCGGTCTACGAGGGTACGTGGATACACTCTTCCCCTCTCATTGCCATGCATCTCCTAGACAGATCTTGCGTGAGCATAGGATTTTTTTTGAAATTGCATGCTACGTTCCCAACAGTGGCATCATGTGCCAGGTCTATGCGTAGATGATATGCACGAGTAGAACATGAAGAGTTGTGGGCGGTGATCATCATACTGCTTACCACCAATGTCTTATTTTGATTCGGCGGTATTGTTGGTGAAGTGGCCTGGGCCAACCTTACATGACCACGTTCATGAGATCGGTTCCACCGACAGACATGCAACTAGTTTTGAATAGAGGTGGCTGGCGGGTGTCTGTTTCTCCTACTTTAGTTCGCTCGAATTTGACTATGGTCGGTCCTTGTTGAAGGTTAAATCAACAAACTTGATAAATCACTGTTGTGGTTTTGATGCGTAGGTAAGAACCGTTCTTGCTAGAAGCCCATAGCAGCCACGTAAAACTTGCAACAACAAAGTAGAGGACGTCTAACTTGTTTTTGCAGGGCATGTTGTGATGTGATATGGTCAAGACATGATGTGATATACGTTATTGTATGAGATGATCATGTTTTGTAAAAGTTATCGGCAACTGGCAGGAGCCTTATGGTTGTAGCTTTATTGTATGAAATGCAAACGCCATGTAATTGCTTTACTTTATCACTATGCGTTAGCGATAGTTGTAGAAGCAATAGTTGGCGAGACGACCATGACGCTACGATGGAGATCTAGGTGTTAAGCCGGTGACGATGGAGATCATGACGGTGCTTTGGAGATGAAGATCAAAGGCAGAAGATGATGATGGCAATATCATGTCATATATTTTGATTGCATGTGATGTTTATCTTTTATGCATCTTATTTTGCTTAGTACGATGGTAGCATTATAAGATGATCCCTCACTAAAATTTCAAGGTATAAGTGTTCTCCTTGAGTATGCACCGTTGCGACAGTTCGTCATGCTGAGACACCTCGTGATGATCGGGTGTGATAGGCCCTACATTCACATACAACGGGTGAAGACAGTTTTGCACATACGGAATACTCGGGTTCAACTTGACGAGCCTAGCATGTACAGACATGGCCTCAGAACACTGGAGACCGAAAGGTCGAATGTGAATCTTATAGTGGAAATGATCAACATAGATATGTTCAGCATTGGCGACTACTCCATCTCACGTGATGATCAGACATGGTCTAGTTGATTTGGATCACGTAATCATTTAGATGACTCGAGGGATGTCTATCTAAGTGGGGGTTCTTAATTAATTTGATTAATTGAACTTAATTTATCATGAACTTAGTCCTGATAGTATTTGCATATCTTTGTTGTAGATCAATAGCTCGCATTGCAGCTCCCCTATATTTTTGATATGTTCCTAGAGAAAACTAAGTTTAAAGATGATAGTAGCAATGATGTGGACTGGATCCTGATATGAGGATTATCGTCATTGCTGCACAGAAGAATTATGTCCTTGATGCACCGCTAGGTGATAGACCTATTGCAGGAGCAGATGCAGACATTATGAATGTTTGCCAAGCTCGGTACGATGACTACTTGATAGTTTGGTGCACCATGGTTTATGGCTTAGAACCGGGACATCAAAAACGTTTTGAACATCCTGAAGCATATAAGATGTTCCAAGAGTTGAAATTCGTATTTCAAACTATGCCCATGTCGAGAGGTATGAGACCTCTGACAAGTACTTTGCCTACAAGATGGAGGAGAATGGCTCAGCCAGTGAGCATGTACTCAGAATGTCTGGGTAGTACAATCGCTTGAATCAAGTGGGAATTAATCTTCCAGATAAGATAGTGATTGACAGAGTTCTCTAGTCACTATCTGTGACGCCCCGAGACCATCGCGCCAGGTGTCTTCCAGTTATTCGCTGTGGTTGCCTTGTCATTCGCTTGCGTGTTGAATCTTGCCATGTTATCATGTGCATTGCATCATCATGTTTTCAAAACTTGCATTCGTCCGGGTCTCCCAGTTCCTCCCGTTGCCAGTTCTGAGCCTAGACATACTTGCACGCGCCTGCGGCACGTACAAAATATTATTTTATAAGTGGCCGGAAAATATTCGAGGAATGGGGTGAAAGTTGGCGTGCGGTCTTGTTATAGTGTAGGTAGGCATCCTGCCAAGTTTCGTCGCATTCGGTGTCTGTTTGAGGCTCTAACGGATAACTATAGCGGTATTATAGCCGGTCATACGTCGTATGTTTTTGGTCTCCAGAAACCGTTGCCGGGCTGCTATTCTCTTCTCTCCTCTCAGCCTGAGGCCTTCTGCACAGCCATAATCATCCCACCTACTTATCCCCTCCACTCCGGACCGTCGGATCGAGATCCGATGCCCAAAAACGGATGAAAACCCCTCCAAACCCCTAACCCTAGCCCCCTTTCTATATATAGGCGTCTCCCCTGCCATTTTTGGCCTCCTACCTACCCCCTCCTCAAATTCCGCAGCTAGCCGCCGCCTCCCTCCTCGGATCAGCCGCCGGCCACCTCTCTCCGCCACTTGGCAAGCAACGAGTGGCTGCACCGCCGCCAGCCGCCCCTATGGCCTCTCCCGCGCTACCACATGTCCCTCCCATGTCGTCCCCGTGCCAGGCCTACCCGCAGCCCATCGGTGGCCTGCTGTGGGCCGAACCGGGCCGACCCTGCCGCCGCTCATGCCCGACTTGCCCGAGCGCCCCTGCTCCCTCCTCCCGTCGCCTCTGCCCGGAAGCCGCGCCACCGCGCCGGCGAGTGCTGCCACCGCCCTGGTGAGCAGAACCGCCGCCCTGCCCTGTTTTATTCCTCTTCTCAAACTCTCTCTAACCTCTCTCTCCCTATGTGCCATCGACGCCACCGCCTGAGCTCGGAACCGCGCCGCTGGACCTCGTCGGTCCCTCTTCTGGCCAGATCCGGGCACCCTCCTGCCAGATCTGTCCATCCCCGCCATCCGCCGGTACTCTTCGCGCTGCACTGCCATCCCCATCGCTGCCCCCGCCTTCCCTCGATCCAGTGGGATCGGGGAGGAGGACGAGGTGCCTCTGGGCCCCGTGGGCCGCGACCCACCCGAGGCCCAGCGCTCCAGCTCGACCAGCCCATCACCGGGCCGGCATAGTGCCTTTGGTGAGCAGCTCCTAGCAGCCCATCGCCCCGTGCACTGCTTGTCTAGCCCAGATCCAGTTTCGGCCCATTCATGTTTTTTCCGTTCCTACGAATTTAGCTATTCCAGGTGTTTGACAGTTTTGTAGAAAAACCCTTCTAGTTCATGCATTTAATAACTCTCAAACTATGCATCATGTCAAAATAAATTATATATGATAAATGCTTAGATTTTCGCCTGGTTTCATAATATGCCACTTTCATGCATGTTTGACATGTTTAAAATATTGTTTGTTTAAATTTGCTCTAATTCCATGCTAAAATGCTTTATTTTATAACTAATTAACCGTAGTCTGAATTTAATAAACTTTATATGTAAATGGGGTAGAGAAATGCCTAGTTTAACATGGTGGCATTATATTGCATGTTTAACAACTCAAAAATATGGTTTAGGGCAGAACAGTACCAAATCTAAAATATACATGTGGGAATTTACCGGAATTGTTGTTTGTTGTTCCAGCCTCATTTAAACTTGCCTAGATAGGTAGTTTTATCATGCTTCACCTCTTGCCATGTTTAATAACATTTAATATTGTTGGGTACATAAACGAGAGAGAACTAAATAAGTAATGTGGTGTTTCGTCAATATGAAACTCATTGCATATTGAGCTCCACTTAATTTGTTGTATTGTTTGTGCATATTGCCATGCCATGCCTCATTAAAATCGGACATGCATCATACTTGGTTGTGCATCATGGCATGTTTTTCTGATGGTTGTTTACCATGTTGTTTGCTTCTTTCTGGTGTTGCTTCTTCTTGTTAGTTCTAGTAATGTCACGTTTGTGAGGATTCGTTCGACTACGTCCATTTGTCTTCTTCATGGACTCGTTCTTGTTCCTTGTGGGATCTCAGGCAAGATGACCATACCCTCGAAATCACTTCTATCTTTGCTTTGCTAGTTGTTTCTTCTATTGCTATGTCGCGCTACCTACCACTTGCTATATCATGCCTCCCATGTCGCCATGTCAAGCCTCTAACCCACCTTTCCTAGCAAACCGTTGTTTGGCTATGTTACCACTTTTGCTCAGCCCCTCTTATAGCGTTGTTAGTTGCAGGTGAAGTTGAAGTTTGTTCCATGTTGGGACATGGGATATGTTGGGATATCACAACATCATGCATCTATATACTGGGTAAAGGGTGGAAGGCTCGGCCTTATGCCTGGTGTTTTGTTCCACTCTTGCCGCCCTAGTTTCCATCATACTGGTGTTATGTTCCTTGATTTTGCGTTCCTTACGCGGTTGGGTGTTATGGGAACCCCTTGACAGTTCGCTTTGAATAAAACTCCTCCAACAAGACCCAACCTTGGTTTTACCATTTGCCTCACCACCACCTATAATGTTCCCTTGGGAGTCGCGCTCCCGAGGGTCATCTTTATTCTAACCCCCCCGGGCCAGTGCTTCTCTAAGTGTTGGTCCGAACCGGGCAGCCTATGGGGCCACCTCGGGGCAATTTGAGGGCTGGTTTTACTCGTAGCTTGACCTATCCGGTGTGTCCTGAGAATGAGATACGTGCGACTCCTATCGGGATTGTCGACACATCGGGCGGCTTTGCTAGTCTTGTTTTACCATTGTCGAAATGTCTTGTAACCAGGATTCCGAGACTGATTGGGTCTTCCCGGGCGAAGGAATATCCTTCGCTGACCATGAGAGCTTGTGATGGGCTAAGTTGGGACACCCCTACATGGTATAAATTTTTGAGAGCCGTGCCCGTGATTATGTTGTAGATGGGAATTTGTTAATATCCGGTTGTGGAGAACTTGACACTTAACTTAATTAAAATGCATCAACCGCGTGTGTAGCCGTGATGGTCTCTTTTCGACGGAGTCCGGGAAGTGAACACGGTCTTGTGTTATGCTTGAACGTAAGTAGTTTCAGGATCACTTCTTGATCACTTCTAGTTCACGCCCGTTGTGTTGCTTCTCTTCTCGCTCTCATTAGCGTATGATAGCCACCATATATGCTTAGTGCTTGCTGCAGCTCCACCTCATTACCTTATCCTACCCATAAGCTTAAATAGTCTTGATCTCGCGGGTGTGAGATTGCTGAGTTCTTGTGACTCATAGATACTCCCAAATAGTTGCAGGTGCCGATGATACCAGTGCAGGTGACGCAACCGAGCTCAAGTGGGAGCTCGATGAAGACCTTGTCGTTACTATGTTTCTTTTCCTGTTGATTAGTAGTGGAGCCCAGTTGGGACGATCGGGGATCTAGCATTAGGGGTTGTCTTCTTTTATTTTGGTTTCATAGTCGGACCTTGATTGTACTCTAGATGATGTATGTTTAACTTGTTAATTGTGTGAAGTGGCGATTGTAAGCCAATTCTTTATCCCTTTCTTATTCAGTACATGGGATTGTGTGAAGATTACCCCTCTTGCGACAAAACTACCATGCGGTTATGCCTCTAAGTCTTGCCCCGACACGTGAGAGATATAGCCGCATTGTGGGTGTTTCACTATCACCAAGCTACTAGAACTTCATGATGAACTATAATATGCAAGGGATAAAGAAAACTATTCCCGATCTCTTCGCGATGCTGAAATTGGTGAAGTTAGAAATCAAGAAAAAGCATCAAGTGTTGATGGTTGACAAGACCACTAGTTTCAAGAAAAAGGGCAAAGGAAAAGAAAGGGAACTTCAAGAAGAATAACAAGCAAGTTGCCACTCCCATGAAGAAGCCCAAAGCTAGACCTAAGCGTGAAACTGAGTGCTTCTACTACAAAGGGAATGGTCACTGGAAGCGGAACTACCCCAAATACTTGGCGGATAAGAAGGATGGAAAAGTGAACAAAGGTATATTTGATATACATATTATTGATGTGTACCTTACTAGTGTTCGTAGTAACCGCAGGGTATTTGATACCGGTTCAGCTGCTAAGATTAGTAACTCAAAACAGGAGTTGCAAAATGAACAGAGACTAGTTAAGGGCGAGGTGACGATGTGTGTTGGAAGTGATTCCAAGGTTGATAAGATCACCATCGCACACTCTCTCTACCTTCGGGATTAGTGTTGGACCTAAATAAATGTTATTTCATGTTTGCGTTAAGCATGAATATGATTGGATCATGTTTATTGCGATACAATTATTCATTTAAGTCAGAGAATAATTGTTGTTTCGTTTACATGAATAAAACCTTATATGGCCATACACCCAATGTAAATGGTTTATTGAATCTCAATCGTAGTGATACACATATTCATAATATTGATGCCAAAAGATGCAAAGTTGATAATGATAGTGCAACATATTTGTGGCACTACCGTTTAGGTCATATTGGTGTATAGCGCATGAAGAAACTCCATGCGGATGGACTTATGGAATCACTTGATTATGAATCATTTGATGCTTGCGAACCATGTCTCATGGGCAAGATGGCTAAAACTCCGTTCTCCGGAACAATGGAGCGAGCCACTGACTTATTGGAAATAATACATACTGATGTATGCGGTCAGATGAGTGTTGAGGCTCGCGGCAGGTATCATTATTTTATGACCTTCATAGATGATTTGAGCAGATATGGGTATATCTACTTGATGAAACACAAGTTTGAAACATTTGAAAAGTTCAAAGAATTTTAGAGTGAAGTGGAGAATCATCGTAACAAGAAAATAAAGTTTCTACGATCTGATTGCGGAGGCGAATATTTAAGTTATGAGTTTGGCCTTCATTTAAAACAATGTGGAATAGTTTCACATCTCACGCCACCTGGAACACCACAACGTAATGATGTGTCAGAATGTTGTAACCGTACTTTATTAGATATGGTGCGGTCTATGATGTCTCTTACCGATTTACCACTATCATTTTGGGGTTATGCATTAGAGACAACTGCATTCACTTTAAATAGGGCACTATCTAAATCCATGTAGATGACAATGTATGAATTGTGGTTTGGCAAGAAACCTAAGCTGTCATTCCTTAAAGTTTGGGGCTGCGATGCTTATGTGAAAAAGCTTCAGCCTGATAAGCTCGAACCCAAATCGGAGAAGTGCGTCTTCATAGGATACCCAAAAGAAACTATTTGGTACACCTTCTATCATAGATCTGAAGGCAACACCTTTGTTGCTAAGAATGGATCCTTTCTAGAGAAGGAGTTTCTCTCAAAAGAAGTGAGTGGGAGGAAAATAGAACTTGATGAGGTAATAGTACCTTCTCTTGAATTGGAAAGTATCTCATCACAGAAAACCGTTCCGATGATGCCTACACCAACTAGAGAGGAATCTAATGATAATGATCACGAAACTTTGGATCAAGATACTACCGAACCTCATAGGTCAACCAGAGAACATTCCGCACTAGAGTGGTACATTAATCTTGTTCTGGAGGTCATGTTACTAGACCATGACGAACCTATGAACTATGAGGAAGCGATGATGAGCCCAGATTCCGCAAAATGGCTTCAGGGCATGAAATCTGAGATAGGATCCATGTATGACAACAAAGTATGGATTTTGGTTGACTTGCCCGATGATTGGCAAGCCATAGAGAATAACTAGATCTTCAAGAAGAAGGCTGACGCTGATGGTAATGTTAATGTCTATGAAGCTCGACTTGTTGGGAAAGGTTATCGACAAGTTCAAGGAGTTGAGTACGATGAGACCTTCTCACCCGTAGCAATGCTTAAGTCAGTCTGAATCATGTTAGCAATTGCCGCATTTTATGATTATGAAATCTGGCAAATGGACGTCAAAACTGCATTCCTCAATGGCTTTCTTAAAGAAGAGTTGTGTATGATGCAACCAGAAGGTTCTGTCGATCCTAAAGGTGCTAACAAAGTGTGCAAGCTCTAGTGATCCATTTATGGACTAGTGCAAGCATCTCGGAGTTGGAATATACGCTTTGATGAGGTGATCAAAGCATATGGTTTTATACAGGATTTTGGAGAAGCATGCATTTACAAGAAAGTGAGTGGGAGCTCTGTAGCATTTCTAGTATTATATGTGGATGACATATTGTTGATTGGAAATGATATAGAATTTCTGGACAGCATAAAAAGGATACTTGAATAAAAGTTTTTTAATGAAAGACCTCGGTGAAGCTGCTTATATATTGGGTATCAAGATCTTTAGAGATAGATCAAGACGCTTAATTGGACTTTCACAAAGCACATACCTTGATAAAGTTTTGAAAAGGTTCAAAATGGATCAGTCAAAGAAAGGGTTCTTACATGTGTTACAAGGTGTGAAGTTGAGTAAGACTCAAAACCCTAACACGACAGAATATATAGAGAGAATGAAAGTCATTTCCTGTGGTTGAGTCATAGGTTATATAAAGTATGCCATGCTGTGTACCAAACCTATTACCTTGCCACAAGTTTGGCAATGGGGTACAATAGTGATCCAGGACTAGATCACTGGACAGGGGTTACGTCGATGCAAGCTTTGACACCAATCTGAATGACTCTGAGTCTCAATCTGGATACATATTGAAAGTGGGAGCAATTAGCTAGAGTAGTTCTATGCAGAGCATTGTAGACATAAAATTTGCAAACTACATACGGATCTGAATGTGGCAGACCCGTTGATTAAACCTCTCTCACAAGCAAAACAAGATGACACCTTAATACCCTTTTGGTGTTAATCACATAGCAATGTGAACTAGATTATTGACTCTAGTAAACCCTTCGGGTGTTGGACACATGGCGATGTGGACTATGGGTGTTAATCACTTGATGATGTGAAATATGGGTGTTAATCACATGGAGATGTGAAATAGATTGTTGACTCTAGTGCAAGTGGGAGGTTGAAGGAAATATGCCCTAGAGGCAATAATAAAGTTGCTATTTTATATTTCCTTATACCATGATAAATTTTATTATTCATGCTGGAATTGTATTAACCGGAAACTTGATACATGTGTGAATACATAGAGAAAACAATGTGTCCCCAGTAAGCCTCTACAAGACTAGCTCGTTAATCAAAGATGGTTTAGTTTCCTAACCATAGACATTAGTTGTCATTTCATGAACGGGATCACATCATTAGGAGAATGATGTGATGGAAAAGACCCATCCGTTAGCTTAGCATGTTGATTGTTGAGCTTTACTGTTATAGCTTTCTTCATGTCATATACATATTCCTTTGACTATGAGACTATGCAACTCCCGGATACCGGAGGAATACCTTGTGTGCTATCAAACATCACAACGTAACTAGGTGATTATAAAGATGCTCTACAGGTATCTCCGAAGGTGTTTTTTGGGTTGCCATAGATCGAGATTAGGATTTGTCACTCCGAGTATCGGAGAGGTACCTCTGGGCCCTCTCGGTAATGCACATCATAAGAAGCCTTGCAAGCAATGTGACTAATGATTTAGTTGTGGGATGATGTATTATAGAACGAGTAAAGAGACTTGCCGGTAACAAGATTGAACTAGGTATGAAGATATCGACAATCGAATCTCGGGCAAGTAACATACCAATGACAAAGGGAATAACGTATGTTGTCATTGCGGTTTGACCGATAAAGATCTTCATAGAATATGTAGGAACCAATATGGGCATCCAAGTTACGCTATTGGTTATTGACCGGAGTGGTGTCCCGATCATGTGTACATAGTTCTCAAACCTGTAGGGTCCGCATGCTTAACGTTCGATGACGATTTTGTATTATATGAGTTATGTGATTTGGTGACCGAATGTTGTTCGGATTCCCGGATGAGATCACATACATGATGAGGAGTCTCGAAATGGTCGAGAGGTAAAGATTCATATATTGGACAATGATATTCGGATAGTGAAAGTGTTTCGGGGGTATCGAGTACATATCGGGTCACCGGAAGGGGTTTCGGGCATCCCCCTGCTATCTCTTGAGCATGCGTTGGTTTTCCCTTGAAGAGGAAAGGGTGATGCAGCAAAGTAGCATAAGTATTTCCCTCAGTTTTTGAAAACCAAGGTATCAATCCAGTAGGAGACTACACGCAAGTCGCCTAGTACCAACACAAACAAACAAGAACCTCGCAACCAACGCGATAAAGGGGTTGCCAATCCCTACACGGTCACTTAAGAAAGTGAGATCTGATAGAGATAATAAGATAAATACTTTTCGTATTTTTACGGTATAGATTGGAAAATAAAGATTGCAAAATAAATAGTAAACTAGAATTGTAAATTGGAAACTTATATGATGTAAAGTAGACCCGGTGGCCATAGGTTTCACTAGTGGGTTCTCTCAAGATAGCATGTATTACGGTGGGTGAACAAATTACTGCCGAGCAATTGATAGAAAAGCACACAGTTAGGCATCACATCCGTGTCAAGTAGGCCGAAACAATTCTGCATCTACTACTATTACTCCACACATCGACCGCTATCCAGCATGCATCTAGAGTATTAAGTTCATAAGAACAGAGTAACGCAATAGGCAAGATGACATGATGTAGAGGGATAAACTCAAGCAATATGATATAAACCCCATATTTTTATCCTCGATGGCAACAATACAATACATACCTTGCTGCCCCTGCTGTCACTGGGAAAGGTCACCGCAAGATTGAACCCAAAGCTAATCACTTCTCCCAATGCAAGAAAGATCAATCTAGTAGGCCAAACTAAACCGATAATTTGAAGAGACTTGCAAAGATATCAAATCATGCATATAAGAATTCAGAGAAGAATTAAATAATATTCATAGATAATCAAGTTCATAAACCCACAATTCATCGGATCTTGGCAAACACACCACAAAAAGAATTACATCGAATAGATCTCCAAGAAGATCGAGGAGAACTTTGTATTGAGATCCAAAGAGAGGGAAGAAGCCTTCTAGCAAATAACTATGGACCCGAAGGTCTCTAGTAAACTACTCACACATCATCAGAGAGGCTATGGTGTTGATGTAGAAGCCCTCTGTGATCGAATCCCTCTCCAGCGGAGCGCAGGAAAAGGCCCCAAGATGGGATCTCATGGGCACAGAAGGTTGCGGTGGTGGAAAAGGTGTTTCGTTGCTCTCCCCGAAGGTTTCAGGGTATAAGAGTATATATATAGGCGAAAGAAATAGGTCGATGGAGCTGCGAGGGGACCATGAGGGTGGGGGCGCGCCCACCCCCTTGGGGTGCGCCCTCCTGCCTCGTGGCTTCCTCGCTGCTTCCTTGACGTCCACACCAAGTCTCCTGGATCACGTTTGTTCGAAAAAAGTTCCTCGCGAAGATTTCATTATGTTTGCATTCCGTTTGAGATTCCTTTTCTGCGAAACATTGAAATGGGAAAAAAACAATTTGCACTGGGCTTTCGGTTAATATGTTAGTCCTAAAAATAATATAAAAAGGTATATTAAAGGCCATTAAACATCCAAAACAGATAATATAATAGCATGGAACAATAAAGTTTTATAGATACATTGGAGACGTATCAAGCATCCCCAGGCTTAATTCCTGCTCGTCCTCGAGTAGGTAAATGATAAAAACAGAATTTTTTATGTGGAATGCTCCCTAACATAATTTTCAATGTAATTTTCTTTATTGTGGCATGAATATTCAGATCTGAAAGATTCAAGGCAAAAGTTTAATATTGACATAAAAACAATAATACTTAAAGCATACTAACCAAGCAATTATGTCTTCTCAAAATAACATGGCCAAAGAAAGCTATCCCTACAAAATCATATAGTCTGGCTATGCTCTATCTTCGTCACACAAAATATTTAAATCATGCACAACCCCCATGACAAGCCAAGCAATTGTTTCATACTTTTGATGTTCTCAAACATTTTCAATCTTCACGCAATACATGAGCGTGAGCCATGGATATAGCACTATAGGTGGAATAGAATGGTGGTTCTGGAGAAGACAAAATGGAGAAGATACTCAAACTAGGCGCGTCAACGGGCTATGGAGATGCCCATCAATAGATATTAATGTGAGTGAGTAGGGATTGCCATGCAACGAATGCACTAGAGCTATAAATGTATGAAAGGTCAACAAAAGATACTAAGTGGGTGTGCATCCAACTTGCTTGCTCATGAAGACCTAGGGCATTTTGAGGAAGCCCATCATTGGAATATACAAGCCAAGTTCTATAATGAAAAATTCCCACTAGTATATGAAAGTGACAACACAAGAGACTCTCTATCATGAAGATCATGGTGCTACTTCGAAGCAGAAGTGCGGAAAAAGGATAGTAGCATTGCTCCTTCTCTCTTGTTCTCTCATTTTTTTAATTTGGGCCTTTTTTTATGGCCTCTTTTTTTCTTATCATTTCTTTTTTTTCGTCCGGAGTCTCATCCCGACTTGTGGGGGAATCATAGTCTCCATCATCCTTTCCTCACTGGGACAATGCTCTAATAATGATGATCATCACACTTTTATTTACTTACAACTCAATAAATACAACTCGATACTTAGAACAAAATATGACTCTACGTGAATGCCTTCGGCGGTGTAATGAATCAAGAGTGACATGTATGGAAAATTATGAATGGTGGCTTTGCCACAAATACGATGTCAACTACATGATCATGCAAAGCAATATGACAATGATGGAGCGTGTCATAATAAATGAAACGGTGGAAAGTTGCATGGCAATATATCTCGGAATGGCTATGGAAATGCCATAATAGGTAGGTATAGTGGCTGTTTTGAGGAAGGTAAATGGTGGGTTTATGGTACCGGCGAAAGTTGCGCGGTACTAGAGAGGCTAGCAATGGTGGAAGGGTGAGAGTGTGTATAATCCATGGACTCAACATTAGACATAAAGAACTCACATACTTATTGAAAATATCTATTAGTTATCGAAACAAAGTATTACGCGCATGCTCCTAGGGGGATATATTGGTAGGAAAAGACCATCGCTCGTCCCCGACCGCCACTTATAAGGAAGACAATCAGAAAATAAATCATGCTCCGACTTCATCACATAACGGTTCACCATACGTGCATGCTACGGGAATCACAAACTTTAACACAAGTATCTCTCAAATTCACAACTATTCAACTAGCATGACTCTAATATCACCATCTTCATATCTCAAAACAATCATAAAGAATCAAACTTCTCATAGTATTTAATGCACCTGATATGAAAAAAATTTATCATACCCATCTAGAATGCCTATCATATTAGGACTAATTTCATAACCAAAGAAAATTACCATGCTATTCTAAAAGACTCCCAAAATAATATAAGTGAAGCATGAGAGATCAATAATTTCTACAAAATAAAACCACCACCATGCTCTAAAAAATATAAGTGAAGTACTAGAGCAAAATTATCTAGCTCAAAAGATATAAGTGAAGCACATAGAGTATTCTAACAAATTCCAATTCATGTGTGTTATCCCAAAAGTGTGTGTACAGAAAGGATGATTGTGGTAAATTAAAAATCAAAGACTAAAATCATACAAGATGCTCCAAGCAAAACACATATCATGTGGTGAATAAAAATATAGCCTCAAGTAAAGTTACCGATAGACGAAGACGAAAGAGGGGATGCCTTCAGGGGCATCCCCAAGCTTAGGCTTTTGGTTGTCCTTGGATTTTACCTTGGGGTGCCTTGGGCATCCCCAAGCTTAGGCTCTTGCCACTCCTTGTTCCAAAATCCATCAAATCTTTAACCAAAAACTTGAAAACTTCCCAACACAAAACTCAACAGAAAAATCTCATGAGCTCTGTTAGTATAAAAAACAAATTAGCACTTAAGGTAATGTAATGAACTCATTATTTATTTACATTGGTTTTACACCTACTTTATTCCAACTACTCTATGGTTTGTACCCCCGATACTAGCCATAGATTCATCAAAACAAGAAAACAACACACGAAAAACAGAATCTGTCAAAAACAGAACAGTCTGTAGTAATCTGTAGGTTTTGAATACTTCTGTAACTCCACAAATTCTACAAAATTAGGAGGAGCTAAATAATTTGTATATTAATCCACTGCAGCTGGAATTGGTATATTATCACTCTCTGGTTAAAAATGAAAATTATTCTCGTGAGTGCATACTTTCTGTTTTTTCAGCAAGATCAAATAACAATCATCCAAGAAGATCCTGAAGGCTTTACTTGGCACAAACACTAATTAAAACATAAAAACACAATCATAAAAGAGGATAGATGATTTATTTATTACTAAACAGGAATAAAAATCAAGGAACAAAAATAAAATTGGGTTGCCTCCCAACAAGCGCTATCGTTTAACGCCCTAGCTAGGCATAAAAACAAGAATAGGTCTAGGTATTACCATCTTTGGTGTGCAATCCATAAGTGGATCTCATAATAGATTCATAAGGTAATTTTATTTTCTTCCTAGGAAAGTGTTCCATGCCTTTCCTTAATGGAAATTGGAATATAATATTTCCTTGTTTCATATCAATGATTGCACCAATCGTTCTAAGGAAAGGTCTACCAAGAATAATAGGACAAGTAGGATTGCAATCTATATCAAGAACAATAAAATCTACGGGAACATAATTCCTATCTGCAACAATAAGAACATCATTAATTCTTCCCATAGGTTTCTTAATGGTGGAATCCGCAAGATGCAAATTTAAAGAACAATCATCAAATTCACGAAAACCTAGCACATCACACAAAGTTTTTGGAATCGTGGAAACACTAGCACCTAAACAACATAAAGCATAGCATTCATGATCTTTAATCTTAATTTTAATAGTAGGTTCCCACTCATCATAAAGTTTTCTAGGGATAGAAACTTCTAATTCAAGTTTTTCTTCATAAGATTGCATTAAAGCATCAACGATATGTTTAGTGAAAGCTTTGTTTTGATCGTAAGCATGAGGAGAATTTAGCATGGATTGCAACAAGGAAATACAATCTACCAAAGAGCAATTATCATAATTAAATTCCTTGAAATACAAAATAGTGGGTCCATTGCTATGTAAAGTTTTGACCTCTTCAATCCCACTTTTACCAATTTTTGCATCAAGATCTAAAATCTCCGAATCATTGGGACGCCTTCTAACTAAAGTTGACTCATCTCCAGTCCCATCTTTATCAAGATTCTTATTGGCAAACAAAGATTTAATAGGAGACACACCAATAACTTTTAGATCTTCATCATTATTATCATGAAAACTAGAAGAAGATGCTTTTACAAAGCAATCTTCCTTAGCACGCATCCTAGCGGTTCTTTCTTTGCACTCATCAATGGAAATTCTCATGGCTTTGAGAGACTCATTGATATCATGCTTAGGTGGAATAGGTCTAAGATTTAAAGAATCAACATCAAGAGAAATTCTATCCATGTTCCTAGCCAACTCATCAATCTTAAGCAATTTTTCTTCAAGCAAAGCATTGAAATTCTTTTCGAATTCATAAATTCTTTAACACTAGTCTCAAAATTAGAGGGCATCTTACTAAAATTTCCATAAGAGTTGTTGTAGGAATTACCATAATTATTAGAGGAATTACTAGGGAATGACCTAGAATTAAAGTTTCCTCTATATGCGTTGTTACCAAAATTGTTCCTATCAATAAAATTCACATCCATAGATTCATTACTATTCTCAATCAAAGTAGACAAAGGCATATCATTAGGATCAGAAACACTTTTATTAGCAAACAATTTCATAAGTTCATCCATCTTTCCACTCAAGACATTAATCTGTTCTATCGCATGAACCTTTTTACTAGTAGATCTTTCGGTGTGCCATTGAGAATAATTAACCATAATATTATCTAGGAGTTTAATAGCTTCTCCTAAAGTGATTTCCATAAAAGTGCCTCCCACGGCCAAATCTAAAAGATTTCTA
Organism: Triticum dicoccoides; assembly: GCF_002162155.2. NCBI lineage: Eukaryota > Viridiplantae > Streptophyta > Magnoliopsida > Poales > Poaceae > Triticum > Triticum dicoccoides. The sequence continues at coordinate 329,026,657 of NC_041390.1, read as the reverse complement.
GAAGCAAAATTCAATCCAGCATAATTTTTTTGTATAATCATCCATAAATTCAAACCATGTGTAGGGCAATTACGTATCATTAGTTTCATCCTATCCCAAGCTTGTGCAACATGCTCATGATCAAGTTGCTTAAAATTCATAATATTTTTTCTAAAAGAGATGATCTTAGCAGGAGGAAAATACTTAGAGATAAAAGCATCTTTGCACTTATTCCATGAATCAATACTATTTTTAGGCAAATAGGAGAACCAAGTTTTAGCACGATCTCTAAGCGAAAATGGAAATAGCTTCAATTTAACAATATCATTATCCACATTTTTCTTCTTTTGCATATCACATAAATCAACAAAGCTGTTTAGATGGGTAGCGGCATCTTCACTAGGAAGGCCAGCAAATTGATCTTTCATTACAAGATTCAGCAAAGCATTATTAATTTCACAAGATTCAGCATTAGTAAGAGGAGCAATCAAAGTGCTAATAAAATCATTATTGTTGGTATTGGAAAAGTCACATAATTTAGTATTATCTTGAGCCATCGTGACAAACAATCAACACACAATCACACAACAGGCAAGTGAAAGAAGGCGAACAGAAAAAGGGAGAATGGAAAAGAGGCAAATAAAATGGCAAGGGTGGAGTGGGGGAGAGGAAAACGAGAGGTAAATGGCAAATAATGTAATGCGAGGGATAAGAGTTTGTGATGGGTACTTGGTATGTCTTGACTTGTGCGTAGATCTCCCCGGCAACGGCGCCAGAAATCCTTCTTGCTACCTCTTAAGCATGCGTTGGTTCTCCCTTGAAGAGGAAAGGGTGATGCAACAAAGTAGCGTAAGTATTTCCCTCAGTTTTTGAGAACCAAGGTATCAATCCAGTAGGAGACTACACGCAAGTCGCCTAGTACATGCACAAACAAACAAGAACCTCGCAACCAACGCGATAAAGGGGTTGTCAATCCCTTCACGGTCACTTACGAAAGTGAGATCTGATAGAGATAATAAGATAAATATTTTTGGTATTTTTATGGTATAGATTGGAAAATAAAGATTGCAAAATAAATAGTAAACTAGAATTTTAGATTGGAAACTTATATGATGTAAAGTAGACCCGGGGGCCATAGGTTTCACTAGTGGCTTCTCTCAAGATAGCATGTATTACGGTGGGTGAACAAATTACTACCGAGCAATTGATAGAAAAGCGCATAGTTATGATGATATCTAAGGCAATGATCATGAATATAGGCATCACGTCCGTGTCATGTAGACCGAAACGATTCTGCATCTACTACTATTACTCCACACATTAACAGCTATCTAGCATGCATCTAGAGTATTAAGTTCATAAGAATGGAGTAACGCATTAGGCAAGATGACATGATGTAGAGGGATAAACTCATGCAATATGATATAAACCCCATCTTTTTATCCTCGATGGCAACAATACAATACATGCCTTGCTTCCCCTGATGTCACTGGGAAAGGACACTGCAAGATTGAACCCAAAGCTAAGCACTTCCCCCATTGCAAGAAAGATCAATCTAGTAGGCCAAACTAAACCGATAATTCGAAGAGACTTGCAAAGATATCAAATCATGCATATAAGAATTCATAGAAGAATCAAATAATATTCATAGATAATCAAGTTCATAAATCCATAATTCATCAGATCTCGGCAAACACACCGCAAAAAGAGTTACATCGAATAGATCTCCAAGAAGATCGAGGAGAACTTTGTATTGAGATCCAAAGAGAGGGAAGAAGCCATCTTGCTAATAACTATAGACCCGAAGATCTGTGGTAAACTACTCACACATCATCTGAGAGGCTATGGTGTTGATGTAGAAGCCCTCCGTGATCGAATCCCCCTCCGGCGGAGCGCCAGAAAAGGCCCGAATATGGGATCTCATGGGCACAGAAGGTTGCGGCGGTGGAAAAGGTGTTTCGTTGCTCTCCCCGAAGGTTTCAGGGTATAAGAGTATATATAGGCGAAAGAAATAGGTCGGTGGAGCTGCGAGGGGCCCGCGAGGGTGGGGGCGCCATCCTGCCTCGTGGCTTCCTCGCTGCTTCCTTGATGTCCACTCTAAGTCTCCTGGATCATGTTTGTTCCAAAAAAGATCCTCGCGAAGGTTTCATTTCGTTTGGATTCCGTTTGATATTCCTTTTTTGCAAAACACCAAAATAGGCCAAAAAACAACAATTTGCACTAGGCTTTCGGTTAATAGGTTAGTCCCAAAAATAATATAAAAAGGTATATTGAAGCCCATTAAACATCCAAAATAGATAATATAATAGCATGGAACAATAAAAAATTATAGATACGTTGGAGACGTATCACCCCCCGGCAACTACATGGGCCTAGTGGGCCAAGAAGGGGACAGACCAGCCCCTAGGGGGCTGGTGCGCCCCATGTAGGCCAAAATAAGGGGAAGGAAAGAGGATAAGAGAGAAAGGAAGGGGAGCAATTTGGCCTCCCCCTTCCTTCTCTCCTCCCAAGTAGGATTCCTCCTACTTGGGGCGCCCCTTGGCTACCTCTCCTCCCCTCCAACCTATATATATGACGGGGCGCACTACTAGACCACACAACAACGATTGTTAGCAGTGGATCACTTCACCATCACCGTCACCACGCCATCATGCTAACGAAACTCTCCCTCGACACTTTGCTGGATCAAGAGTTCTAGGGACGTCATCGAGCTGAACATGTGCAGAACTCGGAGGTATCGTACGTTCGGTGCTTGATTAGTCGGAACGAGAAGAAGTTCGACTACATCAACTGTGTTGTCAAACGCTTCCGCTTTTGGTCTACGAGGGTACGTGGACACACTCTCCCCCTCTCGTTGCTATGCATCTCCTAGATAGATCTTGTTGAGTGTAGGAATTTTTTTGTAATTGCATGCTATGTTCCCAACAAAAGGCACCAAGGGTGGCCTCAAGAAAATGCCACAAACTGTCGTTTAAAGCAGCCAACCGCGTCGAGCGTTGGCGTGCGAGGCGTCAACGGTGGCCTCGACGGTGAGGTGCTCCTCCAAGATCTGGGGGTCAGCACGAATGGCAGCCATCGTGACCTCACCCATGCGTGCGGCCACAATTTGCTTCTCCGCTACCAAATGCTCCTTGAGCTCCTAGCTATACTGCGTGCACCATGGCATAGGGTGGCGCTTATTTGGTGGAGGGTTCAGTGATTTGGGTGGAAGGTGTCGCTCCAGCGGTCGGGGCATGTGGGATGTGGAAGGAGGAGGATGGGGGTCGGGTGTGGATTACCTGCCTGGATGGACGAGGCCGAGCAGCGCGAAGGAGGGTCGTCGGCGAGGAGGCGGTGCTGCAAGCAAGGAGTGAAGGTTTCAACTTGGAAAGGACGGCAGAAACAGGGGAAATGTGGCTTTTGGCAAGGGGGAGGGGCGGAGAGGTAGATATTCCCGCAGAAGCCAAAAATTTTGAATCGGATCAGCGAAAAAACTGGTGTGCGAAGTGTCATCAGACACGGTCCCTTATTCAGCACTGTGTACGATATGTGAACATCACAAATGATTTATATAGCTTAACCCGTGCGTGATGAGTTTGAACGTGCAAAAATTTGGTTCAAATTTCCCTGGTTACAGTGGTCATCCATGTCATTGCATAATTTGGGTACACAAAGGAGACTACAACACACCCACACTTCTTAATCGAGCAATTTCAGCAATTAAACAAAGCTAGCTGACCTAAACATTACTCTAACAAATTAAAGACCGGCACTCTTAATTAAGCAAAACAAAGAGTAGTGATGTCTACTACGCAACTTTATCCTTGTAGAGTTTTGTAGGACAACAACAAATTTCCCTCAAGTGGATGACCTAAGGTTTATCAATCCGTGGGAGGCGTAGGATGAAGATGGTCTCTCTCAAAAAACCCTGCAGCCAAATAACAAAAAGTCTCTTGTGTCCCCAACACACCCAATACAATGGTAAATTGTATAGGTGCACTAGTTCGGTGAAGAGATGGTGATACAAGTGCAATATGGATAGTAGATATAGGTTTTTTGTAATCTGAAAATATAAAAACAGCAAGGTAACTAGTAACAAACGTGAGTGAAAACGGTATTGCAATGCTTAGAAACAAGGCCTAGGGTTCATACTTTCACTAGTGCAAGTTCTCTCAACAATGATAACATAATTAGATCATATAACAATCCCTCAACGTGCAACAAATAGTGACTCCAAAGTCACTAATAGCGGAGAACAAACGAAGAGATTATTGTACGGTACGAAACCACCTCAAAGTTATTCTTTCTGATCGATCTATTGGGCTATTCCTATAAGTGTCACAAACAGCCCTAGAGTTCGTACTAAAATAATACCTTAAGACACACATCAACCAAAATCCTAATGTCACCTAGATACTCCAATGTCACCACAAGTATCCGTGGGTTTGATTATACGATATGCATCACACAATCTCAGATTCATCTATTCAAACCAACACAAAGAACTTCAAAGAGTGCCCCAAAGTTTCTACCAGAGAGTCAAGATGAAAACGTGTGTCAACCCCTATGCATAAGTTCACAAGGTCACAGAACCCGCAAGTTGATCACCAAAACATACATTAAGTACATCACGTGAATATCCCATTGTCACCATAGATAAGCACATGCAAGACATACATCAAGTGTTCTCAAATCCTTAAAGACTCAATCCGATAAGATAACTTCAAAGGGAAAACTCAATCCATTACAAGAAGGTAGAGGGGGAGAAACATCATAAGATCTAACTATAATAGCAAAGCTCGCGGTACATCAAGATCGTGCCAAATCAAGAACACGAGAGAGAGAGAGAGAGAGAGAGAGAGATCAAACACATAGCTACTAGTACATACCCTCAACTCTGAGGGTGAACTACGCCCTCCTCATCATGGAGCGCGTCGGGATGATGAAGATGTCCACCGATGAAGATTTCCCCTCTGGCAGGGTGCTGGAACAGGGTCTTGATTGGTTTTTGGTGGCTATAGAGGCTTGCAGCGGCAGAACTCCTGATCTAGGTTCTGTTCTGGAGGTTTGGGGATATATAAGAGGTGTTGGCGTCGAGAACAAGTCAGGGGAGTCCACGAGGGGCCCACAAGGTCGGAGGGTGCTCGGGGGGGGGGGGTAGGGCGCGCCCTCCACCCTTGTGGAGGCCTTGTGGCTCTTCTGGCCCAACTCTTTTGCTTCGGGGGCATCTTCTGGTCCAAAAACAGTCGCCGTGAAGTTTCAGGTCAATTGGACTCCGTTTGATATTGCTTTTCTACAAAACTCAAAAACAAGGAAAACCAGAAACTGGCAATGGGCTCTAGGTTAATAGGTTAGTCCCAAAAATTATATAAAATAGCACATAAATGCATATAAAACATCCAAGATTGATAATATAATAGCATGGAACAGTCGAAAATTATAGATAAGTTGAAGACGTATCAAGTACCACTACGGCTGGTGCTCGTCAATCTCCGTCGCCTCCTCCATGTCCAGCTCACATCCGATGATCTCCTAGGGAAGGGGCTCCATGTCATCCATCGCACCATACTCGGCAAGCATCTTGTCATCCGCATCCTCCATATCTTTGGAATAGGCCGCCACGAGCTGGGTGTAGGCGGCCGCGATCTGGGCTTGGGCGGGCTTCGTCGTGGCAGGTATGCCACGCAGGAACGGATAGCTGCTCGAATGCTCTCGGCGATTGCCAACTCTTCGGTCGTGCGTTGCTGACCATTGTCAGAGAAGCTTCATTCGATTTGTGCGGTGACCGGCATGAGCTGGGTGTGGGTGGCCTCGACATGCTCGTGGGCGGCCTCCATCAGGGCAAAGGTCGTTGCGCGGAATAGACAGCCGTTGTGCCGCTCTCAGGAGTTGCTATCTGATAACCCACAAGTATAGGGGATCGTTTGTAGCCTTGTTCAATAAATAAGAGTGTCGAACCCAACAAGGAGCTAAAGGTAGAACAAATATTCCCTCAAGTTCTATCAACCATCGATACAACTCTACGCACACTTGATGTTTGTTTTACCTAAAACAAGTATGAAACTATTTTGCAAGAATAAAAGTATGAGTACTTTGCGAGAATAAAAACTACGAACAAATTGCAAGGTAATAAAAGTAGATAGCTTTTGTCAACAAGAAAGTCATTTGTCCCTAGGCAATCGATAACAAGTACCGGTAATCATTCTTGTAATTTTATATGAGGGAAAGGCATGAGCTAACATACTTTCTCTACTTGGATCATATGCACTTATGATTGGACCCCTAGCAAGCATCTGCAACTACTGAAGATCATTAAGGTCGTGAAACCCAACCATAGCACTAAGTATCAAATCATCTTTGCTCCCATATACCATAACCCACTTATCCGCGTTTAGGCTGTTGTCACCCCTGCAACACCGACAATAAGCAAACCATGAACATATTGCAACACCCTACAGTGGGGGCCCGTCACGTTTGCGTTACACGGAGGGCGCCGTAGGACAGCACCATAAATAAAATATACACTCATACCAACCAAGATCATGATTAACCTAGAGGACAAAATATATCCACTCAAACATCATAGGGTAACCATAGATCATTGGGAAATAATATATGGAGTTGAGAACCATGTTTAAGTAGAGATTACAGTGGAGAGAAAGTTGGTGTGGACGGTAGAAAGGTTGTTGATGTAGATCGTTGTCCCGATCCTTGCCCCGACAGCATTCTGGCGCCCCCGGGAGAGAGGGGGAGAGAGCCCCCCTCCTTCTTATTCCTTGGCCTCCCCCCTAGATGGGAGGAGGTTTCCCCCTCTGGTCCATGGCCTCCATGGAGGCGGAGGGGCGGCAGCCCCTCCGAGATTGGATCTCCCTCTTTGTTCTCTTATGTTTTGCGTTCCCCAGATCTGCCCAAAAACTGTTTCTTATATTCCCAGAGATCTGTAACTCCGATAGCGCTAAAATTTTAACATGATTTATTTCTAGATATAAGGTTGTGCATGAAGTAGAGCCTCAACCAACGTACAAGGTGAGCACAACCCACCACCACGCGCTTGGAGCCTGGGGTGCGCCCTGGTGTCTCTTGGTCACGGTGGGCCTCCGTTTGCGTTGATTCCAAGTCCCAAAAATCACATATATTCCAAAATAATTCTTCGTAAATTTTTATCGCGTTTGGACTTTGTTTGATATGGATTTTCTGCGAAACAAAAAGCATGCAAAAAACAGGAACGAGCACTGGGCACTGGATCAATAGGTTAGTCCAATAAATCATATAAAATGTTGCCAAAAGTATGTGAAAGTTGTATAATATTGGCATGAAACAATAATAAATTATAGATACAACGGAGACGTATGAGCATGCCCAAGCTTAATTCCTGCTTGTCCTCAAGTAGGTAAATGATAGATAAGATAATTTTTGATGTGGAATGCTACCTAGCATAAACTTGATCATATATCTAATCATGGCATGAATATTAAGACATAAGTGATTCAAAGCAATAGTCTATAATTTTACATAGAGACATCAATACTTAGGTATCCCAACAAACAATCATGTCTTTCAAATATCAACGCTAAAGAAAGCTATCCCTACAAAATCATATAGTCTTGTCATGCTCTGTCTTCTTAACACAAAGTATTTATAATGCACAACCCCGATGACAAGCCAAGTAATTGGTTCATACTCCCTCTGTCTAGTGAAGAGTGTACATCTAGAAATTTTAGGACAAATTATGGAGTTGAGTAAAAAAATGTATTAGAAAGGTGCAAGTCACCATCTCTCTCCTCTTTAATTACCCAACCCCCAATGAGATAAGTGCATGTAGAAATTAAGAAGACCATGTGTAGATTGATATTGGTCTTGATTACCGTGTGATAAGAGAGAAGTATTTTTTCCTACTTTAGAGTGCATTGGGAAGATAGAAGTACACTCTTTTGTGGACAAATTTTGAAGCTAGATGTACACTCTTTACCGGACGGAGGGAGTACTTTTTAATGTGCTTCAGCTTTTTCAACCCTCACGCAATACATGAGCGCAAGCCATGGGTATAGCACTATGGGTGGAATAGAGTATGATGATAGGGGTAAATATAGAGAAGACAAAAAGTAAGAAAGTATCACATCGACGGGCTAACCAACGGGCTATGGAGATGCCCATCAATTGATATCAGTGCAAGGAGTAGGGATTGCCATGCAATGAATGCACTAAGAGCTATAAGTGTATAAAAGCTCAAAATGAAAACTAAGTGGGTGTGCATCTAATCCTATAATGGAAAATTCCCACTAGTATATGAAAGTGACAACATAGGAGACTCTCTATATGAAAAACAAGGTGCTACTTTGAAGCACAAGTGTGAAACTAGCATGCGCTTCTATCTTTTTTTTCCCTTTTTTTCTTTCTCCTTTTTTCTTTTTAATATTTTCTCTCTCACTTGTGGGGGAATCATAGTATCCATCATCCTTTCCTCACTGGGGCAATGCTCCAAAAATGAATAATGATGATCATCACACTTCTATTTACTTATAAGTCAAAAGAAATAAAATTACAACTCGATACCTATAACAAAATATGACTCTATATGAATGCCTCTGGCAGTGTACCAGGATGTGCAATGATTTAGCTTAACATGTATGAAAATGATGAACGGTGGCTGAGCCACAAATACTATGTCAGCTATATAGCTATATGATCATGCAAAGCAATATGACAATGAATGCTCAAGTCATCACAATGGAAGCGGTGGAAGTTCAATGGTAATATATCTCGAAAGGCTATGGAAAGGCCATAATAGGTAGGTATGGTGGTTGTTTTGAGGAAGATATAATAAGGCTTATGTGTGATAGAGCGTATCATATCACGGGGTTTGGATGCACCGGCGAAGTTTGCACCAACTCTCAAGGTGAGAAAGGGCAATGCACGGTACCGTAGAGGCTGGCAAATTGCGAAAAGGTAAGAGTGTGTATAATCCATGGACTCACATTAGTCATAAAAAACTCATATACTTATTGTAGAAGTTTATTAGCCCTCGAAGCAAAGTACTACTATGCATGCCCCTAGGGGGATAAATTGGTAGGAAAAGACCATCGCTCGTCCCCGACCGCCACTCATAAGGAAGACAATCAATAATAAATCATGCTCCAACTTCATAGCATAACAAGAGACTATACGTGCATGCTTCGGGAATCACAAACCTTAACACCAATATTCTTACTAACCACAACCGTTTACTAGTACCTCCCACATATTCCATCTCTATATCACAAAACTATTGCAAGGAATCAAACATATCATATTCAGTGATCCATAAGTTTTGTGTAGGATTTTATGACTAACCATGCAAATGACCAATTCCTGTCGACTCTCTAAATAGATATAAGTGAAGCATGAAAGTTTAATTCTTTCTACAAAATATCAAGCTCTAACAAGTATAAGTGAAGCAAAAGAGCATTCTACAAATAACGGTTTTCTATTGGAAGAGAAACAGGCAATCCAAACTTCAAATGATATAAGTGAAGCACATGAAGCATTCTATAAAGCCACACTCAAAAGATATAAGTGAAGTGCAATGAGCATTCTATAAATCAACCATTCACTATCTCATACTAGCTGAAGGAAATATTCCCTAGAGGCAATAATAAAGTTTTTATTCTATATTTCCTTATATCATGATAAATGTTTATTATTTATGCTAGAATTGTATTAACCAGAACTTGATACATGTGTGGATACATAGACAAAACACCGTGTCCCTAGTAAGCCTCTACTAGACTAGCTCGTTAATCAAAGATGGTTAAGTTTCCTAACGATAGACATGTGTTGTCATTTGATGAACGGGGCCACATCATTTGGAGAATGATGTGATGGACAAGACCCATCCATTAGCATAGCATATTGATTGTTCACCTTTATTTCTATTACTTTCTTCATGTCAAATACATATTCCTTTGACTATGAGATTATGCAACTCCCGGATTCCGGAGGAATACCTTATGTGCTATCAAACGTGACAACATAATTGGGTGATTATAAAGATGCTCTACAGGTATATCCGAAGGTGTTTGTTGGGTTGGCATAGATCGAGACTAGGATTTGTCACTCCGAGTATCGGAGAGGTATCTTAGGGCCCTCTCGGTAATACACATCATAAGAATCCTTGCAAGCAATGTGACTAATGAGTTAGTTGCAAGATGATGTATTACGGAACGAGTAAAGAGACTTGCCGATAACGAGATTGAACTAGGTATGAAGATTCCGACGATCAAATCTCGGGCAAGTAATATACCGATGACAAAGGGAATAACGTATGTTGTCATAAGGTTCGACCGATAAAGATCTTCATAGAACATGTAGGAGCCAATATGGGCATCCAGGTTTCGCTATTGGTTATTGAACAGAGAGATGTCTCAGTCATGTCTACATAGTCCTCGAACCCGTAGGGTCCGCACACTTAATGTTCATTGACGATATAGTATTGTATGAGTTATGTATATTGGTGATCGAATGTTGTTCGGAGTCCCGAATATGATCACGGACATGACGAGGAACTCCAGAATGGTCCGGAGATAAAGATTGATATATGGGATAATAGTGTTCGGTCTCCGGAAAGGTTCCAGAATTCACCGGAAGGGGTTCCGGATGTTTCCCGAAATGTATGGGTACAAGAACACTTTATTTGGGCCAAAGGGGAAAGCCCACGAGGTTTTTTGAAAGCGCAAAAGGAAGTTTTGCGCAGTCCAGGGGCTAGACATCGGGAACCCTGGTGTCTGGTCCTGGGGTTCGAGAAGGACTCTTGCCTTCCAGGAAAAACCGACTTTGACGAGGCTTTACTCCAAGTTTCGACCCCTGGGCTCAACATATAAATAGAGGGGCAGGGCTAGCACCCAAGACACATCAAGATTCAGCAAGCCATGTGTCGGCAACCCCGTCCTCTCTAGTTTATCCTCCGTCTAGTTTCTGTAGTGCTTGGCGAAGCCCTGTGGAGATTGTTCTTCATCACCAACCGTCACCACGCCATTGTGCTGCCAGAACACATCTACTACTTCGCCCGTCTTGCTGGATAAAGAAGGTGACGTCATCAAGCTGAACGTGTGCTGAACGCGGAGGTGTCGTACGTTCGATACTTCATCGGGACGGATCATGAAGATGTACGACTACATCAACCACATTGATAAACGCTTCTACTTTGTGATCTTCAAGGGTATGAAGATGCTCTCCCCTCTCATTGCTATGCATATCCTAGATAGATCTTGCGTGAGCGTCGGATTTTTTTGAAATTGCATGCTACATTTCCCAACAGTGGCATCCGAGCCAGGTCTATGCGTAGATGATATGCACGAGTAGTACACAAAGAGTTGTGGGTGGTGATCGTCATACTGCTTACCACCAATATCTTATTATGATTCGGCGGTATTGTTGGATGAAGTGGCCCGGACGAACCTTACATGACCACGTTCATGAGACCGGTTCCACCGACATCCATGCAACTAGTTTGGATAAAGGTGGCTAGCGGGTGTCTGTTTCTCCAACTTTATTTGAATCAAATTTGACTGCGGCCGGTCCTTATTGAAGGTTAAAACAACAAACTTGATAAATCATCATTGTGGTTTGATGCGTACGTAAGTACGGTTCTTGCTAGAAGCCCGTAGCAGCCACGTAAAACTTGCAACAACCAAGTAGAGGACGTCTAAGTTGTTTTTTCAGGGCATGTTGTGATGTGATATGGTCAAGACATGATGTGATATATGTTATTGTATGAGATGATCATGTTTTGTAAAATTTACTGGCAACCGGCAGTAGCCTTATGGCTGTCTCTTTATTGTATGAAATGCAAATGCCATGTAATTGCTTTACTTTATCACTATGTGCTAACGATAGTTGTAGAAGCAATAGTTGGCGAGACGACCACGACGCTATGATGGAGATCAAGGTGTCAAGCGAGTGATGATAGAGATCATGATGGTGCTTTGGAGATGGAGATCAAAGGCACAAGATGATGATGGCCATATCATGTCACATATTTTGATTGCATGTAATGTTTATCTTTTATGCATCTTATTTTGCTTAGTACGGTGGTAGCATTATAAGATGATCCCTTACTAAAATTTCAAGGTATAAGTGTTCTCCCTGAGTATGCACCGTTGCGACCGTTCGTCATGCTAAGACACCACGTGATGATCGGGTGTGATAGGCTCTATGTTCACATACAACGGGTGCAAAAAAAATTTGCACATGCGGAATACTCGGGTTAAACTTGACGAGCCTGGCATGTACAGACATGGCCTCAGAACACTGGAGACCGAAAGGTCAAACGTGAATCATATAGTAGATATGATCAACATAGAGATGTTCACCATTGAAGACTACTCCATCTCACGTGATGATCGAACATGGTTTAGTTGATTTGGATCACGTATCACTTAGATGACTCGAGGGATGTCTATCTAATTGGGAGTTCGTAAGTAATTTGATTAATTGAACTTAATTTATCATGAACTTAGTCCTCATAGTATTTGCATGTCTATGTTGTAGATCATTAGCTCGCGATATAACTCCTATATATTTTTGATATGTTCCTAGAGAAAAGTTGAAAGATGATAGTAGCAATGATGCGGACTGGGTCCGTGATCTGAGTATTATCCTCGTTGCTACACAGAAGAATTATGTCCTTGATGCACCGCTAGGTGAGAAACCTGTTGCAAGAGCAGATACAAACATTATGAACGTTTTGCAAGCTCGAGATGAGGACTACTTGATAGTTTAGTGCACCATGCTTTACGGCTTAGAACCGGGACATCAAAAACATTTTGAACACCACGAAGCATATGAGATGTTCCAAGAGCTGAAATTGGTATTTCATACTCATGCCCGTGTCAAGAGGTATGAGACCTCTGACAAGTACTTTGCCTACAAGATGGAGGAGAATAGCTCAACCAGTGAGCATGTGCTCAGAATGTATGGGTACTACAATCACTTGAATCAAGTGGGAATTAATCTTCTACATAAGATAGTGATTGACAGAGTTCTTTAGTCACTATCACCAAGCTACTAGAACTTCATGATGAACTATAATGTGCAAGGGATAATGGAAAAGGTTCCCGAGCTCTTCGCGATGCTGAAATCAGCGAAGGTAGAAATCAAGAAAGAACATCAAGTGTTGATGGTTAACAAGATCACCAGTTTCAAGAAAAGTGGCAAAGGAAAAGAAAGGGAACTTCAAGAAGAATGACAAGCAAGTTTCCACTCCCGTGAACAAGCCCAAAGCTAGACCTAAGCCTGAAACTGAGTGCTTCTACTGCGAAGGGAATGGTCACTTGAAGCGGAACTACCCCAAATACTTGGCGGATAAGAAGGATGGCAAAATGAACAAAGGTATATTTGATATACATGTTATTGATGTGTACTTTACTAGTGTTCATAGTAACCCCAGGGTATTTGATACCGGTTAAGTTGCTAAGATTAGTAACTCAAAAAAGGAGTTGCAAAATGAACAGAGACTAGTTAAGGGCGAGGTGATGATGTGTGTTGGAAGTGATTCCAAGGTTGATAAGATCACCATCGCACACTCCCTTTACCTTTGGGATTAGTGTTGGACCTAAATATATATTATTTGGTGTTTGCGTTGAGCATGAATATGATTGGATCATGTTTATTGTGATATGGTTATTCATTTAAGTAAGAGAATAATTGTTGTTTTGTTTACATGTAAAAAAAACCTTCTATGGTCATACACACAGTGTAAATGGTTTATTGAATCTCGATCGTAGTGATACACATATTCATAATATTGATGCCAAAAGATGCAAAGATGATAATGATAGTGCAACATATTTGTGGCACTACCGCTTAGGTCATATTGCTGTAAAGCACATGGAGAAACTCCATACGGATGGATTTTTGGAATCACTTGATTATGAATCATTTGATATTTGCGAACCATGCCTCATGGGCAAGATGACTAAAACTCCATTCTTCAGAATAATGGAGTGAGCCAATGACTTATTGGAAATATTACATACCGATGTATACGGTCCGATGAGTGTTGAAGCTCGCGGCGGATATCATTATTTTATAACCTTCATAGATGATTTGAGCAGATATGGGTATATCTACTTGATGAAACACAAGTCCAAAACAATTGAAAAGTTCAAAGAATTTCAGAGTGAAGTGGAGAATCATCGTATCAAGAAAATAAAGTTTCTATGATCAGATCGCAGAGGCGAATATTTGAGTTACGAGTTTGGCCTTCATTTAAAACAATGTGGAATAGTTTCACAACTCACGCCACCTGGAACACCATAGTGTAATGGTGTGTGTGAACGTCGTAACCGTACTTTATTAGATATGGTGCATTCTATGATGTGTCTTACCGATTTGCCTTTATCATTTTTGGGTTATGCATTAGAGACAGATGCATTCACGTTAAATAGGGCACCGTCTAAATCCATTAAGACGACACCGTATGAACTATGATTTGGCAAGAAACCAAAGCTATCGTTTCTTAAAGTTTGGGGTTGCGATGCTTATGTGAAAAAGCTTCAGCCTGATAAGCTCAAACCCAAATCGGAGAAGTGCGTCTTCATAGGATACCAAAAAGAAACTGTTGGGTACACCTTCTACCACATATCCGAAGGCAAGATCTTTGTTGCTAAGAATGGATCCTTTCTAGAGAAGGAGTTTGTCTCGAAAGAAGTGAGTGGGAGGAAAGTAGAACTTGATGAGGTAATTGTACCTTCTCTCGAATTGGAAAGTAGCTCATCACATAAAATAGTTCTCGTGATGCCTACACCAACTAGAGAGGAAGCTAATGATAATGATCACGAAACTTCAGATCAAGTTACCACTGAACTTTGTGGGTCAACCAGAGCATGTTCCACACCAGAGTGGTACGGTAACCCTGTTCTGGAAGTCATGTTACTAGACCATGACGAACCTGCGAACTATGAAGAAGCTATGATGAGACCAGATTCCGATAAATGGCTTGAGGCCATGAAAACTGATATGGGATCCATATATGAGAGCAAAGTGTGGACTTTGGTGGACTTGCCCAATGATCAGCAATCCATTGAGAATAAATGGATATTCAATAGGAAGACAGACACTGATGGTAGTGTTACTATCTACAAAGCTCGACTTGTCGCAAATGGTTTTTGACAAGTTCATGGTGTTGACTATGATGAGATTTTCTCACTCGTAGCGATGCTTAAGTCTGTTCGAATCATGTTAGTAATTGCTGGATTATATGAAATCTAGCAAATGGATGTCAAAACTGCATTCCTTAATGGATTTCTTAAAGAAGAGTTGTATATGATGCAACCAAAAGGTTTTGTCGATAAAGGTGCTAACAAAGTGTGCAAACTCCAGCGATCCATCTATGGACTGGTGCAAGCATCTGAAAGTTGGAATATACGCTTTGATAAGGTGATCAAATCATATGGTTTTATACAGATTTGAAGTGAAGCATGTATTTACAAGAAAGTGAGTGGGAGCTCTGTAGAATTTCTAATATTATATGTGGATGACATATTTTTGATTGGAAATGATATAGAATTTTCGGATAGCATAAAGGATATTTGAATAAAAAATTAATGAAAAACCTCAGTGAAGCTGCTTACATATTGAGCATCAAGATCTATAGGGATAGATCGGGATGCTTAATAGGACTTTCACAAAGCACATACCTTGATAAAGTTCTGAAGAAGTTCAAAATGAATCAATCAAAGAAAGGGTTCTTGCCTGTGTTACAAGGTGTGAAATTGAGTAAGACTCAGAACCCAACCACGGCAGAAGATAGAGAGAGAATGAAAGTCATTCCCTATGCCTCAGCCATAGGTTCTATAAAGTATGCTATGCTGTGTACCAGACTTGTTGTGTGCCTTGCCATGAGTTTGGCAAGGGGGTATGTTGGATCGAAAGTATGTCTAGAGGGGGGTGATTAGACTATTTGACCAAATAATAATCTAGCCTTTTCCCAATTTTAAGTTTTGGCAGATTTTAGCAATATAGAACAGGTCAAGCAATCAACCCACACATGCAAGTCTAAGAGTATATATAGCAGCGGAATGTAAAACATTGCATATGAAGGTAAATGGAGGAGTTTGGAGGGAGCAAACGCAATGTAGACACGGAAGATTTTTGGCGTGGTTCTGATAGGTGGTGCTATCGTACGTCCACGTTGATGGAGACTTCAACCCACGAAGGGTAACAGTTGCGCCAGTCCATGGAGGGCTCCACCCACGAAGGGTCCATGAAGAAGCAACCTTGTCTATCCCACCATGGCCATCACCAACGAAGGACTTGCCTCACTAGGGTAGATCTTCATGAAGTAGGCGATCTCCTTGCTTGTACAAACTCCTTGGTTCAACTACACATTCTTGTTGGAGGCTCCCAAGTGGAACCTAACCAATCTAGGAGACACCACTCTCCAAAAGGTAATAGATGGTGCGTTGATGATGAACTCCTTGCTCTTGTGCTTCCAATGATAGTCTCGCCAACATTCAACTCTCTCTCACTATTTGGATTTGGTGGAAAGGATGATTTGAGTGGAAAGCAACTTGGGGAAGGCTAGAGATCAAGATTCATATGGTTGGAATGAAATATCTTGGTCTCAACACGTGAGTAGGTGGTTCTCTCTCAGAAAATGTATGTTGGAAGTGTAGGCTGATACGTCCATTTTTTATGATGCTTTTATATCAATATTTATTGCATTATGGGATGTTATTACACATTATGTCACAATACTTATGCCTATTCTCTCTTATTTTACAAGGTTTATATGAAGAGGGAGAATGCCGGCAGCTGGGATTCTGGGCTGGAAAAGGAGCAAATATTAGAGACCTATTCTGCACCGCTCCAAAAGTCATGAAACTTCATGGAAGAAGTTTTCAGAATATATAAAAAATACTCGGCAGAAGAGATTCACCAGGGGCCCACACCCTGCCCACGAGGGTGGGGCGCGCCCTACCCCCCTGGGCGCGTCCCCCTACCTCGTGGGCCCCCTGATGGCCCTCGGTGGCCATCTTCTGCTATATGAAGTCTTTCGATGGGAAAAAAAGAAGCCATCTTCTCAGACAAAACTCTGCCGCCACGAGGCAGAACCTTGGCGGAACCAATCTAGGGCTCCGGTAGAGCTGTTCTGCCGGGGAAACTTCCCTCCCGGAGGGGGAAATCATCGCCATCGTCATCACCGACGCTCCTCTCATCGGGAGAGGGCAATCTCCATCAACATCTTCATCAGCACCATCTCCTCTCAAAACCCTAGTTCATCTCTTGTATCCAATTCTTGTCTCCAAGTCCTGGATTGATGCTAGTAGGTTGCTAGTAGTGTTAATTACTCCTTGTAGTTGATACTAGTTGGTTTTATTGGTGGAAGATCATATGTTCAGATCCTATATGCATATTAATACCCCTCTGATTATGAACATGTTTATGCTTTGTGAGTTCCCGAGGACATGGGAGAAGTCTTGCTATTAGTAGTCATGTGAATTTGGTATTCGTTCGATATTTGATGAGATGTATGTTGTCTCTCCTCTAGTGGTGTTATGTGAACATCGACTACATGACACTTCAACATTATTTGGGCCTAGAGGAAGGCATTGGGAAGTAATAAGTAGATGATGGGTGCTAGAGTGACAGAAGCTTAAACCCTAGTTTATGCGTTGCTTCGTAAGGGGCTGATTTGGATCCATATGTTTCATGCTATGGTTAGGTTTACCTTAATACTTTTGTTGTAGTTGCGGATGCTTGCAATAGAGGTTAATCATAAGTGGGATGCTTGTCCAAGTAAGGACAGTACCCAAGCACCGGTCCACCCACATACCAAATTATCAAAGTACCAAACGTGAATCATATGAGCGTGATGAAAACTAGCTTGACGATATTCCCATGTGTCCTCGGGAGCACTTTTCTCTATATAAGAGTTTGTGCAGGCTTGTCCTTCGCTACGAAAAGGATTGGGCCACCTGGCTGCACCTTATTTACTTTTGTTACTTGTTGCTCGTTACAAATTATCCTATCACAAAACTATCTGTTAGCACTTGTTTCAGTACTTGCAGAGAATACCTTGCTGGAAACCGCTTATCATTTCCTTATGCTCCTCGTTGGGTTCGACACTCTTACTTATCGAAAGGACTACGATAGATCCCCTATGCTTGTGGGTCATCATAGGCACGTTCTGATGGCTCTCCTTACTAATGAAGGAAGGGTGGAGGGGTATATATAGCCTCCACACAAAATCTAACTGTTACACACAAATCACCAAACTCGATGGGACCAAATCATGAAACTCGGTCAGACCGATTTAGTTCAAAATGTGAACGTTAGGATTTTCAGTGGGACCGACATGTCAACTCGGTAGGACTGATTTTATTAGTGTTAGGGCATAACGTAATCTCGGTGAGACCGATCACATAAACTCGGTAGGACCGATTTCTGTAATAGGAAAACAAAGAGTTGGTCAGGCAAACTCGGTGGGACCGATTCGCTCATTTCGGTGGGAAAAAATGTTACGAAAGGGAAACCGAGAGTTTGCTTTGCGAACTCGATGGGACCGATCGCTCATCTCTGTTGTACCAAAATGTTATGAAGGGAAACCGAGAGTTTGCAATCCCATCTCGGTGAGATCTAAGTGACTAGGGTGTCTGGCAGTGGCTATGTTAAGTGAACTCGGTGGCATCAGATAGATCAAATCGTTCGGGCCGAGTTTGACTTTTGGTTTGGGACATATGTGGATATGAGAAAGTGGTTTAGGGCTTTTGGAGCATATCACTAAGCATTTTGAGCAAACAAGCCATTAAGCAACACCTCATCCCCTTTTAATAGTATTGGCTTTTCCTATGGACTCAATGTGATCTTGGATCACTAAAATGAAAATGTAGAGTCTTGAGCTTGAGCCAATTTGTGTCCTTTGCATTTTGAGGGGTCCACATTCCTAATCCATGCAATGCCAATCATTGAACTTTCTGAAATGATCATCTTGAAATAGCATTAGTTCAATGAGCTATATGTTGTTAGTAATTACGAAAACCACCCAGGGATAGTTGCACTTTCAATCTCCCCCTTTTTGGTAATTGATGACAATATATAGATCAAATCTTTGACAAATGATAATAAGATTTAAAGTACATCGTTGCTTTGAGAAGTATGTGATAAGCAAGAGATCCCCCTAAATTTGTGCATCATTTGAAATTTGCGTTTGAATGCAAATGCACAATCGATTAGGATCATGGGTTACTCTTCCATGTCACATACATCTTGGTGGAGCTCTCAAAATGATAGGAATTAAAACATGCACTCATCACCAAGCAAAGTGAATGATCATATATGAGATAGCAAAGATAATATCATCCAAGCAAGCATTAAAGTTGAATATGATCAAACACATGATCATACAAGTATCTCACACACAGACATAAAGAGTATCAAACAAGCACACACAAAAGTATCAACCAAATAGCAAGAGAGACAAAGAAGCAAAACATAACACTCTCTCTCAAAGCCTATGATCTATACATTTCTCCCCCTTTGGCAACAAGTTGCCAAAAAGTTTGAAAATGCATAGTGCTATGCATCTCTCTAGGCTTGATCTTCGGGAGGTGGTGTAGAGAGGACTCCAAGGACGAAGGCATCAGTTGATGTTGTTGGAGCTAGTGGAGTGGAAACTGGAGGTGGCACTGAAGTTGTTGCTGCTGGTGCTGAAGTAGTTGCTCTAGTGTCAGGCACTGGCACTGCAGCAGATCTCTAACCTCTGGGCACTCTCTGAAAAGCATATGTAGTAGCCTGCCCTTTCCTCTCCTCTGCTTCCTCCTGGAGTTGCTCAATAGCTGACTGTGTCTTAGTTACTTTAAGATCAAGATCATAAATTTTGGTCTCTATGATCCTCTCCAAGCTCTCATAATTCTTGTTCAGGGTGGCCAAGCCCTTCTCGATCCTCAAAGTTGCTTGAATTAGATATGCGAGCTGATCTTGTTTTGACTTCAGAAAAACTTGAGATGCCTCCTCAACACTTGGCATTTTTGCAGCCTTCTCAGCCTTTGCCTTTGCTCTCTTCTCTTGTGCTTGCACTAATGTGGCATCATCCTCATTCATAACAACTGTGTTATCCTCAAATTCTGGTCTCAAGGGTAAGTGCCCCTTGTCCAACAAATAAGTGCATGTGCCCATCTTGGAGTTGATGAGCACCTGAATGTGTGGAGCATACCCACAAGATCTCTTTTGATCAGCATCTGTCCTCTTGATTGTCTCAACAATCAGACTCATGACCTTGAATTTCTGAGGCACATCAAATATCTGCAGCAAGTTGATTGAATGTCCTCTGATCATCTTGTGATCTCCAGATTTGGGCAACATTGTATGCCTCAATATAGTGTTGGTTGTAGCTAGACCAGACAACAAGTAATGTACAGATCCAAGCTTATGTGTTTCCAAAGGTTTGTCTGGGATCTCCTTGTACATGTCGGCGTTCTGGGAACGGGGTCCCCAGACTTGCCTGCCTACGGCATGCGGCGTGGCTCAAAGGGGGGCCCAGCGCGGCCCATCTTCACCAACACAAACCCAAGACCCTCGAGAGGGGCCAAGCCTCGCGGGGCGGACGACGCGGAGCTTCCTCAGGCGCGGCCTCATCAGGTTGGCTCACGAGGAGGCAGAGAGATCAAGGCGGGGTACCTCATGAGGTGCCCGTGACGCAAGCCATGACGACCGGGGGCGCCAGGCGGGTGCCAGCCCGCACAGTGTCCTCCCTTCCTCTTTGGTGCAAAGGGGGCAAGCGCAGCCGCAGAGTACCGAGGCATGAGGCAAAGGTTGCCATTTCGGTGCAACTAGACCAAGACCA
Organism: Triticum dicoccoides; assembly: GCF_002162155.2. NCBI lineage: Eukaryota > Viridiplantae > Streptophyta > Magnoliopsida > Poales > Poaceae > Triticum > Triticum dicoccoides. The sequence goes on along the minus strand of NC_041390.1, from coordinate 329,005,878 downwards.
GGAGGACTACGAGACGGAGGTCACCATGGAGCCCAAGACGGCGTCATCACCAGAGCTTTGCGTAGACGAAGATTACTTTTGTCAGGATAGCTGATACTAGCTGTCCCCCTTCAAATTAACCCGCCATTGTTGGCTCCCTTCCCGCTTGATATTTGGGAAGAGGACCAGGGCCTCTATAAATAGGACCAGCCACCCACAGAGCTAAGGGGGGAAGAAGAAAAGAGAGAGCTGAGCCGAAGGGATCGAAGGATAGAGAAGATCAGAAAGAGAGAGAGAAAGGTGACTGAGCTCCTCCCAGCAGTTCATCGCCCCAGCCAAGAACAGACCCTCGCGAGGCTGTTCTTCCTTGTATTGTTCATCATCATCAGCCCAAGAGGCAATCCACCACACCACACACTGGAGTAGGGTATTACACCACAACGGTGGCCCGAACCAGTATAAACCTTGCGTCTCTTGTGCTGTTTTTTCTGTAGTTTAGATCTTGGCAAGGCGGAGGAGTGCAGGTAGGTAGGAGGCGAAATCTCCGTGCACACCCCAGTGTTCGAACCTCAAGGGTCTGCCGGAACCTGAAATCCGACATTTGGCGCGCTAGGTAGGGGTACGCCGGGATTCGTCTTCCACCACCCCGTTCTCGCCCATGTCTGACGCTCGTCGAGCCCGTGCCGAGCGCCGGGCCGCGCTCGCTGCCCGCGTCGCCCAGACGGCCCCTGTCGGCGGGGGTCCTCGCCGTTCCCCGTCACCTGCCATCAACGCCGCCACCGGCCCGGCGGGGGACGAGCAGCAAGCATCGTCCCAGCATCCGTCCGTGCGGCAAGACGGCCGCACCGCAACTCCCTCGCTCACCCCAGCTGGCTCTTCGTCCCGCGCGCTCCGCGCGCCCATGGAGGCTCGGGCTGCACTCATCGCAGCGAACGAGCTTCTGCGCTACCATCCCGTCGACGACGTCTACAAAGAATGGCTCGACCATGTCGCCGAGCTCGTCCGCGCCGCAGGGGGCTCTCCTGCGCCGTCCGCTCCGCTGCACCGAATCCCGCCCCGCACGGGCAATGAAGCTCCGGCGGCGCCCCGGCCGCCTCCTCCTCGGGAAGGTGCCATGGCTCCAAGGCGCGTGGCCCCTGGGCGGAACCCGCTCCGTCAGGCGCCAGCGCAGCAAGAGCAGAGCTGTCAAGAAGTCCCTCGCCCGCAAGAAGCTGCCCGGGCGCTCCCTGCTCCAGCACGTCGCGACCATGCTCCTGCTCCCGCGCGTCAAGACCCCACTCTGCTCCCAGCTGCAGCGCGTGGGGCCATGCAAGACCAAGTTCCCCGTCATCCAAGGCCTCCCGTGGCCACAGCAGGCTGCCGCGCCTTCACCGCCGAGCTACGCAACGTCGCGTGGCCCGGCAAGTTCAAGCTAGACTTGCCTCCTCACTACGACGGCACGGCTGACCCTGCGGAGTTCCTCCAGCTCTACGAGCTGGGCATCGAAGCTACCAACGGAGACGAGAAGGTCATGGCGAACTGGTTCCCCATGGCACTCAAGGACGGGGCCCGGACCTGGCTCCTGAACCTGGCTCCAGGCACAATCTCCTCCTGGGACGAGATGCGCACCCGCTTCATCGCCAACTTCCAAGGCACTCGCGACCGGCCACCCGCCGTGAGCGACATGCGCCGTATCAAGCAACAGCCCGGGGAGACCCTGCAGAAGTACATCCAACGCTTCAACAACGCACGCCTCAAGATTCCCAAGGTGACTGAGGAGGCCATCATTTCGGCCTTCTCCGATGGCGTGCGCGACGTCAAGATGAAGGAGGAGCTGGCGATGCATGAAGACCTGTGCACTTCCTTGGAACTGTTCAACCTAGCAACCAAGTGCGCCAGGGCCGAGGAAGGGCGTCTCTCCCTCCTCGAGCTGCCTGCCGCAGACCCAGAAGAGAAGAGGCCCAAGGCCAAGGATGTGAAGCGCAAGGGGGCTTCCGTGCTCGCGGCAGAACCAGACACCAAGCGGGGCAGGGATCAGCCCGAACCTTCCAAGGGCAGCTGGTACTGTGTGTACCACGACCTCCACACCCACAACACCAACGAATGCCAAAAGCTCCGAGCCGTGCGAGAAGGAAGGATCGGTCGTCTCCCTAACCGCAGTGACCGGGGCTACGGCCGGGGAGGAGGAAGGAACGCAGGACGCTGGGAAGACCGTGGCCCACGCCAAGGGTGGCGCGATCAACCTCGCAAGGATCGCTGGCAAGACCCGCCTCGCGAGGCAGGCTAGAGAGATCAGCCTCGAGAGGGAGACTGGAGGGATCAGCCTCGCGAGGATCACCCGCAAGGCAACACAGGCCTCCCACCGCTGCCGCCGCAACCAAGGAGAAACGACTATCGCCACCAGGACGAGGGGGCTGAGGGCTTCCAGGAGCCATGCGCGATCGCCTGCATCCTGGGTGGGGCACAAGCCCCAGCCTCTCAGCGCATCTTCAAGCAGTTCGCCCGCGAAGTGAACGCAGTCCTCCCCAGGCTCAAAGCCACGCGCCCTCTCAGGTGGTCGGCGTGCGCCATCGCGTTCAGCTCAGCAGATCAGCTCAAGTGTGTGGCTACAGCCGGAGTTCTCCCGATGCTTTGCTCCCCGATTGTCAACAACATGGTGGTCACCAAGACCCTCATCGATGGCGGGGCAGGGCTCAACGTCCTGTCCGTAGAGACATTCAACAACCTCCAAGTGCCCTACAGCCAGCTTCAGCCAACCAAGCCTTTCTCCGGTATCACCGACGGCTCCACGGTCCCGATTGGGCAGGTCCGCCTCCCTGTCACCTTCGGGGCATGCGACAACTACCGCACCGAGCTTATCGACTTCGACGTCGCTCACATTCACTTGCCGTACAATGCCATCCTTGGGTACCCAGCGCTGGTCAAGTTCATGGCCGTAACTCACCATGGCTACAACATCCTCAAGATGCCAGGAAGCGGCGGAGTCATCACGGTGCCCTATGAAGAGAAGGACGCGGTGTGTTCCCTGGAACGAGCCTTTCAGGCCGCGTCACTGGAAGACCCAGATCGTGGAAGCAGGAGGTCTCCCTAGACCGCCCCTAAGAAGAAGAAGATATCGTCCGGCCCGACCACTCAGGAGGCAGGCCCCTCTGGACCCGCGCCTACCCAGGAGGAACCTCCTTCCATCGCATAGGAAAGCGCGCCCGGCGCCCTCCTCAGGCAGGGCTCGGGGGCTCTCCCCTGGAGGGCCACCGACCTAGCTAGGGTCACGAGGGAGGCGCTTGGGCACCACATGGAGGCGTGTTTCGAAGCACGTTTCCCTCAAGAAGGATCAAGGCAAGGAGACCCAGACCCTCGGGAGTTCGTCAGCAAGGCCATTCAGGAGCTACAGGAGTCAACAGTCATGAAAGGTGGCCGCCGCCTACCAGCAGTGGCTCCCCATCCAGGCTAGATGGTGGGCTGCGCGTCTGCATCGACGTACCAGGGCTCAACCGAGTCGCCTCTCTGGAGCGCCTCTGGCCCTCACGAGTGGGGTGCTGCGGAGGCCCACCCCACAGCTACGTTCGTATGCCTTACGGCTTGCCGAACGCGGCTGACACGTACCGGCGCCTCACGAGGGGCATCACGGAGGCACGAGAGGCAGGGCGTTCCACAGCCCTGGCAGGGATGGAGATGGCCCGTGAGGAGCCGCCAACGCCTCCGGAGCCTCCCGAGGCCCCTGGGCCTGGGGGCTCGTGAGGATCGGCTCCCGCAGCCCACCGAGCCTGCTACACCAACGCTCCTTCGTCCTCAACATCATCAGGTGACATCTTTCGAGTTTTATTTCCAGCTGGGAGCGCCCCCCAGGGATGCATTATTCCCAGGCCGCGTGGGTCCGTCCTTGCGGTGTGTATCCCTTTTTATTCCATGTTGTTAGCTTACCCTGTTGGGGGCCCCCCTCGGGCTGCATGATCCCCAAGCCGCTCGGGCCAGGCCCAGCGGCATGTATCCCATTTGCGTTTATTTCCGATCATGCGTTAGACCCACCATGCTTGACTATTTGATGCCGGTCCACGGCACCTCTTCTTCTCCATGCCGACCACTTGCACGTTAAAGGGGGGCTACCTGAGCATCGCGACTCAGGGCTCTTACTGGCTCTCCAGCCCTCAACCTCTGGCCTTGTCCATGGCATCGCGACCTGGCATACCAGCGACGGCTGAGACCAGCTCGAGGGTCGGGACCCGAGGATGTAGAGTGCCGACATCTAACCAAATTTGCAGGGACACATCACAAGATAAGGCCCAGTGCCAGGCGCAACCCGCCTAGAGGTAGGGCCCCGTGAGTCCCGCGCTGGCTCACGGGTGCCCAGATACACCTCGCCAGGCCCTACCGTGCCAGCCACGTGTCAGGGCGGGGTTGTACACGCCTCGGGGGCTCCTCCCGGAGGGGGGCCCCCTCCCACATACCAGTGGAAGCACCATGCTCCGTGCTGGCTAACGACACTGCCGAGGAGCAGCTATGCCCGTATACATACGGTAGCGCTATGCTCCGCGCTGGTGATAAACAACTGAGGGTGGCCTCCGGGCCGCACCAACCTCAGGGAGCCCAGAGCTCAGTGTCTAGCCTCATCGTAACGCCTCCTCTCGGGAGTGCCGCATGAGGGGGCTGGGCACGGGGGCTGTGCCTGGGTCACACCCAGACGCACGCCGCTCAGCCAGGTCCCCCCGGGCCTGGTTCGTCACGCGTCTCTCCCCGAGCGGAGCCAAGCTACGAAGGCCGTTTGAGCGTCAAGGGGGACTCCTGAGCATCGCGACTCAGGAGCCTAACTGGTCACGTAGCCCCTCACTCCGTGGCCCTGTCCTGGTTTCCGGTCGGGACCAACGCTGGGTGAGGTACGCGCGCGGCCGGGCTCTGCAGACGTAGAACGGTAGATCCACCCTCATCACGCCTCCCTACTTGTTGTTCGTGTGTCAAGGGGGACTCCTGAGCATCACGACTCAGGAGCCTAACTGGTCACGTAGCCCCTCACTCCGTGGCCCCGTCCTGGTTTTCGGTCGGGACCAACGCTGGGTGAGGTACGCGCGCGGCCGGGCTCTGCAGACGTAGAACGGTAGATCCACCTGCATCACACCTCCCTACTTGTTGTTCGTGCGCCAAGGGGGACTCCTGAGCATCGTGACTCAGGAGCCTAACTTGTCACGTGGCCCCTCACTCCTTGGCCCCGTCCTGGTTTCCGGTCAGGACCAACGCTGGGTGAGGCATGCGCGGGGCCGGGCTCTGCCGGCGTAGAACATAAGCAAGTAGGAAGGAAAGGCGCAAATTTCAAGGAATTCAAAAACAAATATTACAGTCCACACTATTATCTCGATGCCAAACGCAAGTTTAAACGCCTCCCCGAGGCATGATACATGTGCAGGAATTAAAGGCAGGACAGGAGCCGCGACGGAGTCACTTGTCGGCGATGGAGCAGCGCGGATTGGGTACGCCTCACGGAGCGGTGGGGTCGGCAGCGCCTTGCTTCGGCTTGGTGCTGAAGGCCCGGAACTTCCCCAACAGGGCCTCTGCGCGAACCTTCACGGCCTCGGCAGCGGCAACGGCACGCTCGCTGCTCACTGGCTCCAGCAGGCTGTCGAGGTCGACACTGGGATCGCAAAGGTAGATGTGGGTGAGGACCCGCGTCATTGCTGCAGAAGACAGGACACGCGCCTTGGCCTCGGCCGTGGGGCCAAGGCCAAGGGCGACATCTTCAAGAGCGTGAACCAGAAAGGGAAGCAAAGGCGAGAGGGGAGAGACACACGAGGACCTCACCGAGCAACCTCGCGCCTGCCGATGCACGGACCCGGTGACACACCAGAGAGCGGCCCCTGATCCTCGAGATAAGTCATCACCCGGAAGCGCCAGCTGCCGTGGCACCATCCCCGCACCTCATGCTACCCCGTGTTAGCGACGCCGCTCCCCTTTCTCACCAAACGACGGCTGCTTGGGCGCCAAAGGGGACCTCCTAAGCATCGCGACTCAGGGGCTCTTACCGGTCTCCGGGTCGCTCACCTCCTGGCCTTGACCACGGCATTGCGACCTGGCATACCAGCGACGGCTGAAGCCGCCTTGGGACTGGGACCTGTCGGCACAGAGCACCAAGCCTTGTGAGGCTCGAAAGGGAGGACTGAGCTAAGACGGAATGAGCAACTCGCGCAATTCTACGACAAGGGCTATATTAACAAACATGATCACAGGCACCTTACAAGCCCCCACGGGACGCGTTTTTGATTCCTCGCAGGGAACAGATCCTAAAGGGACACAAACTACGCACGACCCTGCAAAAGACGCCATCATCAACAGTGGGCCGTCAAGCACCGACGCCAACCCCATCCAGATCAGAGTCGGCGGTGGCCTGACGAGCCCGTCCTGCTCCAGGAGCAGTGCCGGCTCGGGGGCTCGTAGCTGTTGTCGCTCGTCTCCGGAGTCGCGAAGAGCTCGCCGGAGTCGCTGGAACCTCCGACGCCTCCACCGCCTGAGGAGCCGCCAAGGGAGCAGTTGGCGGGCCTAGTCCTTGTTGCGGCAGGGTCCTGGCCACCTTCCCCGGGGTAGCACTCCAGCCGGCGCCCGCTCGCATCGAAGACCTTGAAGAGCATCACCAAAGCACCGTCGTAATCCAAGTGGACCACGAAGACGCCCCTTACCCTGCAAACCCGGGCGATCTCTCTCCAGCCTCGAGTCATGAAGACCTCGCCCGGGGCAACGACCACGACCTCTACCTCAGTCGCGAGGGTGGTGCAGCCGGCGTGCTGCAGCCAGAGCTCCAGGGGCTCCCCCTGTGGGACGATGGAGGCGAAGAAGGGAGGAAGGCGGATCCAAGACTGAAGAGGAATGGCGACGTGGAGCACGAACTCTTGGGAAGAGCCCTCGGTGTGGACCCCAGGAGGGACGACCCACACCTTCGTGACCCGTCGGCGCCGACGGCGGCGCCGCCTATGGCGGTCAGCATCAGCTCCTTCGGGGCCCTCGATGTGGGCGTACAATGGCAGCGGGAACCCCGGCAGCACCCGCTCGCACCAAGGCCTCGACACCACCTGAACAGTTGACTTCATGCTCTTCAGGGGCATTTATCAACTTGGCCCACTCATGAACAGTTGACTGGTACCTTGTACCCTCAGACATCCATACAATCCTACCATCTGGATAGAAATGAGCAGTGGAGTAGAATTGCATGATGAGTTCATCCTTCCATTTTGTCAGCTCTTGACCTACAAACTCGTCAACACCACATAATCTGAATCTCTCATGTACACTGGGAAAATAGCCTTCATTCTCATCAATGAGTTCCCAATCAACCCATCTCATATCATAGACTATAGGCTTCTTGTCAAGCAAAATAGTATCATAGAAATCTTGTTGTTCTTTGGTGTGGAACCGATAGTACACTGCAGTCTTCCTCCTCACAGCATATGGATCAGACTGTCTCCAAAGTCTCAGACCTGCATCCTTCCTGATGTTCATATCCTCTACCACTGGATGGGTGTGTAGCGACCCAACCTCAAACGGTCAAGTCTCTGTGCTTCAGTGTCATCCCTGGATCGGTAATGCTGACAGACACAGTACTCAAGGATTTATAACAGAGTAGCAATCACACACTTATTACATCGAATGTCTCCAAAGAGAACTTATTACAATAAATATGGCTTAAGGCCATCTAATATGATAACAGCGGAAAGCTTGGAAGATAAAGTGAGTCCATCAACTCCAACGACATAGCTGAGCTGCACGTCAATGACCTAACGAACCTTACTCCTCGTCTGAAAAGTCTGCAACATAATACGTTGCAACCCGAAAATGGGTCGGGCACATGGAATATGCTGGCAAAATAACACAGTAGAGCAAGAACAGAATAATGCTATCACTACATGTATATTTGGCTGGTGGAAAGCTCTATGGTTATAGTTTTTCGAAAAGCCAATTTTTCCCTACAACAAAGGAATATATTTTTATTCTAACTATCATGGTAGTTGAAACATCATTGAGAAGGTTCCTCCAACTCAATCCCAATTAAAGTAATTATCAACCCAACAATATTAATTTAGAGTGATGAGATACTTAAGATACTCCAAGTACTAGATACTCAAGATTGTCCATAACTGGGGACACGACTAACCATGATTAGTTTGTACACTCTGCAGAGGTTTGCACACTTTTCCCCACAAGACTTGATCTCCTTCGTTCAATTTCTCGCACTACATGGTGTTTGAGAAACGGATGACCAAGACACGGTCTTTCAGAAACATTAACTGTTGATGCACTACATGCTGATCCACCTCTTCAAGAGCTTCATGTAACTTACTCAACTATGCTAGAGCCCATAATAGCTTGTGGCTGCACACGGATGTTTGTAGCATGAATAATCTCAGTTCCCTTTGAGCCTGGGTGGCGGTCCATAAGAAGATCACACGGGTACTTCGGGATTTCCAAAAAATATAGGCAACACTGGGTACTCCAGGTGCCTCAATCCACCTAGATGTGTATTTAAGTTGCCACCTTAAGTTGAACCATTAATTATCAATCTCCCATCTGTCATGGATTTCACTCACCCAAACCACGTCTACAAGCATAGCATAGCAATATAAGCAACGCGTAGAAGTAACTCCCAAGGGTTTGAATGTAACAGGGTAATAGGTTCTATCTCATCAACTACTTCCCAACCCACATGTTAATGACATCCTAACCATGCAATGTTTGAGGTTTGGAACTAATGCATAAAAACTGGGTGATAAAGGGGTATGATCAAAGTGTTACTTGCCTTGCTGACGATCCGCGTAACCTAGAGACTCCAAATAACACGCTTCGCACTCCAGGAATTCTGTCGCAAACAAACAATAGCATACATAAGCAATCAAGCAAAGAAACATGGGTAAAACTCAAATAATAAGATCTAACTAGAAAGTTCAACTCAAGAACTCTGGTTTGCAACAAGAATCAAATCAAACGGAGCAACGAAACACAAACGACGAAAGAAACAAGATTCATTTACTAATCTGCACCTAGGTCAAATTTTACAGTAGCAAAATCTTGTGCAAGTTGGTTAAGCGAAAAGAGGGTCTCGAGACGAAGATCTAGGCGCTTGAATCGCCTAATTCCGAATAATGAGCGAAAATATAAACTAGAACAAAAATCAGATCAGAAATCGCGATCAGAAATAATTGCGGAATAATCCGATAAAAGAAAACTGATGAATAGGCTAACAAACGAGCGTTCATTATCTGTAACTAACGAGCGAAGACCATTCGTTAAAAAGAACATCTGGACGAACGTCCGCTAAACAGAAAAACGAAAAAAACCCGGTGAACTGAAAAATGACTAGGTTTTCTAACGAAAACCAAACCAGTTTTCTAAAAAAACCGAACGACGCTAACCTCCGGTGGGGTCCAGCACGGCGGCGGCTCCGGCGAGGGGCGGCGCAACGCGGGGCGGCGGCGGCGCGAGCAACGG